>NW_028186737.1:42378-46060 GCF_003343005.1 Rhea americana
GGCGGGGGCGGGGCGGGAGGACGGCGCACGCGCGCTGCCGGCCGGGGCTCCATTCATGAAAACGGAGGGAACGGCCGGGACCACGTGGGTGCCACACACCTGCGCCGGCCACGTGGGAGGGGGCGCCCAGCCCCGGCCCCGGGGACCCCCACGCGGATCCCCGGGGACCCCCGTCCCGGCCTCCCTCGCCCCCCAGAGACTCCCCCCACTGCAGTCTTCTCCTGTGGACCCCCACCCTGGCCCCCTGGGCCTCCTCCAGCCCCTGCCCCTCTGAGACGCCCCTGCCCAAGTGCCCATGCTAGGCCACCCTCCCACTGCTATGCACATTCCAGCAAAGGCCATAGATTCTCTTTATTTACCAAAACAATTAAATAGTATTATTTTTTAAAAAAAACAGAAATGGTTAAAAGCATGTTTGCCCCCTGCCTTGACAGGGCTGGGCCTGCTGTCCAGGGAGGTTGGCACRGAGGACATTTATATTACCATTTATAAATAGAAAAATAAAACTCTCAAGCAGGACAGGTTAGCGGTTAGCGCGGGTTAGAGCTGGGTCCAGTGCAGGGTGCCCCATGCCAGCTGCAGACATCCCATCTGCCTGCAAGGCTGAGTAGGGTCCCCTCCCCGCCTGCCCCGGGTGCCCTGCGGCACTCAGCTGGGACACCCTGGGTGATGGGGTGCAGACCCAGAGCTGGGGGGTGGCCAAAACGTCACCAGGAGCCCAGTCACTGGGCTGGTTCAGCAATTCCTGGGCTGGGTTTGATCCCAGGGCAGGGTCCCCCAGCGCCCAGTGCCCAGCTTCGGCTCACCAGGCAGCTAAGCCATCCCCAACCGCAGCAGTTAATAAAGCAATAAATACAGGGGAGTGCAGGGGGTTAGGGCACAGAGCCATTCTTGGGTTTTCCAGCCAGGCGCCCAGGCAGTGCTGTAGGGCAACCCCTGGGATCCGGGCACRGGCTGAGCCCCAAGTCCCTGGGCTGCCCGCGAGACCCTGTCCCCACAGACCTTGTCCCCAGCCACCCCTGGGCAGCGCTCTTCTTGGCAATGCTTCGCGTGACACCATGGCTGAGCAGGCTGCCCCAGCTCCTTGGGGACCAGGGACGTCTCCGTCCCTCCTCCCCAGCGCCCCGGTCCGAGGCAGGGCCAGGGACCCGCTGTGTGCTCGGTGCCTCCTGCTTCCAGTGCGGTACATTAAATATCTGCAGTGCGGCGGTGTCGGGGCCGGGGCCCTAGGCCTGGAGGGCCTCGTGGCCCAGCACGCCCCAGGCCAGGCGGTAGAGGAGGCGCGAGTACCAGTGCATGCCCGTCTCGGGCACCGTGCCATTGCCCGCCTCGGCACGGGCCGGCAGCAGCGAGAGGAGCCCGTGGAAGAGCCGCAGCGGGGCGAAGGCCCGGTGCGCCCAGCGGTGGCTCTCCAGYACGGCGTAGCAGGATGCCAGCACCCCGTTGACCAGCAGGGTCCCGTGGGAGGTGAGTGGGGCAAAGACACCCACGCCGTCCTCCCGTGAGACCCGCAGCACCCGCGTGGGGCGCAGCCCCTGCCCGCCGGCCCCGTGGGCCAGCACCGCGTCGCCCGGGCGCACCCGGCTGGCAAAGACGGGCAGGAAGGCGGCTGTGCCGTTGGCGGTGCCGTGGGCCACAAAGACCAGGTGGGACGGGGTGAGCAGCAGCCGATGGGCCGGACTGGCCGTCTCGATGGCCACGAAGGACGTGCGCTGGCCCAGGTCGCGGTCRAGGAAGAGCAGCACTTCGGTGGGCACCAGGCGCCCGCCCGGCTCYGCACCCAGCACCCAGTCACCCCGGCGCAGGTCGGAGAGGCCCCTGCGCTCGCCACTCTGCAGCGTCACCGTGGCGTGGCCTGGGAAGCAGCCGCCCGTTCGGATGGCCAAGGAGTTATCTGGGCAGAGGGAGAAATCTATGGGTGCCCAGCACCCACGGGAGGCCGGGAGAGCCCAGCAGGTCCTTGTCCCCCAGCGCCTCTGGGGACGTCCCCGCGGGCCGGGCCCAGAGCACCTTCCACCAGCTGCTACCTGGAGGGGACAGCAGCTGCCCACGGAGGGGAAACAGCCCTGAGCGGAGCCGTTTGAACCGGACCTTGAAACGTCCCGAGACAAAGCGCGCCTTTGCAGCCGCCCCGGCTCCTGCCTGCGCCCCGCGGCCGGCAGCCGGCGGGCTGCAGAGCCCCTTTGTGCTGCCCGCACTGACGCCCTTTGTTCCGCGCTGGCCCCGCGCCGCGCGGGACGCTGGCATTTAGGGCCACTTTCACTTTCCGTTTATTGTCAGCCCTGCGCTGGACGGAGCTGCATGGGGGCTGCGGCGCGGGCAGTCCAGCGTGGCCGGAATTTAACAAGACTTATTCTGCTCTGCGCTGGAAAGGGAGATGAGCCTCCAGGGTGGTTATGGTTGCACAGGATTTTGGGGTGGGGACAAGATTTTTTGCCAATCTGGTGGCCTGAGGGGCTTGGGGAGAGCTGAGCTTAGCCAAGCAGGGGCTGCACTGCTAGCGCAGGCACAGGATGCTGCAACGTGGATCCAGGAAACGGGGAAGCTGAGGCCCAGGGGCAGAGGAACCTGCCTGGGGCTGCYGGCTCCGCTGGCAGCTGGCTCTCGCACGGGCACACGGAGGTGCAGGGCTGTGCTCCAGCCCTGCGGGAGGGGGATGTCCCTTCCCCAGCCCGCAGCACCGCTGGGGCCCCGCTGGCCCCGCTGCGCTGTACCTGCTTTCACCGAGACGTGGATGTGCGCCTTGGACTCGTAGTAGACCCAGTCGAAGCCGGCCTCCACGGCCAGGCGCGCCAGCATGCCGTACTTGTCCCGGTCCCGATCTGAGGTGGTGATGTCCAGTGCCCGGCCCTCGTAGTGCAGGGAGTCGGGGAGGTGGTGCCCRTCCTCGTCCCAGCCCTCYGTCACCCGCAGCTTCACCCCYGGCCACATGTTCATCACGGCGATGGCCAGAGAGTTCACCCGCTCCTTGCAGCGCTGGGGGCAGCGGGGAGTAGCATTGGCATCAGCCCAGCCCCAGCATGGCATGGGACCCCACCACCCGCCGCCGGGGACTCCTCTCCCAGGGAGATATTACAGGTGTAGAAGGACAGATGGCCACCAGGGACCTGCATGGGGCTTGCAAGGAGCTGGTCCCAGGTGGCTGCTGGCTTGGCAGGGGGGGCTCAGGCAGTGCCCCCTGCCCAGGGGCCCCCAGGTGTAAGGCTGAGGGTGCTGGGTCTGCTCCAGGCCCCAAAGCAGAGCTCGTCCCAGGGCTGATTAAACATTAACGTGCCCCAGGGTCCCCRTTGCAGGTGCTGCTCCCCTCCGGGGCAGCCGGGCGGAAAGGGCACGGGACGGTGCCCGGGTATCTCCTTCCCCACGGCTGTGGCTGTGATTAATTAACCTGGCTGCTCTCAGGGGAGGCGCGTGAGGCAGAGCCGCGGAGAGCATCCACATGTACCTCAGCACGGAGGGTGCTCAGCACTGGGATAGGACAGAGCAGGATGGGTGCTGCTGGGCCCCTTCCCACAGCCAAGCTAGCAAGGCTGGGAGGGAAGGGGCAGGGGAAAAGAGGAGGGCTGTGGGGTGAGGTGAGGGGAAGGCAGGGCGTCGGGGGCAGCTCCAGGACGCCTGGGTCCCTCTCGCCCTCCACCGCGCGCGGGGCTGCCGCGGGGCGCAGGGGGCCGGGCCAGCTCCCCGG
>NW_028186737.1:48496-49946 GCF_003343005.1 Rhea americana
CCCCGCCTCGCAGCCCGGCCCCCGGGAGCCGCCGCGGCCGCGGCCACATCCCCCGGGGCCGCCCCCACGCTCCCGGGGCCGCCCGCCCCGGCGGGGGAGCCCGGGCACGGCAGGTGCCAGTGCCGGGGGGCCGAAGAGTTGGGAGCGGAGCTGGGGGGGCCTGGGCAGCGCCGCCCCAGGGCTCGCAGCACCTTCCCCCCTCACCCAGCGCTCCGCGGAGCCCCCGCGCCGGGCCAGGCTGTGCCGGACCCTGCACACAGTCCCGCTTCCCTCGCTGCAGGTGGGCTGAGCTCAGCCTGCAGCGAGCCCTGGCCCCCCTTGCACCCCGCGAGGGAGCCCCAGGGCAAGAAGAGGGGCTCAGGACAGGGTCCTGGGGGCACCAGCCCGGGGAGGGGAGGGGAAGGGGATCCAGCCGCCCCGGCACCAGCTCACGGTGACCAGGAGGAGGGCGAATCACGGGGAAACTGTGGGCACTGATGGCCTCATTTCCTGCTATATAAACCAGGCTTCCTGCGCTTCCTGCTCAGCCCCAGCCCGGGGGGAGGCCGAGGGCCCCCCACCCCCTCCAAGCGGGGAGCCAGGCCTGGCGCAGCCCCAGCCGGGGCAGGATGGGTGGGAGGGCCGRTTCCTGGGGCAGCTTCCGCTCCCGCAAACCCCCCAGCAAGGGGGGGCCACAGCCCCCCAGGCCCCTCGGCCCGGGGCAGTCRGGGCTCAGAGGGGGAGCAGGTAGGAGCCCCCAGCTCCTGGGCTGCTCTCCCGCTCCAGGTGCCCCTCCAGCCGGTGGGCCTGGCCGGCAGCGGGAAGGGGGCCCATCCACCCCCCAGGGCAGGGAGCAGCCCTCACCTTCGGCCTGGCTCCCTTCCCACTGCTCTGGAAAATGCCTGAGGGCCCCAGCCAGGAAGAGGGTTAATTGGTACCCGCAGGGAGAGGGAAGGGCAGGTGGGGCGGGACTGAGCACCCTGAGGAGCAGAATGGGGCCCTACCAAGCTGCCCCCTCCCTGGTCGAAGGAGGAAACCTGGGGTGSTGGGAAAGGCATGGATAATCCACCTGCCAGCCCCTGAGCTCAGCACCCCCTCACCCCCAGACAAAAAATATAAAGCCATACAGCTTTAATTACTTATATATTTATAATTTTAAAAAAGACAGACTCTGTTTATTGCTCCAGACAGGTAACACGGTAGCAGAGACCCAACAGACTCATCACACACAGTTGCACGGAAAGGCCAGGGCTGGCTCATGGCCCCGGCCCCAGGGTCCTGCTCCAGCCCCCCTCCTCCCCAGGAGGACAAAGCGGGGGGCGCGACTCGGCCCCCGAGAGGGATAGCCCCTGCGCCCCGCACCTGGCCGCAGGGCAAGAGGGGCCGGGCGGGGGGTGAGGGCAGAGCAGGGCCCCTGCTTCAGTGTCATTGCAATGCTGGGGTGGGGGGGGGATTAAAAAGAGAAGAAACA
>NW_028186737.1:50276-55844 GCF_003343005.1 Rhea americana
ACGGCCCGCGGCCCCCAGCCCTAGGCGGGCTCGCCCAGGGGCCGGGCGCGCCGCACCGGCAGCGGCAGCTTGTGCAGACCTGGGCGGAGGGAGAGGCGTGAGCGGGGCGCTGGGTCCCCGCGGCCCCGGCCCCGCCGCCCGCGCCGGCCTCACCGAGGGCGCCGATGAGCTCGGCTTGCACGGCCCAGGTGACCTTCTTCACGAGGCACAGGGCGGCGAGCGCGGCGAAGACCGTGTTGTAGAGGAAGACGATGTAGAAGTTCCCCAGCCAGTTGAAGCGGCCGAAGTCCCCCAGGAGGTCGAAGCGGGTGATCCCTGYGCCAGACGGGACRGGTCAGGGCGCCGCGGCCCCATGGSGCTGAGCCCGGCRCCCCGGCCCTGCGGCGAGGCCTCACCCAGCGTCCGGGAGAAGACGGGCAGGGCAGAGCTGAGCACCAGCAAGGAGACGCAGTTCCCGATGATCTGGAGCGGGAGGAAGAGCAGCAGCATGCGAGGGGCTGCAGCCCTGCCTGGCAGCACAGGCCCCCCACCCCGCGCTGGGCTGGGGAGTGTCGCCCRGGGGCGTCGGAGGCTCCCCGAGCCCCACGGTGGGTGCGGGGACACCGACGGCAGCTCCTGGCCAGGGTCGGAGCCGACGTGCGGGGACGGTGCAGAGCGCCTGCGGCCCCGTGCCAGACCCCTGGCCCCACTCACCTTGGTGAGGGGGGTGTCCTGCCGCTGGGGCAGCAGCCGGGTGAACAGCGGGGAGCTGTAGAAGCCCACGACGGAGGAGAGCATCAGGTAGCTGCGCAGGGCGTTAAGGAGGGCGAAGAGAGCTGGGGACAGAGCTGGGGACAGAGCTGGGGACAGAGCTGGGGACAGAGCTGGGGACAGCCCACCCCGCGCGAAGGATACAAGATGAGGACGACCTGCAGGGCAGCTCCGAAGGAACCGAGGACGGAGAAGGAGACCTGGCCCAGGGAGGCGTCCTGGGGGGAAGGAGGTGCGTCGGTGGGGGGGGACAGAGCGCTCCCCGGGCCGGGGGCTGCGGCTCCTCGCTGCCCCCTGCAAGGACCCTCCCACCGCCGGCAGGCTCCGGTACCTGGATACCCCGCGGCATCGCCGCATCGTCCAGCAGCAGCTCCAGCACGTGGAAGCAGACGACGAGCACCGACATGCCCTGGGCACAGGGAGGCGGGAGTCAGGGCAGCAGCAGGACCAGCCGGGGGGGACCCGGCACGTGTCCCCGTCCCCGCGGGCGCCCAGGCGTCCCGGCTGCCCGGGACACTCACCGTCAGTGCCAGGAGGCCCAGCATGGCCAGGGGGTAGCCCAGGTTCCTCTGCCAGGGTGAGGCTCGGCGCCGYAGCTCTGCACCGGGGAGGACGGGCGCAGGTGAGACAGCCGCTGCTCCCCCAGGGAGCCCAGCCCCAGGACAGGTCCTTGGGGAGGGTCACCCCATTTTACCCCCCTTCCCACAATGGGGCGCCAGCAATCGCAGGCTGGGACCCCAGGGCGCCTTACCCAGAGCGCGCCTCTTGCTCTGGATGGCCAAGAGCCGCTCCCGCAGCGGCTCCACGCTCAGGTTCAGCCAGCAGAAGGTCTTGCCTGCGGAGGCAGGGGACACCGCGGGGCTCAGGGGGCCGCAGGCGAGAGGTCCTCCGGGTCCGGCCTGAGCCGCCCTCCTCCCGGCCGTGCCGGGCACACACCGGACGAGATCCGGCGGGACACGGAGGCCTCCTCAAACCTCGTGCAGCTCAACTGCTCGTCCAGGTCTTCCAGGAGCTGGGGACAGGGAGAGGAGCCCGTGAGCGGCCAGCCAGTGGGGCTGCAAGGCCTGGCCACCTGGGGCGGGGGGCCRCCCAGGCCCCGGGGCGGYGRGATTGCGCCGGGGCAGGGGTGTACGCCTTACCCGGGGCTTCACCAGCAGCTTCCCCATGACGGTGAACATGGTGGAGAGGCCAAAGGGGGTGCACACTGCACGCAGGAAGAGAGGGTGAGCAGAGGGTGCCCCGACCCCCAGCACCCTGCCCCTCCAAAGGGGCCAGGACAGGGGTCGGGGGCTCGACCCTGCCACAGGCCCCTCCAGACCCAGCACCATTTGCAGAGACCAGTCCTGCTTCTGCACGTGGTGGCCCCTGTTCCCTGCCCTGAGTGGCAACGTCGCCCCCCCATGACGAGCCCCACAGGGAYGTAGGGCAGAGAGGCTGGCGTGGGGAGAGGGACGGGGCTGGCYGAGAGCCGCCGGAGCCCCTTGGACTTACGCAGCAGGAGCAGCACGCCGAAGAGCGAGATGCAGGAGTAGAGGTAGGGCAGGTAGTACTCCCAGAGGGCTGCRGAGGAGGCAGGGTCAGAGCCGCGAGGCACCGGCTGCGCTGAGCCCCGGGGCGCTCCCAGACCTGGGAGAGCACTCAGCCCCCCAGCACTGCGGGCAGCACCCACCGTAGAGCGACTCTCGGCTGGCGGCATCGTTGTCCATGATGGCCGAGGCCACCCAGACCATGCCCAGCACCAGCAGTGTCAGCAGCAGCACCACCACCGAYGTCTCGTACACCCGGGCCATGATGCCCTGTGGGACAGCGGGTTTAGCGGGGAGCAGGGCACGGGGGGAYGGGCAGGGGACAGCCAGGGCCGTGCTACCTTCTTGGATCCCGCAAAGCCCTCCGACTCGGTGAAGAAGTAGGCGAAGGGCATGAGGAAGACGAGGGACAGGTTGGAGAAGAGGAAGACCAAGTTCCAGAGGCCTGGAGGGAGGAGACAGCGTGGGGTGAGAGCAGGCAGGGCCATGGGGTGTCCGGGGCACCCAGCCGCTGCACCGCAGCCACGCACCACCCACCGTGGACGAGCGAGCCGTTCAGCCACTGGATGTAGTAGTTGTGCGGGAAGGAGAGCAGCACCTCGTTGCTGATGATGGAGAAGGGCAGCAGGAGCACGGCGCCCAGCGAGACGGCCAGCGTGAACGTGCACAGCCCCAGCCTGCGCCAGGGCACGGGCTCAGGGGCAGCCAGCCCGGGGCCCCGGCATGCTGCCCCGGGAGGGGCAGTGGCCCCCCGCGAGCTCGGGGCAGCCCCGGCGGCCGGGCTGGCGATGCGGCTGAGCACCTCTGCGGGCAGGGAGGGACAGGCAGGAGCTTACGCAATCCTGTTGACAGCAGCATCCTCATCGTCGTGAGCTGCCGGGCAAGCAAAACAGCCCCCAAAAAGAAAGAAAAATCAGGTTGAGGCCAGCTGAGCCCAGGCACCCTGCTCTGTCCCAGCCCCTTTGGGACGTCCCTTCACCTCCCTGGCCCCAGCCGGACTCAGAGGGCGCCCAGGTAGGGCTGCTCCAGCCCCAGACGTCCACGGCTGAGCCTTTCTGCTCCGCTGGCACCCTCCCAGGGCTGCAGCCTGGGCAACAGGGAAGGCGGCAGGGCTGCGGATTGGAGCTGCGGGCCGAGGACGAGCCTCTCCTGCCTGGCWGTAGTCGGGGAGATGCTGTATAGCAGCAGATGCCCCACAGTGACTGATGCCACAGCAACGCGGTACAGCCTGGCACACGGCCAGGGGCTCCCGCGGGAGGCAGAAACCGTGCACAGAGCCGGGGAGGAAGAAGCCCCAGGGGCGCGAAACGGGGATGCAAACAGCTCCAGCAGGCTGCGAGCAGGAGAGCGCCGGAAGCTCCYGCCGCTCCTACCTTCGGCGAAGTCCGCATGCTTCTTGAAGTGGGTTAAGACAAAGTGGCAGAGGATGTAGAGGCTGGCGAAGAGCAGGGCACAGATCTGCGGGGCAGACAGGGGCAGTGAGGGTGCATGGGGAGGCAGGACCCGTATCTGTGGCACCCGGCCGGAGGGCAGCGCTCCCGCCCTGGGTGAACCTGGGCTCACCCGCTGCCAGCACCCAGCTGCAGCTCGCAGAGCACAGCGCTGGCACGCGTCGCTGCTCTGAGCCAGCCTGAGCTCTCAGATCCAGGGGCGATCGGGGTGCTGTGGACTCTGGCACATCCCAGCGCTGCCCTGTCCCCCACAGCCCTCGCACGCTGGCATCGGCGCCCGGCAGAGCCACGGGAACAGCCTTGAGCTCGGCATCAAGGCCAGCTCCGGCATCCCTGCCGCCCCCGCCAGCACGCCGAGGCCCAGCTGCAGGCGTCACTTGAGGAACACAGTGACCTTTCCTCCCTCCGCGTACGCAACCGGTGACGGGGAAAGGTCGCCTGAACCCACTGTCTTGGCAAGGGAGCCACAGCAGCACCTCCCTGCCGCCCAGCCGAGGGGCTCAGCCAGTGGGAGGCAGCGCACGGGCACCCCGAGGTGCTGGGAGCAGCGAGCCCGGCTGCATCGGCGGATCCTTTCTGGCCAGTGTATTGCTGCGCTTGTGCAACYGCAGGGCTGGGGCGTGAGGCAGAGCGAAGCGACGTGGCCCAGCGAGTCTGAAAGGTCGCGTGAGCTCCACGCTGGCAGTGCTGAGCCAGCGAGTGCCCAGGTGGGATGCGGCTGCCTGGGGCGGATCAGGGCTCAGGCCYGGGGAAGATGCTGGCCCGGGATGTCAGGCTCCCACCACTGGTGCCGAATCAAGCCTCCACGGCAGGGCCAGYCCAGCACCACCCATCACAGCTCCGCCTCAGCCACCCTGTAGCATGACCTGTCCCCAAGAGCAGTATCCAGGGATGGTCCTGAGGACAGGGCCAGGGACTGGGATGCTGGGGACTGTGATATCCCTGACCTCCACAGCACTGGGTGCCCAGGCTGCCAGGCAAGAGCAGAGGAACCAAGGCAGCCACATCCCTCCGCCAGGCCCAGGGGCCTCTGCAAGGCTCTTCCAGCCGCCGTGGGCAGGGAGGGCCCCGGGGGGAGAYGCCAGCCTGCGGGCAGCATCAGAGCCTGCAAGGCACCAACCTTGCCAGCTGGGGAGCGCCAGGCACTGCTGGGCCTGGGCTCAGCTCCGCAGCATGCCTAGGGCTTGGCAGGGTCACGCCACCCTGAACGGGTCCAGAGCTCGGGGCAGGGCTGCCAGAGCCCTGCGGCTGCCCCATAGGACCCGCTGCAGTGCTGGGCACCCGCAGCTCTCCTGGCAGTGGTGCAGAGAAGCCGGTGGCCGGGCATCACAAGCGCTGAGTGACAGCAGGATGGCTCCTCTGCTTGCCCCCGGCAGTCTGTCGCTGCTCGGGCTCCGCTCCCTCCAGCGCTTGGGGTCCTTCCAGGAGGAGGAGGAGGACACAGGAAATCCTCTTTCCATGCCCGGGGGCGACAGGAGGGCTCGGTACTTTGCGTCCAGCACAGGCAAGCCGAGCAGTGCGCCGCAGCCCACCGGCCCAGCCCAGCTTGCCCCACTGCGGGACGAGGCCCCAGAGGCCGGGGCACCGCCGCCGTCGGAGCCCGGCCGCGCTGGGGCTATCTCGGCGGCGCAGGCCCGCCCGGGGGCCGACGCCAGCGATAAGCAGGGGCACAGCCTGCTCCAGCGCAGCCCAGGCAAGGCCTGCAGCAGAGCCCAGCTCCCGCTGGCGCCGAGCCGCCCCTCACCGCCGCCTCCGGCCCCACTACTCACGATGCACTCGCGGACCCGCTCGTGGAAGAGCTGCTCCCGCACGGCCAGCGCGTCGTGCTCCGCAGGACCCAT
>NW_028186737.1:62124-64124 GCF_003343005.1 Rhea americana
CCCCTGCACCAGCCCTTCTGCACCACCAGGGTCCCCCACGCCGGCCCCCCACCCCGGGGACTCTGGCCCATCTGTGCCATCAGAGACCCCCMCACACACCAGCCTCTCTGCACCCCAGGGGGCCCCCGGGCCATCTGCACTGAGGGGGCACCTGCCCCCCCCAGTCCTCTGTGCCTCAGAGATCCCATCACCAGCAGGGCCCCCCAACCCCGGCCCACRTGCACCCCGGTGTGCCCCACCCATCTGCCGCCCATGAAGCTCCCCCAGCCCAGCTTGCTGCCCCAGCGAGGGGGGACATGCAGGCGCTGGCTTTCCGCGCCCTGGCCCYGCCCAGGTGCCTCTCGGGCCCCAAATGGGACCCCCTTACGGAGGGGATCTGGGGGGTCAGCCCTGGAGATGGTGCAGACGGCCCCTGCCAGCCCCCAACCCTGCTGGCGGGGGGCATCGAGCTAGGGACAGCTGGGCCCGGGCACCGTGCTCCGTCCCCAGCAACACTGGCACCGTGGGTCAGACCCTGCCTGCCTGCAATGGGGGTCAGACCCTGCCTGCCCCGTGCTGTGGGTCAGACCCTGCCCTCCTGCAATGGGGGTCAGACCCTGCTCTCCTGCAATGGGGGTCAGACCCTGCCCTCCTGCAATGGGGGTCAGACCCTGCTCTCCTGCAATGGGGGTCAGACCCTGCCTGCCTGCAATGGGGGTCAGACCCTGCTCTCCTGCAATGGGGGTCAGACCCTGCCTGCCTGCAATGGGGGTCAGACCCTGCTCTCCTGCAATGGAGGTCAGACCCTGCCTGCCTGCAATGGGGGTCAGACCCTGCTCTCCTGCAATGGAGGTCAGACCCTGCCCTCCTGCAATGGGGGTCAGACCCTGCCTGCCTGCAACGAGGGTCAGACCCTGCTCTCCTGCAATGGGGGTCAGACCCTGCCTGCCCCGTGCTGTGGGTCAGACCCTGCCTGCCTGCAATGGGGGTCAGACCCTGCTTGCCCTGCGCCGTGGGTCAGACCCAACCCGGTGCCGGAGGAAGCCGAGCCGGGAGGCTGTGGAGACCTTGGGCAACCGCCGTCCGCCCCTTTGGCGCTGATCTAATCCGTAATGCTATTTGCTCCAAATAATCCCGCTTCCTGTTTTCCTGAGAGCTTCGCGGATCACCCGGCGGCCCCTTCGGCGGCGGAGGAAGGCAGGCGGGCGAAGCGGGGGGCTCGGAGCCGGCGGGGGCCTCCGCGGGGCGCCGTCCCCCCGCAGCAACGCTCCGGGGCACGGGAACGCTCCGGGGCGCGGGAACGCCGGCGCCTGCTGCAGCTGCATTGCAGCGGGCTGACGTGGCAGGTCGCCATTCGCGCGGCGGCGGCGGCCGGCGGCTGCCTGCGGCGGTCACGCGCTGCCGCCGGCGAACAATGAAGCGTGGCCGCGGGGCCGCCGGCCATCTTACTGCGGCGGCCGGGCCGGCGCGGCCTTCCCCGCGGCGCCGGCGTCCTCCCCGGCTCCATTTTCTCGCCGCTCCGGCGGCAGCGCCAGCCGGCTGCTGCAAAATGGCATTCCTGGCAAAACCCGCCCCGGCGAGCCCGTGCTGGTGCAGCCCCACGCTGCGGCGTGCCCGGCACCCCGCTCGGGTTTCGTGCCCCGTTCAGCTTCCCTTTCATTATTTATCCCGGGAGGCAGGGACGCGGGCGCAGCGAGGTGGAGCCGGGCGCAGTTGTGGCTATCGGTGCAGCTGCTGTGCCGGGCGCAGCCGCAGCTCCGGATCCAGCTGAAGCCGCGGCTCTGGGTGCAGCCACAGCTCCAGGCACAGCCGCGGCTCTGGGTGCAGCCACGGCTCCGGCCAGGCCCATGCAGCTCCCTTCCGGAGGCTGCGCACGGAGGGGTGTCAGGGCAGCAGGCAGGGACGCGCGCCGGCTGCCCCCAGCCCCGGCGCTGCGGGGGGATGCAGGTCTCGCCAGCACGGGGGCACCCTGGGGTGACGCAGCACATGCCCTCCCAGCGTGGGACAAGGCTCCAGGGGGC
>NW_028186737.1:65315-67655 GCF_003343005.1 Rhea americana
GCGGTGGACACCTGTGGAGCCGGGTAGATGGAGAACTCCAGCTTGGACTTCTTGCCATAGTCGACAGAGAGGCGCTCCATGAGCAGGGAGGTGAAGCCGGAGCCGGTGCCCCCGCCGAAGCTGTGGAAGACCAGGAAGCCCTGCAGGCCTGTGCACTGGTCAGCCTGTCCCAGGGAAAGAGAAGATATTTGCTTAGCCRAGGCATCAGCAGAGCCGTCCCGGCTGCTTATGGAGCAGAGAGAAGTGGCCGCTTCCTCTTTGGTGGCCTGGCTATGACACTGCGGGGACTTTCCAACAGCAGGGCCACCAGGAGAGCATGGCCCGGACTTGATGGGCAGGAAAGTGTCATGAGAGCACCGAGTTCCCCAGGGAAGGGGGCTGGGAGCTGCCCGGGAGCGCGGTCGGGGGGAACCGCAGGAAGCCCCCGCACAGCCCTGGGAGCCACCTCGCTTCCAGCTCCGYCCCTCGGCCCGAGGGCTCGGCTGGGGCTGAGCCCCGCCACAGCACCAGAACCAGCCCGAGGGGGTTTCTTGGGTGCATTTTGGGCTTTCTTTGGGTGTGGGGCGAGGAGCGGGGGCCATGGCACTGGGAAGGAGCATGGGAACAAAGAGGGAGCACAGAGCCAGCTGCCGGGGCTGCTGCACTGCCGAACGGCTCCCCGGCTGCACCGCCAGCACCGYGCAGCCGCATTAGCATTAATTAACGTATTAAACCTCAGCGCAGCCCGGCTGGCTCRGAGGGGAGGGTGGGATGGAGCGTGGGCGCCTTTGTGCTCGGGTCGCCCGCCCGTCAGCGCCCCCGCTCCGCTCACCAGCTTGCGGATGCGGTCGAGGACCAGGTCGATGATCTCCTTGCCGATGGTGTAGTGCCCCCGCGCGTAGTTGTTGGCCGCATCCTCCTTGCCCGTGATCAGCTGCTCGGGGTGGAAGAGCTGCCGGTAGGTCCCCGTGCGCACTTCGTCTGCGGGACGAGGCCGGGCACCCCGTTAGCGTCGCCACAACCGCCACCACCGCGGCCCCCCGCCCCGCGCCCGGCCCCGCGCTCACCGATCACCGTCGGCTCCAGGTCCACGAAGACGGCGCGCGGCACGTGCTTGCCGGCCCCCGTCTCGCTGAAGAAGGTGTTGAAGGAGTCGTCGCCGCCACCGATGGTCTTGTCGCTGGGCATCTGCCCGTCGGGCTGGATGCCATGCTCCAGGCAGTACAGCTCCCAGCAGGCGTTGCCGATCTGCACGCCCGCTTGGCCCACGTGGATGGAGATGCACTCGCGCTGCGGGGGGAGAGGGGGCGTGTGACCCCGCGCCCCGGTACCGCCGCCCCCCGCCCCCTTCCCCCCACCCAATGTCGTGCCAGCTGCCACCAGCGCTGGCTCTGCCACCCGGCGCGACCCCGCCGGTCCCTTGGGCTGCCCGTGGTGGGGGCCACATCCTGCCCTGCCCGGCACCAGCCTCACATGTGCCCTATTGTTCTGGGGGTGCTGGGCGCTGTGGGGTGGGGGGTTCCCACCTATGGCCATATCCAGCCCTGCTGCATTTGGAGACCAGGGCCACACCCAGTGCAGCGTGGCAGTGCTCAGCACCAGGGACCCATCCTTCCCCAAGGAGCTGGGACCATGCCCTATTCATGGCAGCAGTGCTCAGAACCAGGACCCATCCTGCCCCACTGAACCGGGACTGCACCCAGCGCAGCATGAGGAGCACCAGAGGGTCCCATCCTGCCTTACCCACCCCACTGGAACACTGCCATCCCCTGTATAGGTTGAGTGCTCAGCACCAGGGGCTTATCCTAACCACCCATCTGCTGGTGCAGTGCAAGTTGCAGACTCAGCACAGGGGTCCCATCCTGCCCTGCCCACCCCTCCACAGATCCCATCAGGATCCCTATGGACCAGAGCCACACCCACTGCAGGGTGCTCAGCACCGGGATCCCATCCTACCCTGCCCACCCCACAGACCCTCATGAACTGATGCCACACCCACTGCGGGGGGCTCAGCACCGGGGTCCCATCCTGCTCTGCCTGCACCACAGACCCTGTAAGGACACCCCAAAGGATAGCCACACCCACTGCAGGGGCTCAGCACCGGGGTCCCATTCTGCCCTGCCCTCCCTCCAGTGCCATGCCCAGAGCAAGACCGCGGTGCTCAGCACCGCCGGGGGCTTATTCTGCCCTACACAGCCCATTAAATGGGGGAGCCACACCCGGTTAAACGGGCCGGGAGCTCCGCACCGGGAATGGGACCCATCCTGCCCCGTTAAACGGGGAGGAGGAAGGGAAACGCCCGGTTAAACGGGCCAGGAGCTCCGCACCGGGAATGGGACCCATCCTGCCCCGTTAAACGGG
>NW_028186737.1:69212-71757 GCF_003343005.1 Rhea americana
CCCTGATCCCAGCCACATGCCCGTCCCCATCCCCACCGGGCTGTGGTCCCCGTTCCCAGCTGTGTTCCAGTGCCCTGGTTCCCATCCGCAGTCTTGGCCRCGCTTGGGTCCCTGGTCCTGGCCATGCCCCCAGCTGGTCCCTGTTCCTGCCTGTGCCCCCAAGTCCTGCTTTCCCAGCCATGTCCCTGTCCCCAGCCACAGCCTGGTCCCCACACCTGGCCACGCCCCGGTCCCCATCCCCACAGTGCCATTGTCCCTGTTCCTGGCCATGTCCCCATTCTTGGACATGCCCCAGTCCCCATCCCCGCCACGGCCCCCCTTCCTGGCTATGTCCCTGCTCCTGACCACACCCTAGTCTCCATCCCCATTGCCATGTTGTGGTCCCTGTTTCTGGCCACATCCTTGTGCCTGGGTTCCCAGTTGTGTCCTGGTTCCCATCTCCAGTGCCATTCYCAGTCCCAGCCACACCCCAGTCCTCATCCCCACCATGCTGTGGTCCCTGTTCCTGGCCATGTCCCTGTTCCAGGCCACACCCTTGTCCCCATCCCCCCTGGACCATGGTCCCCATTCACAGCCATGTCCCCATTCCTGGCCACACCCCAGTCCCCATCTCCGCCGTGCCATGGTCCCTGCTCCCGGCCACACCCCAGTCCCCATTCCCACCGGGCTGTGGTCCCTGCTCCTGGCCGGGTCCCTGTTCCCAGCCCCACTGAGGGCTGAGAAAGCAGCTTTGCCACAGGACACCCAGCTGGGGCACCCGAGCACTGGCACAGGCTGGGGGCGAGGGCAAAAASCCCCTGGCAGCTCCTGGAGCAGCTCCCAGGGGATTTTGGCAGTGCCCCGTAGAGGGGCCCGGTGCTGCAGGGGGATTCCCAGCCCCAGCAGCAGCTGCTTCACAGAGCAGCTGGTGCCCGGGGCAGAGCCGGGGGACGAGGGGGGGGACACCAAGGCTTCCCACCGCCCCATCATCAGATGCTCCGGAGGTCACAGCCCTAGTCCGTCGGCACAGCAGAGCCCGCAGTGGCAGGGGGAGCCGGGGAGGGTCCCCAGGCTGCTTGGGGAGGGGGAGAGGCTCCTGCCTGCCTCCGCGGGGTCTCTCCGGGCTGGACACGCAGGGCAGGGCTGGTCCCAGCTGCCGCAGGTGGAGCTGCCAGTATCGCCGCTCCCCCCTGCTGAGAAATTACATTTTTTTCCGCATTTCCCGCATTATGCGGATTTTGTGGCCGCTCCAGATCCCCATTTCCACATGCTCGCCACCAACCCCACCATCCTGGCAGCCCTGGGCATCCCCAGCTGCAGCACAAAGCAGCTGGAGCAGGGGGAGCCTGGAGCCTGGCGCTCCAGGCACCGCAGGGCTGCAGCCCGCAGACAAAGAAGGGCCCCGATTTTGGCAATTTCCACTGGCGGCTCAGCCCCTGCATGCACCAGGGGGGAGTGGGGGGCAAACGGCCCCAGCCGGTGCAGGGAGCTGACATCTGCTTCAGCCTGTGAGCGGGGAGAGCTGCGAGGGTGCCCTGGAGCGAGGGGCGAGGCTGGGCCCGGTCTCCCCACGATGACCTTGTCAGGAGACATCTGGGGACTTTCTCCCCTTTTTTGTTCTCAGCGCTCCAGGGCGGACACGCTGCCCTCTCCCCCGGCAGCAAATGCCACTGTCTGGCCCCCCTGCTGGGCTCAGCATCTTCCTCAAGCCTGGGCGGGGGGGGGGGATCCGGGAAATTCAGTTCCCTCCAGGCCTAATTCCCAGAGCCATTGATTGCAAATGGGCTTTTCAGCGCATGAATAAGATCCTGGCCTGAAACATGCTCGTCGCTTGGACGCAGCCCCAAATCCCTGCGATACTGGAGTGCGGGAAACGCCTCCCGCCTTTGTCTCCCGGCTGCTCTCCGTACTCGGCTCTGGCGTCGGGGCCCCAGCAGGGCCCCGGGGGGCCCGGGGTGCTCGGAGCAGATCCCCCCCCCCCAGCAGGGGCAGGAGGAGCGTGCAGCTCGGACGCCTGGGCCCCTTGCTCTCCCCTGACAGGAGCTTGGTTTAGGCGGGGTGCAGCAGGGGTGGCGGGGGCATTGGCCCCCCAGGGTGCACAGGCTTGGGGCAAAGGGCTTGTGGTAGCACGGGGGTGCTGGCCACCGGGGGTGGGGAACGACCCGCAGCCCCCAGGCTCCCAAACCCTTCCCATCTCGTTAGGTATGGAAGACCAGTCATCTCCCTGCCAACCGTTACTAAGCAACTGCAGGGTTGCTAGGAGACCGGTTGCTAGGACATGGGCTGGGCACCCCCCCCCCGCATCCCCCCTGCCCGGCATCCATCACCCCATAGGGCTCGGGCAGAGGACGCAGGGGGACAGGGCTGGCACGAGCCCACCGGGCTGCGCAGGGGGTCCCCAGTGCCCAGCCCCACGGTGCCACCGTTGGGGAAGGGGGACACCAGCCCGGGGGGTCCCCGGTGCCCAGCCCCACGGTGCCACCGTTGGGGAAGGGGGACACCAGCCCGGGGGGTCCCCAGTGCCCAGCCCCACGGTGCCACCGTTGGGGAGGGGGGACACCAGCCC
>NW_028186737.1:72134-72766 GCF_003343005.1 Rhea americana
GCCGGGGGGCGCTGGCGGCCTTGGGCGCTCCGGGCCGGCTCCCGGTGTCCCGAGCTTATCGGCGCTCGCGGGCCCGGCGGCTTCGCTATCTGTCCTTGGGAGACGTTCACACGCTCCCCCCCCCGGCGGGCGCTCGCCCTCCGCTCGGCGGCCGCGGCCCCGCCGGGCAGCGGCGCGGCTGTCACGGCCGATTTGGGTCTCGCAGCCGCGCCGCAGCTCGCGGGGAGACAAAGTCACTTCCCGGGGCCCCGTCYGCTGCTATTTTTATCCCGTTTCCCTGCGGAAACTCGGCGCGTCTGGCCGTGGTGTCTGTCTGTCCCCTGAAAATATCAACGTGGCAGATGAATCAAAGCGGAGGGGAGGCGGCGCGGGGCAGGCTCCGGCCGCTGGCGCCCGTCGGGGAAAGCGCCCCCGCCGCGCTCGTGGGTGCGGGGGGACGGAGCCTCGCGGCGCGTCCCGACAGCCTGGCGGTGCCCCGCGGCCGCCCCCCCCCGGGGCTGCCCATCCCCGTGGAGTCCCGGCACAAGGGCTCAGAGGCGAGCCCCAGGGGCCGGGGCTGCACGGGCAGCGCAGGGTGTATTAGGGGGCAGCGCGCAGGGCACGGTGCAGCAGGGCATGGTGCAGCAGGGCAC
>NW_028186737.1:73121-74094 GCF_003343005.1 Rhea americana
GCAGGGCACGGTGCAGCAGGGCACAGCAGTGCAGCGCATGGCAGTGCAGGGCATGGTGCAGCAGGGCACAGCAGTGCAGGGCACGGTGCAGCAGGGCACAGTGCAGCAGGGCACAGCAGTACAGGGCATGACGGTGCAGTGCATGGCGGTGCAGGACACAGTGATGCAGGGCGTGGTGGTGCAGGGCGCAACGGTGCAGGGTACGACAGTGTAGCAGGGCACGGTGCAGCAGGACTTGGCACGGCGGGCCCCGTTGATGCAGGACCCAGCAGTGTGGGGCACAAAGGAGCGAGGCGCAGCGGTGCAGGGGACGGCGGTGCAGCGCCCGATGGTGCAGGAGCTAGCGACGTGGGGCAGGTCACCGCAGTCAGGCAGGGTGGGGGCAGAGCTGGTGGCGTGGGGCAGCAGGCAGCAGGGGCCGGCAGCGCGGGGCCGGTGCAGCGGGGCTGCAGCCGCAGCCGCCGGCGCGGGGCGTGGGGAGGGGGCTGCCGCCGCGCCGCAGCACCGCATTGCGGCAAACCCAGGAATAAAGGCGGCGGCGCGGTGGCAGCGAGACCGGCGCTCCCGGCTCGCCCCGGGGCTGTCCCGGTGCCACGGACCCCCCTGCCCCAGCCCCCCCCCCCCCGGTGCAGCACAGGGTCCCCGAAGCCCCTGCAAGGCCCAGGGCCCTGGCGCGGCTGCGGTGTCACGCCGGGTGAACGGGTCCCCCGGGCAGGCGGCGCACGAGGGGTGGCGACGGCCACCCCCCGGGGCAGGGCACCCATAGTGGGAGGGGGAGCCCCCTGGCCGGCACCCCCTCGTCCTGCCCCCGAGCGGCTGCTCCTGCGGGAATTGCCCCCAAGGAACTGCCCCCACGGGAGCTGCCCCCCGAGGAGCTGCCCCGGGCGCTGGCAGAGGAACAAAGGCAGCGACCGAGTGCCGGAGCCGGCGCCGGAGCCGTGGGAACGGCGGGGGGAGCGGCGGCACCCACGGC
>NW_028186737.1:76842-79291 GCF_003343005.1 Rhea americana
GCGGGGGCGGCCGCGGCCCCGCCTCCTGTCCCCGCCCCTCCGCGGGTGCCCCGCCCCCCGCGGTATTAAAGGGCCCGGCCCCACGCGGCACCGCGCGTCCCTCTCACTTGCGRCTGCATCACGAGTCGGGCAGTGAGCGACATGGTGAGGTCGCGGGTTCGAGGCTGCCCCCCAACCCCGTGCGAGGGGGGCCGGCGCGGCTTCGCGGGGGGGGCAATGCAGGGTGCTCCTGTGGGGGGTGCGTGCGTGGGCCGAGGAGGCATGTGGGGGGCAGTGCATGGGCACTGCATGCCTGGGCAGTGGGTGGGTTGGGGGTTGAAGGGTGGCAGGGCTGCTGCATGCTCTGGGGCAGGGTGTGGAGCTTTTTGCATGGCTCATAGTAGTCTGCGGCCTTTGCATGCCCTGAGGCTAGAGCATGTGTGAGGCAGGGGGCTGGAGGGCTCCCATGTGCTCCAGGGCAGTGTGTGGGGCAGGGGATACCTTGGGCCTTTGTATACCTTAAGGCCATCATATGGGGCTGGGGTGTGGGGCCCCTCTGTGTCCCAGGGCAGAATGCAAGGCCCTTGCATGCCCTGAGGGAAAGGCAGCACGTGGGGAGGGGGGTGCAGGATCCTTGGGTGCTCCATGGCTAGGGCAGTGGGTGGGGCACCCTCACACATGTGGCCCCATCTCCCTATGGGCTTGCTAGTCTGGGTGCC
This sequence comes from Rhea americana, assembly GCF_003343005.1. Lineage (NCBI taxonomy): Eukaryota > Metazoa > Chordata > Aves > Rheiformes > Rheidae > Rhea > Rhea americana. Next base: position 77,541 of record NW_028186737.1, read on the forward strand.
CCTGCCTCAGTGATGTGCAGGACCTGCACCCTGGGGTGCTCTGCCGCTTGGTTTGGGAACACACATCTAGGGATGTACTAGATGGCTTGGTGTAGCCAATGGGTCCTAGCTAGATCCCAGGAGCTGCCTTGGGTCTCCATTTCCTGCCAGGACCTCACCTTTAGGCTATGCAGTCTTGTGGGGCTGGCTGCATATAAGCAGGGAGGAGAATCTGCCCAAAAAAGGTAGATCTGGGGGTGCTGGGATGACTCTGTTATTACTCAGGCCCTGGTAACCAGGCACGGGGGCTTCCCTTGCTGGGAGCTGAACCTGGGCTGTGGAGTTTGCACCCATAGCCAGGTGGGGGTGAGTCACAGCAGTGTCAGCGGTGTGGGGTGAAGGTGGGGGCCGGTCTCCACCCTGTTGTCCCTGCCCGGGCAAATCCAGCAGCAGCCAGCACTGCCGGCAGGCACGCCGTGCCGCTCAGTGAGCCGCCGTCCCCGTGCCGGGCGGTGGGAACTTGTGGGAATCTCGTCCCAGACTTTCCTGTGGGGTTTGGACAACTTTTTTCCCCGGCCCTTGGAGTTTGCTTGCCAACTTTGCTGGGCCGCGGCCAAGCGCCGGCGCCGCTGGGCTCGCACGCGGGGGCGGGAGCCCTCGCCGGGTGCCGTTCCCAGGAGCGGAGGCGGCCTGCGCCCGCTGGCGTCAGGCGTGCAAAGGTGCCGGCCACCCTCCGGCTCCAGCGCCGTCTTCTGACCGCGGCCCTCCAAGTCACAGCGCTCGCCGCTGCTTCTCTGGCAGTTTTTCCCGTGAGTCAGATGGCTGGCGCTTGCGGGTTTAAGCTGGCTTAAAGGGAAAAGGCCTTGTATCAAAAGAACAGGATTAGCACGGAGGCCGAATGAGCTCAGAGGGTTGCACAACCCCTGGAGGAGCAGGGATCAGGCAGTGAAAAGGGGGGTCTGTTTCCATGGGTCCCGTCAGGAATGTTCCCCGGCTCTGGGGCTGGCCTGTTCCCGTGTGAACGGCAGGGCCCCCCCGCGCTCCCCCGGCCGCCGACGGGGACCGGCCGCCTCGCACGTCCGCTGGAAGCGGCTCGGTGGTGCAAAGCAGGGCTGCGGCAAAGAACAGCCCCTCTCGGGGGGCGGCTGCTGCCCCGCCGTCCCGGTACGGGTGTGTGCCTGGATAACCCTGGATAAAACCCAGTTCCCACGCTGGGGCAGGGAAAGCGATGGGGGGCTGAGCCGGTTCCCAGCCGGCCCCGGAGCCCCGCGGCTTGGGGGGATGGAGGGGGCAGAGGCGCCCCARGGGAGCTGGAGCCCCAYGGCTCTCGTGCGTGTGCCCCGCAGCGCGAGTGCATCTCCATCCACGTGGGCCAAGCGGGCGTGCAGATCGGCAACGCCTGCTGGGAGCTGTACTGCCTGGAGCATGGCATCCAGCCCGACGGGCAGATGCCCAGCGACAAGACCATCGGTGGCGGCGACGACTCCTTCAACACCTTCTTCAGCGAGACGGGGGCCGGCAAGCACGTGCCGCGCGCCGTCTTCGTGGACCTGGAGCCGACGGTGATCGGTGAGCGCGGGGCCGGGCGCGGGGCGGGGGGCCGCGGTGGTGGCGGTTGTGGCGACGCTAACGGGGTGCCCGGCCTCGTCCCGCAGACGAAGTGCGCACGGGGACCTACCGGCAGCTCTTCCACCCCGAGCAGCTGATCACGGGCAAGGAGGATGCGGCCAACAACTACGCGCGGGGGCACTACACCATCGGCAAGGAGATCA
>NW_028186737.1:80020-82978 GCF_003343005.1 Rhea americana
GGGGGCACCGGCTCCGGCTTCACCTCCCTGCTCATGGAGCGCCTCTCTGTCGACTATGGCAAGAAGTCCAAGCTGGAGTTCTCCATCTACCCGGCTCCACAGGTGTCCACCGCCGTGGTGGAGCCCTACAACTCCATCCTCACCACCCACACCACCCTGGAGCACTCCGACTGTGCCTTCATGGTGGACAACGAGGCCATCTACGACATCTGCCGCAGGAACCTGGACATCGAGCGCCCCACCTACACCAACCTGAACCGCCTTATCAGCCAGATCGTGTCCTCCATCACAGCGTCCCTGCGCTTTGATGGGGCCCTGAATGTCGATCTGACCGAGTTCCAGACCAAYCTRGTGCCYTAYCCYCGTATCCACTTCCCCCTGGCCACCTATGCCCCTGTCATCTCTGCTGAGAAAGCTTACCAYGAGCARCTCWCWGTRGCRGAGATCACCAAYGCCTGCTTTGAGCCGGCCAACCAGATGGTAAAGTGTGACCCTCGCCACGGCAAGTACATGGCCTGCTGCCTGCTGTACCGTGGCGACGTGGTGCCCAAAGATGTCAATGCTGCCATTGCCACCATCAAGACCAAGCGCASYATCCAGTTTGTGGACTGGTGCCCCACAGGCTTCAAGGTGGGCATCAACTACCAGCCGCCCACGGTGGTTCCCGGCGGGGACCTGGCCAAGGTGCAGCGCGCCGTGTGCATGCTGAGCAACACGACGGCCATCGCCGAGGCCTGGGCCCGCCTGGACCACAAGTTTGACCTGATGTACGCCAAGCGTGCCTTCGTGCACTGGTACGTGGGGGAGGGCATGGAGGAGGGGGAGTTCTCRGAGGCGCGGGAGGACATGGCCGCCCTGGAGAAGGATTACGAGGAGGTGGGAGCTGACAGCATGGAGGGTGAGGAGGAAGGGGAAGAATACTAGTGCCTTGTCTCTCTGAGAGCTCAGCGGCTGAAGCTGTTCATTAAAATTGCTCATCCCATTCTGGCCTCTCGCTCATTGTCTGCAGACAATCCAGCTCCGTGGGGACGCGGGTGGCCRGGGCCACGTGGGGTGTGTGGGGACATCCCAGGGGAGGGGGCTGCTGCCCGGGAAGGCTGCCCAGCACCAGCTGGCAGCTGATGGAGAAGGGGGGCTTGAGTCAGGTGCCCTTGGCTGGCTTGGGCAYGGATCCTGCTGGGAGAGTCTGACTGGTTACACTGGTGCTGAGCTGTCTGCTGCAGTCCTGTGATGCTGTCCCAGGCTYTGCACTGGCCCTGGGGGTCCTGGTGATGCAGCGATGGGCTGGAGGACTGTCCCCAGGGAGTGGGGGGAAGGTGCCTGGAGCCCTGTCCCTGTGGGGGCTGGGACATGTCTGCTTCCCCCAGGGTTTGTCCTCATGTGCCCTCGCTGCAGCCCCCCCTTCCACCCCGAACCTGCTGGATCCCAGATGCCCTCCAGTAATGGGCAGGGTGCTGGTGGCGGCTGTGCAGTGTGTGGGCAGGATGCGGCCCTGAGCCTGGCCGTGGGGCTGGGGTGCTGCAGGCAGGGTTATCCCAGGGCGCTGCTGCAGCCTGCGTGCACAGTGCCCGGCTCAGCTGCAGGCTGCCAGGCTTGGGGGGTCGGTGCAGCGTCCTGCTCTGGGGAGTCCCTGGGGGGTGCAGGGGTGTCCCTAGCCTGGGCACCCTGCGGGGCTGAGCCAGGCCCCCCATTGCCTCCCAGGGCGCAGCCCAGGCTGGGCCGGGCATCCCGAGGGGCTGCAGCAGACGCAGCTGGTCGGCAGCTTCCTCGACGYGGCCCTGGGGCTGTGCAGCTCCCAGGTGCCTGGTCTGGGGACCCCCGCTGAGCTGCAGCGCTTCCTGCCCCCCCCCCCGGCTCCCTGCAGGGGACGGTCCTTGCCTGGCCCCAAGTGCTGCCCTACAAAGGGCTTTTCATGCTTTAGTGCCAAAAAGGAGTGCTAAACCCCTCCTGGGGTGCTGTGCTCTGCACAGCCCTGTGGGACCGTCCCATCCCCCGTGTCCCCAGCGCCTGGCTCTGCCCCGGCTCTGGGCACCCCGAGGCCCCGCAGAGGCCAAAGCTTTTCCGGTAAGCACCGCCCTCCCGCCAGCGGCTGCCAGGGAAGGGAAGRGGAAGGGGGCCGGGGCGGCAGAGCYGGGCTGCAGCGCACRGCTCCGGAGGCAGAGCTGAGTCACAGCGGGCCCCGCGCCCCGCTGGAGGACGGGGCAGCGGGGACCGGACACGTCCCCTCCAGGCAGGCAGGACCTGCCTCCCCCTGCTCCGTGAGGATCAGGATCCCAGGAAGGACAGGACCGCAGTGGAGATGGGGGCTCCGCATGCCGGGGAACTGGGATGAGCCGGGTGTGAGGGGCTGGGGGCAATGGGGAGCAGGTCCCACCTCCCCGCCCCATCCAGCAGAGACCAGCACCCTGGGCACTGTGGGGCCCCTCTCCCTGTCCCCCCCCAGTGAGGGGGAACCCTGTACCCCAGGCACCTCTCCCCATAGTGTGTGTGTGGGGGAGACCCTGCACTCAAGTACGGCCTGGGCCCTCTCCCTGCACCCCGGGGCGGGGCAGCCATGCACCCTGGGGATGTAGCCCTGCACCCTGGGGACTGCTCAGTCCCTGCACCTTGGGGGGAAGGAGGGGCAGCCCCACACCCCTAGGATTACCTGGCCCCACACCCCTGGAGGAGGCAGCCCTACACCTCTGGGATGTGGCCCTGCACCCTGGGGACTGCTCGGTCCCTGCACCTTGGGGGGGGGGGGACAGCCCTGCACCCCGGGACTGCCTGGCCCCATACCCCCGGAGGAGACCCTACACTTCTGGGATGTGGCCCTGCACCCTGGGGACTGCCTGGCCCCTGCACCCCGACGGGGTGGCCCTGCATCCCCGGGACTGCCTGGCCGCTGCACCCTGGGGGGGGGAGGCATCTCCGAGCATCCCCTTCCCCTCCTCCCCTGGCACTACCGGGCCCCGCATT
>NW_028186737.1:83891-87304 GCF_003343005.1 Rhea americana
GGCAAGGAGGTGGCCCTGGGTGGGGACGTGGCAGGGCGGTGGGCAGGGTGGCAGCACCTCGCAGGAAGGGAGGCACAGGGAGGATGAGCACTGGGAGGGCCCTGGGGGGAGATGGGGCTGGGGCAGGGCATGGCCGTGTCCCGGGGAGGGACCCAGTAGGGCTGCAGGGRGCTCGTGGCAGGGCAGGGGGGCTGGACCTGCCCCAGGTGGGGGGTGACAGGGACTGAGGTGGGGTCCCCCTGGAGCTGGGGGTCCTGCAGGAGGGACTGGCACTGCCAGGGCCATGCACGGGCCCCCTGCCACCACCTCCTCCCCAGAGGCTGCTTGGTGTATGGGGGGGAAAGCAGGTCCTGGGGCATGTATGGCTCCTCTTCCTCGCCCTTCATCCCTCATGCACGGGCAGGGGCAAAGCTGAGGGTAGGGGAAGTGGAGGTGTCTGTGCCCCTTCTACCCCCCCCGGCTCCTCCTCACTTCTGCTGCGCCCAGGCTGAAGGACGAGGTGCAGAAGCGGGAAGATGCGGAGCAGAATCTGCTGCTCTTCCGCAAGGTGAGTGGCTGGGGGGGTCCCGGGGGCTCCCAGCACGTCCGTGGGCCTGTGCCCACACCCATTGGCATGGATCCTGGTGCTGAGGGGGCTTGAGCAGCCTGCGGGGCACAACGGAGGCCAGGCAGAGCCTGTGTGTGCGATGCACGGCCTTGCGCACGGCCCGCTCCTGCATGCACACCGCTGTGCAACGCACACCAGGGCGCCGTCTCCCGCGTGGGTGCTTCACCTGGCTGCGTCTGCCTGCTCCCACCAGTGCCTGGTGCATGGCAGCGTGCAAAGGCCCCGGGTGTGGGGGGACACGGGAGGGGACACGCGGGGTCCCCGTCGCCTCCACGCCGCCCCTGCGGCCCGGCTGCCCTCTCCCCGCAGGACGTGGATGACGCCACGCTGTCCCGCCTGGAGCTGGAGCGCAAGATCGAGCTGCTCGTGGAYGAGCTGCAGTTCCTGAAGAAGCTGCACGAGGAGGTGGGGAGGGGGCGGCGGGGGGCACGGGGCGGCTCCGCGGCGGCGGCCAGGCAGCCCCGGGCGCCGCGGCATGACGGGCCGGTGGGATGCGCAGGAGCTGCGGGAGCTGGAGGAGAGCGTGCAGAGGCGGCGGGCACCGGCGGAGGCGCCGGCGGAGCCGGCCGCCCCGGACCTGACGGCCGCCCTGCGCGACATCCGCGCTCAGTACGAGAGCATCGCCGTGAGGAACCTGCAGGAGGCCGAGGACTGGTACAAGTCCAAGGTAGCTGCGCCGTGGGGTGGGGGGCGGCACGCGCGGGGGGCCGCCGCGGCCCTGACGCCCCGCCGCCCCCRTGCCCGCAGTTCGCCGACCTCTCGGACGCGGCAAACCGCAACCACGCGGCGCTGCGGCTGGCCAAGCAGGAGATGGGCGAGTCGCGGCGGCGCATCCAGCGCCTCACCTGCGAGGTGGATGGGCTCAAGGGCACGGTGAGCGCGGCACCGCGGCTCCGGGGCCACCAGCGCCTCCACGCCCCCCCTGACCCCCACCGCCACCCCCCAGAACGAGGCGCTGCAGCGGCAGATGCGGGAGATGGAGGCGGCRTTCGGGGCCGAGATCGGCACCTACCAGGCGGCCGTGGGGCGGCTGGAGCAGGAGCTGGAGCACATGAAGGAGGAGATGGGCCGGCACCTGCGCGAGTACCAGGACCTGCTGCACGTCAAGATGGCCCTGGACATCGAGATYGCCACGTACCGCAAGCTGCTGGAGGGCGAGGAGAGCCGGTGAGCCCCGCCGGCCCGGCCCCCGGCCGCCCCGCGCCGGCCCCCGCTCACCCGCTGTCCCCCCCAGGATCGCCGTCCCTGTGCACGCCGGGGCCCGCGTCGGCACCAGGAGTTCAGGTGAGGGGCAGCTGCAGCTGGAGAGGAGAGGTGGGAAGGGGGAGGACACAGATGGGGGTCCCTGATGTGTCCCCCAGTGGTGCCCCATGGGTGGCATTGTATCCGTGTGCACCCTGGGGTGGCATTGCACCTGCAGGCACCTTGCAGTGGCATTGCATGTGTGTGCAGCCCAGGGTGACATTGCACCCACGTGCACTCCATGTGCACTCCAAGACAGCATTGCGCCTGCACACACCCCGGGGTGTCATCGCGCCCACGGGCACCCTGGGGCCCCACCACTGTGGGACAGGGGGCTCAGGGGCAGCTGACGGCTCCTCTGCGCCCCAGCGCCTGAGCTGCAGCCGGTGGAGACGCATGCAAGGAGGATGGTGCTCATCAAAACCATCGAGATGCAGGACGGGCAGGTGAGCGTCGGGGCCGGTGAGCGTGGCAGGGGGACGCCCAGGTCCCCGCATCCCCGAYGCCACCGTCCCCTCGCAGCAGGTCGTGACGGAGACGCACAAGGAACGAGCGGAGCCGGAGCAGTGATGCAGCTGGACACGGGGCTCCGCGCAGGCTGGTGCTGGAGCCACGGACCCCCTGGAGCCGCTGAGCACCTTGGCAGGATGCGGCCCCTGTGCTGGTGCGCTGAGAGCTGCTCGTGGAGCCGGGGCTCTCAGCCAGGCGCCAGCAGATCCCGAGACGGCTTCTTCCCCCCGTATTTATTGATATTTATTTATTTTCCCCTATCTTGGAAACTCGGCTGGATCCAGCATTTTCCTGTCCTACCCAGGTCGGGGTCCTGGACACCCTTGCCCCCGATGGCGGTGCTGCTYCTCCCGGTGCTGTCCCCTCTCGGCTTCCCCCCCTGCCCTCCCGCTCGCCCCAGCTGTGCCATGGGGCTCAGGATGCCSCATCCCTGGGGGGCCAAGGGGTGCAGGGCCAGCAGGGGGAGGGTGCTGGGGGCTCCCGGCTGCCCGCCCGGCCCCAGCTCCCGGTCCCGTGAATGTCCCCATCCTGCTTGGCCGGCCAATAAAGACTGCAGCGAGGATGGGGCTGGTGTCATTCGTGTCTGTGGGGGCCGGGCTGGCGCACAGGGTGCGCTGCGGCTGGGGGTGCTGCCCGCGGACGCCCCCCCGGGGCTGGGGCTGGGGGTGCTGCCTGCGGACACCCCAGGGGCTGGGGGTGCTGCCCGCGGACGCCCCCCCGGGGCTGGGGCTGGGGGTGCTGCCCGCGGACGCCCCCCCGGGGCTGGAGCTGGGGATGCTGCCCGCGGACGCCCCCCCGGGGCTGGGGATGGGGGTGCTGCCCGCGGACACCCCCCCCCCCGGGGCTGGGGGTGCTGCCCGCGGACGCCCCCCCGGGGCTGGGGATGGGGGTGCTGCCCGCGGATACCCCCCCCCGGGCTGGGGCTGGGGGTGCTGCCCGCGGACGCCCCCCCGGGGCTGGGGCTGGGGGTGCTGCCCGCGGACGCCCCCCCGGGGCTGGGGCTGGGGGTGCGAGCGCCGGGTGCAGCCTCGGGGAGGGTGAGTGCGGGGGGCAG
>NW_028186737.1:89104-90335 GCF_003343005.1 Rhea americana
CCCCCCCCACCATGACCCTCCCCGCAGATGGAGACTCCGTGCCGGACCCGACGGCCACCCCGGCGGGCCTGGGGCTGGGCCAGGCCGCCGTGGGGCCCGCCAGCGCCCTGGGCCTGGCCCGCCGCGTCCCGCTGAGGGGCACCCCCGGGTGCCCCCCCTCCGCGGTGAGTCCCACGGGGGGTGGGGGGTCCTGTCCCCATCCCTCCCCCCCCCCGCCCCGTAAACCAGCCCGAGCCCAGCACCCACTGACGTCTCCCCCTTCGGGGCTCCCCACCATCCTTCAGGAGATCCGCACTGCTCCTCTGGGGGGTCCTCGTGTCCCCGGGGGGTCCCCACCACCGCATGGGGGGGGGTCCTGCTACCCCACTGGCGGGTCTTGCTGCCCTATGGCAGGGTCTGGCCRCCCCCTTGGGGCCTGGCCTCCCTTCTGGGGGTCTCTGCCACCCCTTAGGGGGTCTGGCTGCCCCACTGGTGGGTCCGACTGCCCCACTGCAGGGTCTGGCTGCCCCTCCGTGGGTCCCCACCGCCTCCTGGGGGTCCCAGGCTCCCTGGCAGGCATCCCGGCCACCCACTGGGGGTCTTGCGGCCCCTGTGGGGGTTCCAGCCCCCCCTCCGGGGGTCCATTCACAGCTCAGGACCCCCATCAATCCCTCCCGACAGGTGCCGAGACCCCGGCAGCAGCCGGCACCACGGACCCCCGCTTCCGCTCACCCTTCGGCTCGGCCCGCCGCGTGCCCATTACCCGGGCAGAGGTGGGTATGGGGGGGCCGGGGTGGGGGGCCCGGACACCTGGGTCCTCTCCGGGGCTCCCACCGGCCCCTCTCGTCCCCGCAGCACCTGCGACTCTGCAGCCAGCGGCCGCCCCTCTTCCGCACGCCCCGTACACCCTGCGCCCGGCGCCCGCCGGCGGGTGCCCAGCAGGTGGGTGACCCCCATCGCCGGGGGGCTGGAGGGGGCTGGGGGTCCCCCTGTGGCCCCCTCCCAGCCCCGCTCACAGCGCCATCCCCCCGCAGACCCCCACGGTGCGCTGGGGACCGGCCCTGTCCCCCCAGGCCAGCCCCGAGACCAAGTCCTGCCCCTCTGAGCACGCCGGCCCGGCACAGGTGAGTGCTGGGGGGGCAGTGGARCCCGAGGGGCCCCCCAAGGGGCTCTGTGGGGCAGCAGCCGACCCCCCCCACGCACTCCCTGCAGGACCCTCCCCAGGACGCGGCCGTGGTGCGGCTCTTCATGG
>NW_028186737.1:91126-93314 GCF_003343005.1 Rhea americana
GCCGCCGTCCCCGCTGGCGGTGCCGCCGTCCCGCCTGGCAGCGCTGCGGCAGCGCCTGGGCTCGCTGCTGGCGGCCTCGCAGCGCTTCCAGGAGGCCTGCCTGGACGACGAGTGCGCCTTCTACACCAGCCGCCCCCCCCGGCGGCCCCCCCGGCCCCGGCGCTGCCCCGAGCCCGTGGGGCAGCTCCTGCAGGCGCAGGACGCCAAGGTGGGTCGGGGCGCTCGGGCGCTGGGGTCCGCAGCCGCGGGTGGACGCCGGCGCCAGCATCTGCCCCCTCCTCTGCCCGCAGCACTTTATCCCCATCGACCGCCCCGCGGACGGCGGGGACGACTCGGGGTGACGGGGACGGACCCCGCGACGCTGCCCCCGGCCCCCCATCGGAGCCAACGTCTGCAACCGGGGCCGGGCTCACTTCCCCACCCGGGGGGGCCCGGCTGGACGCGCGGCCCGCGCCGGGCGCCCACCCGGAGGCCGGTGGCGGCGGCGATGCCGCCGGCGCCCGCGCAGGTAATAAAGTCCCGTTTGCACTCGCAGGTTGCTGTCGGGTCTCCCGGGGCGGGGGGCCCGTCCCCGCCGCTGCGCCGTGCCGGCCGCTGGCCGCGCGGTGGCAGCACCGTCCCGCGGCCACGCAGGCGACGGGGCTGCCCGGACGCCTGGGCCCCGCCGCAGCCCTTTGGGGTGGTCGCAGCCCCCTCGCTGGGGTGGGGTGGAGGGGCCAGGTGCCCCCACGAGCCCCATCGCAGGTTGTGTCCCCTGCGTGCCCACGCATGTGTGCACGCGGGGAGGGGGCCYGGCCCCATCTCTGCGCAGCAGAAAGGTGCCAATTACCGTCCCCGCCGGCTGCCGGCGAGCTCGTTACCGCCGCCGCGACGTGTGGAGCGGTGACAGGCAGCAGACGGGGCCAGCGCTGCGGGGCGCAGCCGCCCCCAGCACTCCAGGACGCACATTCCCCCCCTCCCGGGGCAGGGCCCCCCCTCTGCCTGGCCACGATGCCCAGGCCGGTGCGTGAAGCAAACCCAGCAGCTGCGTGTCCAAAACCAGAGTGTTTTATTGCGGGGGTGGGGGGAGCAAGTCCAACGATCAGACACGTTTCGGGGCCGGGGGCAGCCTGGCACGGGGACGCTGCTTGGTGTGCGCAGCCCTGGGGGGGCGGTGCGGGCATGCGGGGTAGTGCACGGCTGTGCGCGGGGGCGGCGGGTGGGTGTGCGCGTGTGCATGGGGGCTGTGAGTGTATTTACACGGGTGTGCCAGGGGCAGCATGCACGAGTGTGCAGAACGTGTGTGTGTGTGCGTGCAGAGGGACAGTGCGGTGTGTGTGCACGGGGCAGGGAGCGGCTGTGGGTGCTTGTGTGCGTGCACAAGGGCAGGGAGTGCACGTGTGCCCTCRCACACGCGTAGCACAGAGCTGGCGTGCCTGTGCCAGGGTTGTCGCTGGGGCAGCGCGTGYGTGTGCAAGCATGCGCTGGGGCGGGCGCACCTTCCTGCACACGCGTGTGCAGCAGCGGCTCAGCGCAGGGCCGTCCTGCCCCACACGGAGCCTGGCAGCTGCGGGGGGAGCATGCATTTACGCGTTTACCTCCAGAGCCTCCACGGGGCAAGGGGCTGGGGGGCTCCCTGGCCCCCCCTTAGCATGAGGGACCCCGTCCCYACTGCCCCAGCCGTGCCCCGGCCCTGCAGCACTGTCCCAGCCCCCAGGGCGAGCGGCGGGGGGCAGCGGGGCGCGGGGGCTCCCGCCTCAGTCCGGGTAGATGATGAAGCCGGAGAAGGTGCTGTACTTGTTGGTGTTGCCGCCGTGCACCTTGCCGCCGTCCAGCTTGACGAACACCTCGTCCCCCACGTCCAGGTGCAGGATGACGCTGTTGCTGGCGTAGTCGTAGTTCTGGTCGGCRTCCTGGGCGATGGCGCTGGCCCGAACCTGGGGGCACGGCACAGCTGTGAGCCACCCCGGAGCTCTCCAGGGACCCCGAGCGCAGGCCGGGGTACTGAGCCAGGCGGGATGGTGCTGAGCTGGCCCCGCTTGGCCTCCACCACCGCTCAAGGTCGCACACAGCCCAGCTGCTGCGGAGCTAGCCGGGACCCAGGTGTCCGGGCTCCCCGCCCTGAGTCCCACTTGCCCCCAGCCCAGTGGGGACGGGCAGTCCCAGTGCCCCCGGTGCGGCTGCAGGTGATTTGGGGGTCGGGACCACC
>NW_028186737.1:95719-97883 GCF_003343005.1 Rhea americana
GGTCGGGGTGCAGGTCGTGCGTGCGGGAGGTGGTTGCGTGTGCGGGGGCGCGGGGGGGGCTGCAGGCGCTGTCTGCGTGTGCGGGGTGCCGGGGTGGGGGTGCGTGCACAAAGTGCTGGGTGCTCGGGCGCGTGTGTCGTGCGGGGGTGTGTGCGGGGCGCAGGAGCTGCCTGGGTGCAGGGGGTGCGGGCTGTGTGTGCAGGGTATTGTGTTTGGGGGGGGTGCACAGAGTGCTGGGTGCGTGTGTGCGCGCAGGGTGTGCGTGTGCAGAGGGGKGTGTGTGTGTGAGGGATGTATGTTGTGGGGCACAGGGAAAGGTGTGTGCGAGGGGTGCAGGAGGTGTGTGTGTGTGCCTGTGCTTGCTGAGTGCACAGCTCTGCGTGTTGCAGGGGAGGTGCTAGGTTCAGGAGTGTGCGTGTGTGTGTGTGTGTGAGATGGGTGCCAGTGTGAGTGTGTGTGTGTGCATGCAGAGGATGTGCTGGGTGTGGGGGGGATGTCTGCACAGTGGGTGGTGGGTGCATTGGTGTACATTTCTGTGCATGCCTGAGATGGGTACAGGTAGTGTGAATGCGTGTGTGTGTGCATGCACTTTCTGGGTGCACAGCTGTGTGTGTGTGGCAGGGGAGGTGCAGGGTGCACAGGTGTGTGTGCAGGTATGCAGGTACCTGCGGCATGTGTGTGTGTGTATGTGTGTTTGTGCAGGGTTCTGGGTATACGGGGGTGTTGCAGGGCAATGTCTGGAGGCGGGGTGTGGGGTGCTGGGTGTGTATCTGTGCAGGGTGTGTGTGTGGGCAGTATGCAGGGCACAGGGATGTGCATGGGTGCAGGGTGAGGGTGCTGCAGGCAGGATGCAATGGTGTGCGTGTGCAGGGTGAGAGTGTTGTCAGGGGTGTGCAGGGTGCAGGGGTGTGAACGTGCAGGGGATATATGTAACAGGSGGGGTGCAGGGTTGTGTGTGTGCAGGTGTGCGTGTTGCAGGTGGTGTGCAGGGTGTGTGTGTTGCAGGCAGTGTGTGAGGTGCAGAGGTGTGCGTGTGTGCCMGCCACGGGCCCATGCAGAGCTGGTGGCATGGGGGACGCTGTGAGCCCGTCACGCTCCATGCAATGGGGCAGCAGCATGGGGCTGAGTGCTGGGGCAGCCTCGGGCGCCGGGTCAGCTGGCAGCCGCAGCCCCATTTGCCCCAGGAAGCCCGGAGCTGGCGTGTGCCGGGTGGCCTCTTCTGCACACCCGTGGCTGTGCACCACCGAGCTGGTGCACACGAGTGTGTCGCACACCTGCAYGGCGCCGGCTGTCGCTGCACACTGGAGTGGCCCGCGGCTCAGCAGCTCCGGGGCCCGCGGCTGGGGGGGGGGATCTGCCTCCGGCTCCACCGCTCCCCGGCTCCCGGCCTCCAGCTGCCGTCGCTCCTGCTTCCACATTCATCTTGGCGGAGGAGCGGGGACATTTGTGCTTTGGGATCTGATTTATGGCTGCTCTTTTCAAATCTTGACTGAATTTGCTCCTTTATGCAAAGCGGAGTCTTGCCCTCTGCGCTCCTGGGAGAGGTGCCGCTTCCCGAGCTGCCCTGCAAAGCGCCTCTCATCTGCATGTTCCCAGCAATTAAAACAGAAAAGGAGGGAAGAGAGGAAAAACCGGCAAAGAGCCCCCGGCTCTGGGGGCATCCTCGGCTCTGCCCTGCCCGCAGGGCACATTTTGGTTCCCTCCATGCTCCCTGGAGCAGCCAGGCCCCTTCAAGGGGTCCCAGGGACAAGGCGAGCTGGGATGCCCCATGCACGGGTGCCCCAGGGGTCACTTTGCACACACAGTGGCCTTGCACACGCATGTCTGTGCACAGGGACCCATGCGTGTGCTTGTGGTGCAGCTGCAGCTGTATGGCGTCATCTGTGCCTCCAGGTGTGCTGTGTGTGTGTGTGTGTGCATGTGTGTGTACTGTGTGTGTGTGTGCGCATGCGTGTGCTGCATGTGGGTGTGTACGTGCAGCGTGCACATGCCACGCGCGCATGTGTGCACATGCATGTTCGCGTGTTGAGGTGGGGGGTGAAGGGAGATGCTCTACCCTTTGCGATTGTATGTGTAATTTATCCATAGAGTCCTTAAATTTGCAGGCCTGGCCAGCTCCCTTTGAAAGGGCGATAATCAATCAGCCGGGATATTAGATGGATTT
>NW_028186738.1:0-2375 GCF_003343005.1 Rhea americana
ACTGCATGCTCTGCAGAAGATCTGTCCTCAGCCAGAAGTGACAGGAGAGTGAATTTTGTGTATCAGACAGCAGTGTATGTTCACAAAACTGGAAGTATGACCTGTTGAACCCAGAGGCCTTTCCTAGGCGTTCTTGAGAAATGTTCACTGCTTGCTGGAATGCSCTTGGTCTGGGGAAAGTGAGTTCAGGCTGTGGTGGAGTAAGAACTGTTTCCCAGGAATTGTTCCCAGAAGTCTTTCAGCCCTAAATAGCTCTCTACTCCAGACAGAGACCTCTTAGTCAAATGTGGGGAATCACCCTTGTGCTCATACAAAATATGTTCTGCTGTCCCTTAAATGGAGACGCRGTATCATTCGTTTAGAGATGACAGCCTATATCCTCCAGGCAAACTTTGGGGAGTACCTGTGCCTATGCCAGACATGTATGCCCAAAGGGAATATATAATTCTAGCATCACATTGTCGTGATGCCAACTAAGGTGCCAACAACAGAAACCGCAGCCCTGACTTACCGAAGCTGATGCCAGAGAAGACGATTGATTGCTTCCCCGAGGCGACTTTCTGTGACAGCCGGGGGTGGCACACGGTAACGCTACGAAGCAGCTCTGGGATGAAGAGCTCCCTTGGGGAGAGCGCGGCCGCAGCATGTAGCTTTGCGCGGGGCTCTGGGCTGCTACGGGCGGCTGCAGTGGCGGCGCGGGGACTCCGGGTGCCGCTGTTGCCCGATGCGAAGCGCCGCCGCAGCCGCCGCCGGAGCCGCCGCCGCCGCCGGAGCCGGAGCCGGAGCCGCCGCAGCCTCCCGCGGGGCGGCTGCTCGCTCGCGCAGTGCCCGCCTCGGAGCCGGAAGAGCGGAGCGGAGCAGAGGCGGACTGGGTCTCGCCGCGCCGGTCGACCTGTGAGCCAGCTGCGGGGGATCTGCAGAGCAGGGCGGCGTCGGAGGACGGGAGGCGAGGCGCGGCGAAGGCGGCGAGCGGCGGGGATGGGAGCGAGGCAGGGAGCGCAGCGGCGGGCAGCAGCCAGGCACGTCGCGCTGCTGGCCGTGCTGCTGCCGGTGTGCTGCCGGGCGGCGCCGGAGCGGCTGCGCTATGCGGTTCCCGAGGAGACGGGCAGCGGCTCCCTGGTGGGGCCGCTGGCGCGGGACCTGGGGCTGAGCCCGGCAGACCTGCCGGCGCGGCAGCTGCGGCTGGTCTCGGCGGCTAAAAGGCAGCTGAAACACTTCGCGGTGGGCGCGGAGAACGGGCACCTGTACGTGAGCGAGAGGCTGGACCGGGAGGAGATGTGCGGCGACTCCGCGTCCTGCTCGGTCAGTTTCGAGGTGGTGCTGCAGAACCCGCTCAACGTTTTCCACGTCGACGTGGCCATCCAGGACATCAATGACAACTCGCCGGTCTTCAGCAAGGCAGCTCTCGATCTGGAGATTGGGGAATTGATGCTTCCTGGTGCGCGGTTTCCGCTGGAGATGGCGCAAGATCCGGATGTGGGAAGCAACTCGCTGCTCAGCTACCAGCTCACTGACAGCCCCTCCTTCTCGCTGGCGGTGAAGGAGASYSCRRRTGGMARSAGGCAGCCCGAGCTGGTGTTAGAAGCAGCTTTGGATCGTGAGAAGCAGAGCTCCTTCCAGATGGTGCTGACGGCGGTGGACGGCGGGTCTCCGGCGAGGTCGGGCACGGTGCAGATTCGCATCAACGTGACAGACGCGAATGACAACGCGCCCGTGTTCAGCAAAAGCGCCTACGAGGCGCGAGTGCGGGAGAACGCGCCGGCGGGGTCGCTGGTGCTGCGGGTGCGAGCCACGGACRCGGATGCGGGCTCCAACGGCCGCGTCTCCTACGCCTTCAGCAACGTGCCCGAGGCTGTCCGCGCTGYCTTCAGCATAGACAGCGACAGCGGCGACATCCGAAACGAAGGGACTCTGGATTTCGAGGAGAGGAACGAATACAGCTTCGGCGTGGAAGCGAGGGACGGGGGCGGGCTCAGCGGTCACTGCCAGGTCCTCGTAGAGGTCACAGACGAGAACGACAACGCGCCCGAGATAACGACGCTGTCGGTGTCGAGCCCGGTGCCCGAGGACTCCCCGCCCGGCACCGTCGTTGCCCTCGTGAACGTGCACGACGCGGACTCTGGCGACAACGGGAAGGTGCGGTGCGAGCTGGAGGGCGAGTCGCCGTTCGCCATCGTGGCGTCGTCGGGCAGCTCGTACAAGGTGGTGACGGCGAGCGCGCTGGACAGGGAGCGGGCGGCCGAGCACAACGTGACGGTGGTGGCGAGCGACGGCGGGAGCCCGGCGCTCTGCAGCCGCACGACGCTGGCGCTGGCCGTGTCGGACGTGAACGACAACGCGCCGGTGTTCGAGGAAGCGGCCTACAGCGCCTACGT
>NW_028186738.1:2940-6572 GCF_003343005.1 Rhea americana
TGGGGCTGCACAGCGGCGAGGTGCGGACGGCGCGGGCCGTGTCGGAGCGCGACGCGGCCCGGCAGCGCCTCGTGGTGGTGGTGAAGGACCACGGGCAGCCGGCGCTGTCGGCCACGGCCACGCTGCACGTGGTGCTGGCCGAGAGCTTGCAGGAGGCGCTGCCGGCGCTGAGCGAGCGGGCGGCGGGCGCCGAGTCGCCGGCGGATTTGCAGTTCTACCTGGTGCTGGCGCTGGCGCTGCTCTGCGCCTTGTTCGTGCTGAGCGTGGCGCTGGCCGTGGCGGCGCGGGTGCGGCGCGCCGGGCCGCCCGCCGTCCTGCGCTGCCTGGGCGCCGAGCGCTTCGCCGCCGCCGGCCCCGCCTTCCCGGCCGACTTCTGCGAGGGCACCTTGCCCTACTCCTACAACCTGTGCGTGGCGCCGGGCCGCGCCGTCGCCGAGTGCGCCTTGCTGCCGGCCCCGCTCCCCRGCCGCGCCGTCGAGGATCTTCTCAGCGGCGACCCGCCCGCGATGCTGACGCCCAGCAGCAGCCGTGCCCCGGCAGAGCCRCCGTCGCACCCCGACGCAGTGCAGGTCTGTAAGCCGACCCCAGCCCTCTTCGCGCACCCTTCCTTATCTTCGTATCACGTTTATTGGGGTGAGTGCATATATGTGTGTGCGCATTACACGATTTTGTGGCGGGAGCTTCTCTCGTTTGCGCTTATCTTCCCGAATGGAAAGGAGATGATCGCTTTTTTGCAGGTGTAATCGCAGGTCCTGAAACACGGCACCTTTCGGGTCATCACTGGTCACATGCATGGGCTCACTTGGGAACTGTGGCCATGATAGTGGTGCTGAGCGATATGCCTCCGTAATGGTGCGTGTGGATCCCCATTGCCTGTACTGACATCTCTTGCTTTTGCTTGGGGTGAGTGGGCGAATGTGACTGAATTTTCAGGAGGAGGAGGGTCGTTTTGTTTGCCGATTTTCCCCGTGTGCTCAGAGCATCGAGGCCCGGTGTGTTCATGCAGCTGATGAGTGGGGTGTGGAGAGGGGAGGTGGGAGGGACGGTGTGTGTGTACCTTCTGCGGCTGTGCGATGCCTCATCCCTGCAGGGCTATGGTGGAAGGCTGCTGCAGACATGATAGCACTCGTGRGACCCATCACATTGGCCGGCCCTGATTCCCCCGCGTGGTTCGAGATGAGTGTGCCTTTGAGCTGTCGTCCCCATCTCCGACCGTCTTCGCCTCGGCAGGATGAGAGCTGTCTTGTGTTGTGTTTTTTGGGGTGTTCTTGTCGAACTGGCCACTTAAGAGCAGAGTGACTGCGTGAGGGGCAGAGCCGTGTGCCTTGGAGTGAAGTAGTTGGTCTTTTCCCTCCCTCCTTGCGTTTGTAAGGCGGTAGGAGAAACAATGAGTGGGATTTCCTCCTGTAGGGGCGACCGTTGTTTGCGACAACGGCTGTTACCTGTTTCTAGGCTGAAATGCACTTTGGGCGTCTTATCCGTCACTTCTGCAAATTGCTGAAAGAGGTGGAAATGGGTGTCTGGGTGGGAATGGAAGTGTGGTGCTAGGGGATGCTAGAGCGTGCGGATAGGGAAAATTGGAGTGTGTAGGAGGGAAATAGTGCTCTGYCTGAAAACCGTTTGTCAGATAAAAGAAAAAAAAAGGCAGTATAATCGGATAGTTGAATGCATCCCCCAAATCAGTCGCGTGGCTCCTTCTGCTGTTCAGATGGCGTATTTATTCCTTCTTTCCCCTCCCCCTCGAAAAATGCATTTTAGACACTGTCCCTGSTTGTCTTCACTGCGTGAAGCTGTTCCCTTTCGTGGCCATTCCAGGGAGGCTAACCCACTCTCCCTTCTGACAGGGGACAGTGACTTGTCAGAGCCTCTGGGCAGCAAGCCTGTGGGCTTCCAGTGGAATTCGTGCAGGCCCTGTGCTGTCTTTCTGAGGAACCCGTGTGCTGAGGCGAAAAATACTGGAGTGCATCACGTCATCACCAAAGGCAAAGGAAGAAAGCTTCTTCCTTCTTCCACGTCTCCCTGACTTGGAGGTGAAATGTAATGTGACCCAAGGTGCCAGCCCCTGGGCAGAAACCATAGCGGGCAGCAAGCACTCAACGTGGCCCTGTTTCTCCTGATTCTTGGGGAGACGAGCGCAGCATGTAGTTTATGAAAAAAAAAGAGAAAAAGGAAAGCAAAGAAAAGAAAAATCAAACTGTGCTGTTTCCTTGGTCAGTCTCACACATTAGTCAAAAAYCAGTCCTGCAGTGCTGCAATTGCCGGCCGAGACTGCGGGCGCCGCTGTTCACCAGGCGGGAGCGGAGCGCGGCGAGATGCTGCCACCCCGCTCGCCGTGACACGGCTCGGAGAGAGATCCGTCCAGAGCCGCAAGCGCCCTCCCGGCAGGAGTCGGCGGCGCTGAGCTCTCGCCTGGGCGCCGGCCGTGCCGGACCCGCGCCGCACGGTGCAGGCGGCGGAGCGGAGCGGCGGCGGCGTGCCCCGGTCGGCAGGGCAATGAGCGGGACGCCAAGGCGCCGGGACCGCCGAGGGCGAGCGCTGCTGTGGTGCGCCTGGGTGGCGGCGTGGGAGCTGGCGCGGGGGCAGCTGCGCTACTCGGTGCCCGAGGAGATGCAGAAGGGCTCTTTCGTGGGCGACGTGGCCAAGGACCTGGCACTGGAGCTGGCGGCGCTCCGCGACCGCGGCGCCCGCATCGTAGACACAGATAGGAGTCAGTATTTTGCTCTGCATGAGAAGACCGGCCATTTAGTGACGGCGGCACGGATAGACAGAGAGCAAGTGTGTCTGCTGCTGGAGACGTGCCTGATCCATTTGCAGATTCTGATACAGAATAAAGCCCATCTTTTCACTCTGGAAATAGAAATCACCGACCTGAATGACAATGCTCCCACATTCCAGCAAGATAAACTGCAGGTTCGAATCAGTGAAACAGCAGCCGTGGGAACACGGTTCCCACTGGAAGAAGCACAAGATGCAGACGTGGGTGTGAATGCCCTGCAGCGCTACGAGCTGAGCGGCGACGAGCACTTTGCTCTCGATGTGCTGGTGGCACCAGACGGCGCGAAGTATGCGGAGCTGGTGCTGGCGAAGGTGCTGGACCGGGAGGAAAGCGCCTTTCACGACCTGGTGCTCAGGGCAATGGACGGCGGGGAGCCGGTGCGCACGGGCACGGCGCGGATCCGCGTGGTCGTGCTGGATGCGAATGACAATGCGCCGGTGTTCAGCCAGGCGGTGTATATGGTGCGCGTGCGGGAGGACGTGCCCGTGGGGTCGTGGCTGCTCACTGTGAACGCCACAGATGCAGATGAGGGCACCAATGCAGAGCTGACCTACTCGTTGCGCAGAGCGCCMGGTGCAGCATCACGCATCTTCCAGGTGGACGCCCACACTGGGGATGTGGCAGCCATAGGGACGCTGGACTATGAGGAAGCGGCTCTGTATGAGCTGGAGGTGCAGGCAAAGGATGACGGGGACCTCTCAGCCAGGGCAAAAGTCCTGGTGAGTGTGATCGATGTGAATGACAACGCACCTCTAATCACAGTGACATCTGTTCTGAGCTCCATGTCCGAGGACAGCCCCCCGGGGACTGTTATCGCTTTTATAAATGTGAAAGATGCAGATTCAGAGGCCAATGG
>NW_028186738.1:8246-14992 GCF_003343005.1 Rhea americana
TGGCTATGAGTGCCCCCAAGGTCCCTAGCACTGATAGAATTTGCTTTTGCAGCACTACAGATGGTGCGCAACTGTCACAAACGTAAATGCATTTTTGTCAATGTAGTTTCTTCATGTTTTGAACTGCCCATTCCTTGAGCTGGGCCTTTGAAGCCTGTGCCACGTTGTTACTCGGGTTACYGCCTTTCGTGTCTCATTCAGCTATTCCCGTGAATGCCAGATTTTGGGAGTAGACGTACAATTTGCGTTAGTGGTTGTATGACAGATGTTCCATGTTCTTGGGGACATGTGCTTTAGGCAAATGAGACTGTCTTTAAGTAGAGTTTGGGATGACCCAGTGTTTTGCCTTAGGTGCACAGTGTTCGTATACTTTTTTTTTCCCCTTTCCCATGACAGGGAGCTCTTTTTATGGTGTTATCGTTCCATGATGATACCTTCCGTCTCCTTCTCTCTTTGCTGAGTCATCCCGTACAAATGGCTTTACTGAGAAGTAGAGGGTCACCAAGCRTGGTCCTTTTGTCCCTAATGYRTGCATAGTGKWGTTYTACRAATTSTGCTTGGCAGCRTTACAGAWAGTWGGGRAYRATAAGRCCTCTTCAGGTATTTCATAGTGGAGGGTTCCTTATTTCACTTCTTCTATGCCGTGCAACATCTTGTCCCTTCCTTTAGCAGCTCCCGCTTGTAGTGCAGCTTCTTCTTTTAATGTTGACTATTTGAAATGTGGGCAAGCAGTTTATTAACTGTAGGACATCATGCGTTCCAAACAACGCTGGAATAAGGCGTAAAGAAGTCTGCATTTCTCTTGATGTGCTGGTTCTGAATGACTTTGCTGACTGCAAAAGCCTGCTCGCATAGCAACTTTGTTGGCTGTGTTATTGCAGATTCCTGTTACCCGCAGAGTGGTACTGGTCCATTTGCTTTACTGTGTCTTCACTTGTAGACAGTGGTGACGTTAGAAGAAGAGGTAAGGTAAAGCTGAGGGTATGGCTRTACTTGGTCCTAAGGTCCCTGAATGCCAGTAACTTTGTCGTGTGCTGTGCTGATACTAATTATAACACAAGTATTTAAGCAGTGATATTTTGTGTAAAGATGTGCTCCCTAGGGGTAAGTGAAGCTCTTGTGTCTTACTCTGTTTAAAGTAGAGTGTGAGCATTTGTTGATGGGGAAGAACTTGGTGATGAGGAAGAGTGTTCACAGAGAGACTTTCTGTCGCTTCCTGGCAGAACAGTATGAACCTTTGTTCCCAGAGAGTAGGAGGTTTCTTTGCTGATGCTGATACAGGCTTATGACATTGTGCACGCCAGGGCACATGTGTCCCTCTTGCAGCCAACTCTGGCCTTGGCTAAGGAGGAATGCCATGGACTGGGTTCATTTTCTAGGATTCCACAGAGAAGCCATCCCCTGCCGGAGTCAGGGAGCTGACTGTGGAAAGTATGTAGACTTSTTGTGGCTCTACAGCAGTATGATAAATCCTTCTGGCATCACTGCATGGAAGAGAAGTGAGAGGTTGAGGNCCACAGCGGAGACGCCCTGCTGGTGAGTCCCTCGAGCGAGACTTTCAAAGTCCGTCCTTGTGCTGCCCGTCCTCCTGCCTTTGCTCCTCCGTGGCACTAGTTGTYCCTTTGCTTTCCTGTGCGTCGTTGCTTCTGCCATGTTGTGGGGGAGTAACAAGCAGAAGTAGAGGTCTAGCTGAGGACGTGGCTACGAGTGCTCCCAAGGTCCCTAGCACTGATAGAATTTGCTTTTGCAGTGCTGCAGATAGTGCACAACTGTCACAAGCATAAATGCATTTTTGTAAATGTAGCTTCTTCAGAGCGACTTGTTATTTCCTTTTTTTTCATAAAGCGTGTCAGTCAGTCACTGATGTTGACATCCTCCTCTTAGAACACATCTTACTCTACCTGAGGTAGAGTGTGAGCATTTGTTGGTGAGGGAGACCTTACTGATGAGGAAGGGCATATTCAGAGAGACACTTTTTGTCCTTTCTTGGCAGGACGATGTGAACCTTTTTCCCCAGAAAAGGGGAACCTTTTTCCCCAGAAAGAAACCAGTAGAAGGTTTCTTTGCTCATGCTGATAGAGGCTTCCGATGTGGTGCATGCTAGGGCACATGTGTCTCTATTACAGCCAGTTCTATCCTTGGCCATGGAGGGATGTAAGGGACTGGTTCGATCTGACTTTCTTTTCTAGGCTCTGAGGACCAGCATTGTCCAGGGAAGGCACTTGGCAAAAGGAGTGACACTTGATGTGTGTTGAGTCTGACCATTGCTCTTATTTCAGTGATGGGGAAACGAGGCAAAAAAAAGAGTCGTTGTGGGGACAATGTATTTCCTGGTGTGTCTAGAGACATCTAGACACAGACAAGAGTCATCAGCTTCCAGAGAAGGGAGCTGATCCCGGAGATAGTGTAGTCTTCTGATGGCTCTAAAACATTGTGATAAATCCCACTCACATCACTGCGTGGAAGAGAAGTGAAACATACATACTCGTCTGGGGTATGTCTTCCACTTGTCATTGTGTGAGAATATTCATCATATTAAGTGTTGATTGGTGGGTGGTGACAGAAGGATGAACGTGATATGTCAGAATGCAGTGTGCCTTTTCCAAATGGGAGGTACTGCTACCTCCTCCTGGAGACCCTTCCTAGGTGTGCCTGTGTATTGCTGGTTGCCTGCTGGAATGTCCTGCTTTGGGAGAACAGTGAGTTYCAACCTGTAGATGGGGTAAGGGGCTGGAACAGTGAAATGACTGCTTGCTAATATTTAGGTTGTAGAAGGTATGTGCATATAACACAGTCACGCCTTGACCTAAGCAGGGAATCACCATTGTGCCCTTCTCAAGGCACTCTGCGGTCTACTGTGAGTGGAGATAAACGACTGTATGTTTGCAGAGGGCAGCCTATCCTTAGGCCTGGAAAGTATGGGTGAAGCATGTGAAAGCAAGCTGGAGCATGGTTCCCAGTAGCGTATGGAGCCCTTGATGTCCTTACGAGAGGACAGAATGCCTTCTTAGTTCTTAGAGGAACTGAAAAGCTTTCATGTCAAGTCGGTATCACTGTCTCAGTGGACCTGTGAGGTTGGAGGCAATGCAGTTCAGTGAATGCTGCCCCAGCCTCGAACTGTGCTCAAAATACACACACACACAGACACACACACACATACACACACATATATATATACATACGCCTGTTGTTTAGGGAAGGTGTGTGTTGCAGTTTTGGTATCTTCAAGGCTTTGTAGGGTGTGAGTCGAGTGATGGCTGTACGTGTTTCCTGAGGTGGCCAACACCATGAAYGAGCAGGAGAATTGCAGTGCAGCTCTCTCTTTTTCCTCTGACCTCCAACAGATACCATTTCTGAGACCTTTTTTTCTTTCTTTTTTCTTTTTTTTGGTGGGAAGTGAGGCATTATGATTGATGGCTCGAAGTCACTGAAGTCTTTTGAACACTTGCTGCTCTGTGGGAATACTGTCATGCTGGCATCCGCTGCATGATTCTAGTCTTACAGTGTTGATGTGACCAGTAATGTTTGAATGTAGTGTGTTCTCAAGAACCTAATAGTACTGGTAGGATATTTCTTTGGGATGACATTGAGGAAGAAAGTGGAAGTAGTGAGAACTCAATGAATGCTGAAGTAATCTTGTTAAGAAGGCAATTACTTTCTTCATCACTTTCAATACAGATATTGGGACCAGGTGCATTTAGGTCATATCTGCAATGCGAGACATCTTGTTATTCCTCTCATGATCGTTAGCCTTCAGTACAGGTAGTGTTATCATAATAATATGTGGTACACATGATTAAGCTCCTTTCTGTAGGTGTTGCACTCAAAATCTTCTTTTATCCTTTCCATTCTTCAGTCCACTCCATTCCTGGAATATTCTATGTTTTCCTGCTGCAAAATATATGGTCCTGTGGTTGTGTCATCATTAGACTACTCCTTTTAGAGGTTGTTGCCTTTCTTAGAAGCTTTACAGAGCTTTCTTTTGTGAGAGTTTCCTTAATTTTTTTTCTCCTAGTCCTTTACTTGGATTTGTACCYGGCATGTTGGTTTTTGTGGGCTGTGAACASTTAAATCAGCCACTGCTGCAGACTRGTAGATGATTGCTCCTGTTTACAATTCTTGGAATAACACGTTGGCCATTGGAGCACGCTGGAAGTAGGAAATACACAGGTATATTTTYGCTGCGCATCCATGTTCTTCTGTTCACTAAGAGAAAGAATTTCAAAGGGAGGAATAACAGGGATGTTTTCACTGTTCTAAAGCTAGAATTTGTGATCTTTATAGTTCATAAACTGGCTGGTGTACTGATACAGTTGTTCTAGACAATAATAGCTTGCCATGTTCTCCCAAAGCACTGAGTCTTTGTCAGTCCCAAAGGTATATAAAATAACAGGGTATAACCAAGAGTCTCCTCAAACAAGMTGATTTACATGGTGGATTCAATGCTTCCTTACTATAGTAACTCATCTTCTGAAGTATTTTCAGACTGTGGCTTGTCAGATCTCCTAAAAGAGCTGGAGAAGTTAATCCCCTGTACCAGTGGATACTCTCAGAAAATATCAGACCTAGTCAATATATCCTGAACGGTGTACTTACCTGTACTCATCTGTGCCTTGGTGAACACATCCTGTGTGCTCCTTCACTGCTCCATTGCACATTCCCCACACAGACTCGTTTTCCTTACCAAAGTCGTTTGACCACTCGTCCCCGCTGGATGAGAAAAATCGCAGAAGCCAAAGGTGAATCTCATACTACAAAGCAGCACGGCTCCGTCTCGCTCCCGGGTAGCTGAGGGCGCAGTTTCAGACCCCGCTGCTGACAGTGCGGCTGGACGGGGCAGTGACGGGGGCGCCGCACACCCGGCGCCGCTGCAGTGGCGGCGCGGGGACTCCGGGTGCCGCTGTTGCCCGATGCGAAGTGCCGCAGCAGCCGCCGGAGCCGGAGCCGGGGCCGCCGCAGGCTCCCGCGGGGCGGCTGCTCGCTCGCGCAGCGCCGGGCGGGCGGCACAGGCACAAACCCCCGCGGGGAGGGCGGCAACGACGGAGCGGCCGGCGGGGGAGGCGGCGAGCGGTGCAGTCCACTCGTCCCCGCCRCCACTCTCACCCTGCTGGAGGACAGTTTGCGAGGACTAAGCGCAGGCGYGGCGAGGGACTCTCCGCGCAGAGGAAGCAGAGCAGCCAGCCGATCCGCGGAGATCAGCGGCGGCCACAGCCGGAGCCGGGATCGCCGCCCCGCGCCGGGGTCCCCGCGTGTGCCGGACGGCACGGAATGAACGGGAGGGGCGGGAGGACGGAGCGCAGGGCGCACTGCTGAACATGGGAAGGCGGCAGAGCCACGGGCGCTCGCTCGGAGCCGGGGCAGCGCTGCTGTGCGCCTGGCTGCTCTCCGCGGGCTGCCGGGCGGCGCCGGAGCGGCTGCGCTATGCGGTTCCCGAGGAGACGGGCAGCGGCTCCCTGGTGGGGCCGCTGGCGCGGGACCTGGGGCTGAGCCCGGCAGACCTGCCGGCGCGGCAGCTGCGCATCAGCTCGGAGAAGCCCTACTTCGCGGTGGGCGCGGAGAACGGGCACCTGTACGTGAGCGAGAGGCTGGACCGGGAGGAGATGTGCGGCGACTCCGCGTCCTGCTCGGTCAGTTTCGAGGTGGTGCTGCAGAACCCGCTCAACGTTTTCCACGTCGACGTGGCCATCCAGGACATCAATGACAACGCGCCGCGCTTCCTCCAAGAGAATATCCACATCGAAATCAATGAGTTAACTTCTCCTGGCGCTCGGTTTCASTTGGGAAATGCTGTGGATGCGGACGTCGGCCAGAACTCGCTGCAGGGCTACGAGCTGGAGGTTAACGCCTACTTCGCGTTAGAAGTGAAGGAGAGTGACGATGGCAACAAGTTCGCGGAGCTGGTGCTGCGCCGCGCYCTGGACCGCGAGAGCGAGCAGAGCCTGCGCCTGGTCCTGACGGCGGTGGATGGCGGCGAGCCCCGCCGCAGCGGCACCGCCCAGCTCTGGGTCAGCGTCGCCGACGCCAACGACAACGCGCCCATGTTCGCGCAGGACCGATACCGGGCGAGCCTGCGCGAGGACGCGCCGCCGGGCTCCTCGGTGCTGCGTGTCTCTGCCTCCGACGGCGACGACGGCAGCAACGCACACATCACCTACAACTTCGACAAAGTGCCAGGCAAGGTCCTTCGGCAATTCAATTTGCATACAGAGACCGGAATGATCACGCTGAAGGAGGCACTGGACTTCGAGGACACGCGGAGCTATACGTTGCTAGTAAAGGCGAGGGATGGGGGCGGGCTGGTGGCGCACWGCAAAGTGGAGGTGGAGGTGCTGGACGTGAACGACAACGCGCCCGAGATAACGACGCTGTCGGTGTCGAGCCCGGTGCCCGAGGACTCCCCGCYCGGCACCGTCGTCGCCCTCGTCAAGGTGCGAGACCGGGACTCTGGCGACAACGGGAAGGTGCGGTGCGAGCTGGAGGGYGAGTCGCCGTTCGCCATCGTGGCGTCGTCGGGCAGCTCGTACAAGGTGGTGACGGCGAGCGCGCTGGACAGGGAGCGGGCGGCCGAGCACAACGTGACGGTGGTGGCGAGCGACGGCGGGAGCCCGGCGCTCTGCAGCCGCACGACGCTGGCGCTGGCCGTGTCGGACGTGAACGACAACGCGCCGGTGTTCGAGGAAGCGGCCTACAGCGCCTACGTGGCGGAGAACAACGCGGCGGGCGCGGCGGTGCTGCGCGTCCGCGCG
>NW_028186738.1:15292-28400 GCF_003343005.1 Rhea americana
GGCCGGCGGCGGCGGCGAGCCCCGGCGCGGGCCCGTTCGAGGTGGTGCCGCGGTCGGCCGAGGCGGGCTACCTGGTGGCCAAGGTGGTGGCGGTGGACGCGGACGCGGGGCGCAACGCGTGGCTGTCGTACGAGCTGCTGCAGGCGACGGAGCCGGCGCTCTTCCGGCTGGGGCTGCACAGCGGCGAGGTGCGGACGGCGCGGGCCGTGTCGGAGCGCGACGCGGCCCGGCAGCGCCTCGTGGTGGTGGTGAAGGACCACGGGCAGCCGGCGCTGTCGGCCACGGCCACGCTGCACGTGGTGCTGGCCGAGAGCTTGCAGGAGGCGCTGCCGGCGCTGAGCAASAGACACACTGAATCCGAGCTGCCATCTGATTTAAATACCATTCTTGTGGTGGCGCTTGCTGTGGTTTCCTTGTTATTCATTTTTACAGTCATTACTATTTTGTGTTTTAAATGCCGAAGGCCAAGGAGCCCTCCCGTCTTCATATCTTCTGACAAGGAATTTTATTCCAGCCTGGGCTCCAAAGCACCTTACACCTATTGCAGCAGCACGCTGCCTTTCCCTTATTCCTACGAAGTTTGTTCGGCCTCTGAGTCAGTCCAGAAAGACTTCACCTTTCTCAGACCAGGGGCAGCAGCACTGACGGACCGTCCACTACTGGACRAAGTCGTCTCAAGGAGTCAGTCTGAGAAGGAAGGCCCGAGCCCAGACAGCTCAGCACAGGTGAGATATACCGTCCCCACCTTGCCAGCGAGATTTTACAGTCCTTCTCTTTTCTCTTATTGCTCCATCTGGGAATGGTGGTCGTTACACATCGCCTCCCAGTACACGGCTCAATAGCTTKTTGAGATTATCTTGATTTTTTTTCCTTTAGACCTATCTTATCGTCGAACTTTCTGTTCTGCCCTTTAGAACCGACATGYGATGCTCGCGGTTGTGTTAATAACATTTCTGTTGACATTGAATGAGTTATCCTGGGAATGAGTTTTACTGCAGGTTGTCATGTGGGTGTTGAGGGGAGCGATAGGAAAAGGTTCTCGAGGGTCCRAAACTGAAAGAGGCCTTTCGTCTTGTTCCAGTGATTCCTTCATTTAGTGTCTCAGACAATTCAGTGAAATAGATCTAAGACTTACCTCGGTCCGTTCATTTAGTGAGGGTTGCGACTCTTGTGGTCCTTTYGTCCGTTTTCCCCTCCAGCTCATATCCTGTCCCCGTCATGCAGACCAGTGATTTAACATTCATCCTCCTTTCCCTGGGGAGCTGGAACTGATGCCTGACTGTCACTTAGAGCTTGGAGCTGAGCAGGAAGGTAGTTTGGTTCCACCAGTTGCTGCTGAGACTGACTCCTCTGGAGCCATAGCGGGTCTGCGAATACTGTGAGTGACTCTGCCTGTGATTTCTCTTGAACTCGTGCTTGAAGGAATCCCGGTGTCTTTTTCTCTTGTCCATCTAGACGGTATTTTCAGGAGTTCTGAGAGGTATCACCTTGGATTTTCTGACTTCCTGTAACAGCGAATGAGGGGTGATGTCCCCMCGTCAGTCAAAGGATAAGAGATGGGAATGTTTAATCTTCTGTGCCTTTACTGAATGGCGAGATCCTTGCGTTTCACTGAGTATGCTGCCTTTGACCATCTTACTACTCCTGCAGGTATTATGTAGACATGCCACTCTGGAGGAATTGTTGTATGTACTCATATCAAGAGAAACCAAAGAATTTCGATATACATGTTAGAGAGATAAATGATTCTGAAAATAGAATTTAGGAAAGAGATAAACGTTTGAAGAAGGTAGCAGGGGCTGGGGAAAAAATTAAAAGATTCAGATYTCATTTCAGAGTAAATAAGTGAAGAGGCTTGACGTTTTTTGAACAGTAGCTCGAAGGGTGCTGTGGATTGTCTTCTGAGATCAGACGTGAGAGAGAAAACTAACTGGAGTTTTGTTGTGTAGAGGTTTATGAGAGAAAGAAACTTCATTACAGGATGGTGAATCTGCAGATATAGTCCTTTGTACAGAAGGTCCAGAATGGATAGATTGACATAAGTGTTAGTCCTTCTGGGCACAGTAGAGCTGCGGTGGGTGTTAAAATATCAGTTTTCATCCACTTTCCTTGTGAGTTTTTAAATTCCTCCAGAACTATATATATATATATTTAGATTACTAATATTGCATTTTAACGCYTTGAAACATACACTTTCATCAAATTCTACGGACTGGTGATAAGACTGTACTAGTAGTAAGCACTGTTGATATGATTTAATTTTCACCATTGATTATTAGGTATGAAAGGAAATGGCTGAACATGTAGAGATGAAAGATCGTCACCTCGAACCGATCCGTGTTATATTGTTGACTGCATRTATGCGCTGAAATTTTTGCTTCTGAGTCTATCCCTTCGGCTCATGGCAGTTAGGAAGACTGTGTAGGAGAGCATGCCATGTGTCCAGGCTCGACTTCTCTGTTGCTCTGCCTGTGCTGTGTATCTCACACTGATAAGGGTGATTTGCAGCCGTTCTGCGGTATTGTCGATTGTGATAAGATGCGGGATAACAGTTAACCAGCTGTAMTATTTCCTGCAAAATTCTGCAAAGCCTGCGCCTCTGTCCTGGATAAACGAGTGAAAAACTAGGTGTCGTAGATTCATTCGTAGATGACAGACGCTGAACTCCGAAATTGCAGTAGTTTCGTTCGTTTGTGCTTTCGTAACGTTGAATAAGCGCTGTATCACAAGTTGTTGTTGACAGGAACAACTCGAAATGTATCACAGACAGCTCTGGAGTTGGCTGTTTCTCGCCCAGGCGTGCCCGATGCCATGTTTCCGGGGCTATTATAGGATAGGCTTTTCCATTTTCCGAGTGTGCCCCAGCTCCTGCACTCAGTGAGGCYAGCAGGTCCCAGACTGTGATTTCGTTGTGCCTGGGTCAGGGAAATAGGCATCCGGAGCCAAGCTGGGAGATGGCGAGAGCAAGAGAGAGAGAAACCAAAAATTAGAGCCCAGGAGCCCGGAGAAGGGCTATCTGCTTCTGCCTCGCCCGGCCGCGTGTCCCACGGACGTGGCTTTTGTATCTCTCTTCTAACGATTTATCGTAGGAGGATCTTCTCTGGGAAAGTGGCGATGATTGGGAGTAGGAGGTGAGATGCTCCTAAGGACACGACAGCAGGAGCTGCCCTCCGGGATAATTGTCTGCTGTGGGCAAAATAGTTGATTGTAACTTACCAGCACGAAATCGATGTTTCAGTTGGCGGCATTGCCTGGCTGCGCACAGGCATATGCCATCGGGACCCTGTGAGATGTTAGGAAAGGCTGAAACAGCATCCGTGAGGACCTGGGTCCCTTCAGGATCCTGACACCCGGAGACGGCACAGCGCGTTGTGCCAAGGCCGTGTTCCGAAGCCCTGCCGAGCATTGCCCTCCATCAGCCTCATCCCACCCGCTCCTTCTCCCTTTCTTGCTCCTGCTGTCTTTCTCCAACGAGATTTTATTTTTTTTTTCCTTTTCTGGGGGACCTCGCTGTTTTCCGGTTGCCTCATCTTCTTTTTGCATCACCTTCTCCGCTCCTGCGCATTCCTATCCCCACACGCAGTTCACGTATCAGATCTATACGGGCTTATTTGCTTGGTTCCTCGCAGGAAGGTGCTCTCCACTCTCTCCGCGCCGGGTCAGCAGGTCTCCTGGCAGCTTTGCTCTCAGGGCTGGCGTTTCAGCCAACCTGCCGGCTAGAGGTGCGGGCCGTGGTCGGTCGGTGCGCCGCTGCCTGCCGTGCTCCCCGMGAGTGGCTGCTTCCCACGGCGGGGCTCTCTGAGCGCGCTCCGTGCAGTTACTGGCCGGGACTCTACGTGCCGCTGTCGGCCAGTGGTGAAGCCGGGGATCTGGCGGCCCGTCCCCGCTCGGAGCCGGGATGAGGCAGAGACAGCCTCACAGAGAGCCGGGGAGTGAGTCACTGCTATGCTGCAAAGCAATGCCCGTCTGCGCGGCGCACGGCCGGTTCCCGGGGCGCTCTGGGAAGCGGCATGAAGGGGCGAGCTGAGGATTTCTAGTGGAGGGGGGGCAAACCGCAGAGGCGCGGGCGGGGAAAGCTGCCGTCCTGTGCGATGAAAGGCGTTGCTGCAAGGAGCCGCGGGGTGACGACGGGGCAGGTACTGAGTTTCTTGGTTTTGTTCGGCGTTTCCGACTGGGCTTCCGCCGCGATCCGCTATGCGATTCCCGAGGAGGTGCGGAGAGGMTCCGCGGTGGGAAACGTGGTAGCTGACCTAGCGCTGGATCTCGGGCGGCTGCCGAACCGCCGGCTCCGGGTGGTGTCAGGCGGCAGCAAGAAGTACTTCAGGGTGGATCCGAAGAGCGGCGCGCTGCAGGTGAGCGAGCGGATAGACCGGGAGGAGCTCTGCGGCGCTGTGTCTCCCTGCTCCTTGAGCTTTGAGATCGTGGTGGAGAACCCGCTGGAACTGTATAGCGGCGTCGTAGAGATCCAGGACATCAATGACAACGATCCAGTTTTTCCGAGCAACCAGGCGAGGCTGGAAATCAGCGAGTCAGTGGCACCCGGGGTGCGCTTCCCGCTAGAGAGCGCGCAAGATCCCGACGTGGGAATTAACTCTTTGCAGACTTACCAGCTGAGCGCCAACCCGCATTTTGTGCTGGATGTGCAGACGAGGGGGGATGGCAGCAAGTATGCGGAGCTGGTGCTAAAGAAGGAGCTAGATAGGGAGGAGCAGCGGGAACTACATTTGGTCCTGACGGCACTGGATGGAGGCAGCCCACTGCGGTCGGCCAGTGTGCAGATCCACATTGACGTTTTGGACGCCAATGATAACACCCCGGTCTTCAACCACTCCACCTACAAGGCGAACGTGAGGGAAAACACGCCCAGCGGCGCCCTGGTGGCCAAGATCAGTGCTTACGATCTGGATGATGGGCCAAACGGTGACATCATCTACTCCTTCAGCAGCCACACGCCGGCAAAGGTGCGAGAGCTTTTCACATTGGACTCGGCCACGGGAGAACTGAGGGTCAAGGGACAGCTGGACTATGAGGAAACAAAACTATACGAGATTTACTTACAGGCTAAAGACAAGGGCGCCGTTCCTGGCGTGGCTCATTGCAAAGTGCTGGTGGAAGTCGTGGATGTGAACGACAATGCTCCAGAGGTGACAGTGACATCCGTGTACAGCCCCGTGCCTGAGGATGCCGCCCCAGGAACGGTTGTAGCTCTGCTGAGCGTAACAGATCTGGACTCTGGAGACAACGGTCTGGTGAACTGCTTTATTTCCCCCGGGATCCCATTCACACTTAGCTCCTCCCTCAAAAACTACTATACGTTGAAAACCAAAGAGGCTCTGGACCGTGAAGAAGCATCAGAGTATAACATCACCATCACGGCCAGGGACTCGGGCTCGCCACCCTTGTCAATGGTAAAACAACTCTTGGTGCAGGTGTCGGACGTCAACGACAACGCACCCAAGTCTCTCCAGGATTCTTACGATGTGTACGTGCCAGAGAACAATGTGGCTGGCATCCCTATCCTAAACGTAAGTGCCACGGACCCGGACCTGGGGCCCAACTCCCATCTCTCCTATGTCCTCCTGCAGGGCGACCCCTCTGTGGGCCGCCTTTTCTCCATCAACCGTGAGAATGGCACCCTCTACCTGCTCGCCTCCCTAGACCACGAGGACCAGGTGGAGTTCAGCATGACAGTGCAGGTCCAGGACAGTGGCTCTCCGCCTTTGTCCACCAACTATTCAATCAGTGTGTTTGTCACTGACCTCAACGACAATGCCCCAGTCGTGCTGTATCCCCGTCCCAACAYCACCTCCTCCTATGCTGACGTGGTGGCCCCAGGCACTCCTGCCGGGCATATGGTCACCAAAGTGGTGGCAGTGGATGCAGACGCAGGGTACAATGCCTGGATCTCCTACACCCTGCTACAGGCCACTGACCCCAGCCTCTTCTCAGTTGGGCTGCACAGTGGAGAGATCTTCACAGCCCGCCAKCTCCAGGAGGACGAGGCACCCCAACACACGCTGGTCATCCTGCTGAAAGACCATGGGGAGCCCGTGCTCTCTGCCAGTGTCACCGTCTCCATCTCTGTGGCTGAGACGGTCAAAGAGGCGCTTAYTGACCTCACTGATGTGGCGCCAGCCCATGACCCCAGGAGGCATGTGACTTTCTATCTCATCCTGGCTGTGATCGTGGTCTCGGCAGCTTTCTTCATCACCATATTGTCGGTGGGCATTTTCAAGTGCTACAAGTGGAGGCAGTCAAAGGAGCTATTCAATAGCTCTAGGAGCACCCTGTACAGGACGCCAGGGCCCTTCCACCACATCGATGCCGTGCGGGGTGGCTTCACACCRCCCAACTTCTATCACCAGGTTTATCTTACCACAGACTCTCGCCAGAGTGATCTCCTGTGCAAAAAACCCTTCACTTCCAGCCCCTTGGGGAGCCGCCAAAATACCCTGAGGAATGGTGAGCCAGGACTGTACCACCAGATCGCGGGCACCGCCAGCCGGCTACCCATGCCTGCCGAGGTAACGTAGCTACCTTCCTTGGCCCTCACTGGTGTTGTGCCAGGCCGGTCCAGGCCAGGCCGAGCCGTGGCTCATTTTTGCCATACGCGCATGGTAGCAGATTGGGCTCAGGGAGAATATCGAGTCACTCAGTTCAATGATAGCTGAACAACTCTTCATCAAATGAGCCATCTTGAGAGCTGATGGAATGAGGAGCGGGACCAAACTGGTGTATTTACTCGCTTTAGTGAGCACATGTCTTTTGTAGGAAGTTTTGGGTTTGGCTGGAGTGAGTAGCCGGAGAAAGCAGCTGAGATYAGTTTACAACCACTTACATATCCTCGCTGACAGTGCTAACGGTGTGTCCTTCCCTTTGGGAAACAAGATGTGAGAGCTGGGTATCGAGAGGGATGTGAGCACAGCCCTTCGGCACCACACACTGGTGCGGCCTGGGGGAGGTGGTGGTGGGATCCAGGTCATCCTCGCGCCACTGGGTCGTGGGAGCTGCGGGCTGCTGGCAGAGGACCAGGAYGTCCTGTCCCATGGTGTGGTTAACACGCGAGGCTGAAGGATGACGCCTGTCACTCTGTTTGGTAGGCAGTGGCCACAGAGCAGTTCCTCCTGCCTGTGTCTCCCTTCATGTTTGACTCTTGGTTATTCTGATTTTATTTCCATGTCAGTTTTGCGAGGATGTGCTTGCCTCTGAGGGTGCCCGATGTTATCGCAGGCTGCCCAAGCACTCAGCTGAGGTGGGCTGTGGCTCGGAGCAGGACGGTGAGCGCTCCACCTGGTCGTGGCTTTAACACCCTGCATGGTCTGTAGTGTGCTGAGAAATACTTAATAGCCCGACTGAATAAACTGCAGTCGGAAAACATTGGAGCATGGCAAGCTGCTTCTGTGCTTCTTCCCTGGTGGGAATTTTGCAACTCAATTTGAGAGCTTTCAATYATGGGAAAGCTTTGATCCTCAGAGGTAAGACCGGGCAGTAGATCCGGCAGAAGGGGAAGATCTGAAAGATTTCCAAGGTGGACCGTGCCGGTAATGCCTGCCCTCAGGGGAGGCCCTGTGTAGAAATGACCAATTCGTCGGAGCGGAAGGAAGCGAGGCACAGCGGGAGCCGTCGGTGGCGTGGAGGGGGGGCGTGGGGCTGCCTGTGCCGCCTGCCTGGAGCGGCCGAATAGCAGGTGGAGGCAGAAACCTCCCGCAATATTTTATGCTCCCCCTCACCGCCCCCTGCTTCCCGCCTCCATCGCTTTGCTTCCGATCTGTCGTGGGCAGGAAGGGGCTGCGGCAGCTGCTGGAGCAAATTTCCTTTTCCTGTGCCTGTGGCGTTACATATAGGGACAGGGATGTGTTGTCGTCGTCACTCCCCACCCCGCTCTCCCGCAAAGGGTCCTGGCAGGGAGCCTCTGGGAGGGGAGAGTAAATGCTTGGGGAATGGAGATAGATGGGTCTACAAGCAGCTGATAACGGGCAAGCGACAACTCAGAGCCCCTAGCATAACCCTTCCGCCCCCCCAGCACCATGCAGAAAGGCACCGACCAGGAGAAGCTGGCTGCTCTGGCTCGGGGGCACGGATTTTCGGTCTTCATGGTGAAAAATGATTAATGGATCGCACCAAGCCYGCAAATGGCTCTCTCTGCCTTATGGGGGTGAACCCCGTAAGGGTGCCTCCATCACCAGTTCCCGATACCGCTGCAGCAGGGACGACACTGCCTGTCAGTCCCCAGCTGCCGTGCTGGCCCTGTGCGGGGCTGGCGGCATGTCCGGCCTGCAATTTGGTCCCAGCATTGCCTTGCGCCGAAATCCCCCCTTCAGAGAGCGGTTACTTGATCGCTGCTACCACGCAGGATCTCCCGTGATCCCTCGATTCCCTTCAGATGGCTGCATCGGCAGCCTTTTCGCAGGGCAAGCGCTGCCTCTCCGAATGGGGACATCTCCATTCGGGACACCAGGCTGTCGCCCACCCCCTGGTCCAGCTTGCCTTCATCCCCGGCCCAGGCCTTGGCGGACCCGAGCAGCAGCCCGCTGCCCGCCCCAGCCCCTCAGTGACCGAGCCACCTTGGGACACTCTGAGCAGATCCCCCAGACCTTGTGGTTTTCACAGGAGGCTTCTGCCGAGGCGCTCCTGCTCTTGCTCCGTTCCCGCGGGAGCAGTGCCCCGTGTCGCTGGTGACGATGTCCCGTCCCGTCCCCCCCGTTATCCAGCTCCGYTGTCCAGGGGCCCTGTCTGGGATGGGCACTGGAGTCTTCAGGGTATTAGGAGAAAGCCCCACCTCTACATGGGCTTTTCTGCGTGCCAGAATCGCAGTTATGGCGATAGATTCCTGCTAGTGGCACCTCCGGAAGCCTTCGGGCCCGAATGCGTCCAAGATGGAGTGTCCGTCTCTGAGGCAGGGGCTGCCACTCGCCCAGCGTTTTCCTGAGCTGGCCCTTTAAGAGCTCCTTCTCCTCTCCGCCGGAGCGCGCAGTAGGCGGGATTGGGCCGCGATTTTCACCAATTCAAAGCCTCCTTGGTGAGCGAAGCTCCGCCTCCCTCTGATTGGCAGCAGCGAGGTCCCGCCCCCTAGCGCCTTGAACGGGCGGGGGGGGGCGGCGGAGGGGGGGCAGGCGAGGCTGACCTGGGGCCGGAGGCCCCTCGAGGGCCGCCCGTCTGGCACTTCGCTGCGGGCCGACGGTCCCCAGCCCCGGCTGCCGTCTCCATCCTCGACCGGACTGACCGCGTCCCTGACGGGCCTGCCAGGCTATCCCCCCCCCCGCCCCGGGGCGCGGGGGACAGTGCTGGAGCCCCCGGGGGCGCAGCACTGCTGCCGGC
This sequence comes from Rhea americana, assembly GCF_003343005.1. Classification (NCBI taxonomy): domain Eukaryota; kingdom Metazoa; phylum Chordata; class Aves; order Rheiformes; family Rheidae; genus Rhea; species Rhea americana. The sequence goes on from NW_028186738.1 coordinate 24,611, forward strand.
TCCTGCCCCCTCAGGGCCGTCGGGCACTCGGGGGAGTGCGTGCTGCCCTGAGCGCTCTCAGGGCAGGGCTCTTCAGGGCATGACCCGGCAAGGCCTCTGCGGGGACCGGACCTGAGCTGGGGCCTGCCGCWCCCCTCGGGCTGGGGAGGGGGACAGCACAGGTGACTCACTGCTCTGCTACCCAGCACGGAGGCCACGGCCCCAACTTTTGCCTGTGAGAAGCTCCCTCGACTAAGAAGCTGTCTCTAGTAGTGTTTCCATACATGCTTCTGCCAGCTGAGAGGCTTGGGCCTCTCGCTCAGCCTGATGGCCTGAGGTAACGTTGTGTCATCTAGTGATGATCCAGTGGGGTTGCTCACTGATTCCATGTATTTGCAGCAACTTGGGCACTACGAAGCTTTATCCGTTCCCTGTTCTGGGATAAGGAAGCAGCACCCGGCCAGACACATATGGTGAATAGTTGCATGGCAGCTCTCAAGAACTCACCCGTCTCTGCTGGCCCACCTCGTGCTGCCTCCCMCACCAAGCGGGGCTGGTGGGGATGTCCCCATCTCTGGGTGGGGGCTGCTCTTGGCTGCGGGCAGCACTGGTGGCCGAGGTGCCTCGTTWCAGGGTGGTCCTGGAGCGCGGGCCTCAGTGGAACGGGCAGAGCATCAGCTGTGGGGGAGGAGARGGACGGGAGACGCGTCCCCGGTGCCTCGGGGCTTGAACAAGCGCTTTTTCACGGGGCGCGAGGAGCCCTTTGGCCCGCGTCCATCGCGGCCGCCCTTTGTTTGCGGGTGCGATCCGAAGCCGCCGCTGCGGGAGTGGGAGCGCACAGGGCGGGCTTGTACCTAGACGGCTTCCAGGACGCGCAGTCTCCCTGAGAACGGGGGAAACGAGCTGCTAAACCGAGCTGCGGGAGCAAGTGACTCAGACTAGCAGAGCGGGAGCGCGGGGGCGGCAGCCGCGCTGCCGCGGGTTCGAGCCCCGCTCCCCGCCGCCCGCCGGAGCCCGCCATTGGCCGAGAGGGGCCGGAGCGCTCCGCCAGTCGGGAGCTGATCGGGAGCGGGGAGATCTGCTCCCCCGGCGCCGGGCTGTGCTGCAGCTCCCCTCCCCCAGCCCACCCCCTCTGCTCGCAGGCTCACAACCGGCACCGCAGCCTGCCAAAGCCCCGGAGCTGTTCCCGAGCCGTGGAAGAGAGACCCAGGGATTTTTAGCAGCTCCCCCGCTGCCTGCTGTGTCCTGGGCCAGGACCCGGGCCAAACGCGTGCGGACATGGAGTGTGTCAGCCTCCGGCGACCCACTTGGAAATGGCAAGTACTGAGTTTGTTTACGCTCTGCGGMTGGGGCTGGGTCTCCGGGCAGATCCGCTACTCGGTGGTTGAGGAGTCGGAGGTGGGGACCGTGGTGGGGAACGTGGCCCAGGACCTAGGCTTGAAGGTGGAGGATCTGTTGGGTCGCAGGCTGCGCCTGGGCTCGGAGGAGAGCCTGCGCTACTTCGCTGTGCACCTGGACAGCGGCGCGCTGGTGGTGAGCAAGCAGCTAGACCGGGAGCGCCTGTGCGGAGCCGCTGCCAGCTGCGTGCTGTCGGTGCAGGTGGTGACGGAGAACCCCCTGGAGCTCTTCCGCCTCGAAGTGGAGATCCTGGACCTGAACGACAACGCACCAAGCTTCCCCACTGCCCACCGCACCCTGCGGATCTCCGAGTCTGCCACCGTGGCTGCGCGCTTCCCCCTGGAGAGTGCGCAGGACCCTGACGTGGGCACTAATGCCGTGGGCTCCTACTGGCTGAGTCCCAACTCCCACTTCTCCCTGGATATCAAGCAGCTGAAGGATGGCAAATTCTTCCCGGAGCTGGTGCTGGAGCACGCCCTGGACCGGGAGGAGCAGCCGGAGCTGCAGCTGCTGCTGACGGCCGTGGATGGGGGCAGCCCGGCCCGCTCGGGCACAGCACAAATAACGGTCCTGGTCCTGGACAGCAACGACAATGCGCCCGCCTTTGACCGCGCCGTGTACAAGGTGCGAGTGTCAGAAAACACACCTGCAGGGGCTCTGCTCCTCCGGCTCAACGCGTCGGACCCCGATGAGGGTCCCAACGGGGAGATGCAGTACTCCTTCGGGCTGCACACCCCTGACTCGGTCCAGAGGCTCTTCACCCTGGATCCCCGCAGCGGGGAGGTGCGGGTGGGCGGGACCCTGGACTTCGAGGAATCGCCTTTCTATGAGATCCACGTGCRAGCTCGCGATGGTGGCGTGCCGGAGATGGAGGGCCACTGCGTGCTCCAGGTGGAAGTGGAGGATGCCAACGACAACCCCCCAGAGGTGCTTCTCACCTCCCTGCTCAACCCGGTGCCAGAAGACACCTCGCCGGAGACCGTCGTGGGRCTCTTTAACGTGCGGGATCGAGACTCGGGGGCCAATGGGGATGTGAGCTTGGAGATTTCGCCCGATGTGCCTTTTGCCGTCCGATCCCTTCAGAACCACTACTCGTTGATCACCCGAGAGAGTCTGGACCGAGAAACCACCCCGCAGTATGTGGTGGAGCTCACTGCCTGGGACAGTGGCTCTCCTGCCCTCACCACGAGGCTCACGCTGCTCCTCAACATCTCCGATGTGAATGACAACCCCCCACGCTTCTCCCAGCCCTCCTACGATGCCTTCCTTCCAGAGAACAACCCGCCAGGCTCCTTGCTGTGCACCGTCTCCGCCTCGGATCCCGATGATGGGGACAACTCCCGGCTCATTTACTCCATAGAGGGTGGCCACATGCAGGGCGCTCCCACTTCTTCTTTTGTCCACATCGACCCCGACAACGGTGACCTCTATGCCCAGCGCACCTTCGACTTTGAGCTGGTGCAGGTCCTGCCAGTCATCGTGGCCGTGCGGGACTCGGGGTCCCCCCCGCTGCGCGCCAATGTTACCGTCTATGTCTTTGTGCTGGACCAGAACGACCACCCCCCCACCGTGCTGCAGCCCGCTGGCGGCGGCGATGTCCTGGCACCCCAGAGGGTCCCGCTGTCCGCCCCGCCAGGCTACTTGGTCACCAAGGTGACAGCAGTGGACGCGGACGCCGGGCACAACGCCTGGCTCTCGTATCGACTGCTGCCGCAGTCCACTGACCCCTCCTTGTTTCACGTGGCGCCCTACACCGGAGAGGTGCGGACGGCACGTGCCCTCCGCAACACCGACATGGTGGCGCAGCAGGTCCTCGTCCTGGTGCAGGACAACGGTGACCCGCCGCTCTCCACCACCGTCACCATTGCCGTGGCCCTGGAGGAGACAGCCGAGGAGGAGAGCTACAAGCCTCGGGATTTCGTGGCTGGAGCCAAGGAGAAGCCGGATCTGACCCTCTACCTCATTATCACGCTGGCAGCCGTGAGCACCGTGGCGCTCGCCACCTTTACCCTCCTCGCCGCCCGCTGCCTCCGGCGCAGAGGCCGTGCTGCTGGCTCKCCATGCTGCTGCTGGCTCAGCGAGTCGCCGTCCCGGGATTTCTGTAAGCACTCCAGCCCGAAGCTCCAGCTCAGCTCCGACGGCACGCTCAAGTACATGGAGGTCACCCTGCGGCCCACTGGCTCCCAGACCCAGTGCTACCGCACCTGCTTCTCTCCCGGCTCCGACCGGAGCGATTTCACCTTCGTGCGGCCTTGCCCGGCCCCCGGGACCCTAGCGAGGGAAACCGATGCTTTCCTCTCCGCTACCGGTACCCTGCAAGACCCCAGCCAGGTGAGAGCCTGCGAGGGCTTGTCGCTAGGGGAAGGGGCGGCTCGGCGGGGCGCCGCTCTGGGACTTCCCCGAGGACCGCTGC
>NW_028186738.1:28590-31590 GCF_003343005.1 Rhea americana
CGGGCCGCCGCCGCCGTCGCTAGGTGAAGCGCCGCAGGTTCGCGCCGCGGCAGCGCCTCACGCGCCGGGATTGGTGCCGGTGTTGCTGTCCTGGGAAGGAGGCCGGCGATTGGACGAACGCGGCGGCACTCGGAGCCAATGGCGAGGAGGCTGGCGGGGCGCTCGGCGCGCCCCCCCCGTCGGAGCCGCATCCGCCCCAAACAATGAATGGGAGAGCGAAGCGCTGAGCAGCGGCCGCGGAGCGCGGGCGGCCGCCGGCCCACAGCTCGCCCCCGCGGGGCGCCGGCGGAGGGCATCGCTCCCGAGCTGCGGCTGCCCACCTGGCAAGGATGCTGAGGGCAGGAAAGGCGGGCTGGTCCCTGGGACTGCCGCGTGTCTTTTCTTTCTGTTTGTTCTTGCACAGCTCCTCTGCCCAGATCCGGTACACCATCCCGGAGGAGCTCACCCGGGGTGCCTTCGTGGGCAATATTGCTAAGGACCTGGGCACGGATGTGGCGAAACTGGCGGCAGCTAATCTGCAGGTACTGTCCGATTCGGATTCCCAGTACTTCTCTGTCAATGTGAACACTGGGGTTATAATGGTCAGCGAGCGCATAGACCGGGAGCAGCTCTGCGGACAGAACCCCCGCTGCTTCCTCCACCTGAAACTTGCCATCGAGAACCCAGTGGAGTTTTACCGCATYGAGGTGGAGATCCTGGATATCAATGACAACCCCCCCGAGTTCCCCAGTGCCGAGGTCTCTTTGCGCATCTACGAGCTGGCATCGCTGGGTGCCCGCTTCCCCATCCAGCCCGCCAAGGACCCCGATGTGGGCACCAACACCCTGCAGACCTACCACCTGAGTGCCAATGAGAACTTCAACCTCAACGTGAAGGCACGGACAGATGGCGGGAAGTTCCCTGAGCTGGTGCTGGAGAGGGCCTTGGACCGGGAGCTCAGAGCTGTCCACAACCTAGTCCTGACTGCTGAGGACGGCGGGTCTCCTCCCCGCTCCAGCAAGATGCACATCGCTATTCATGTCCTGGATGCCAATGACAATCACCCGGTCTTTGACAGACCGTCATATGGAGCCCGCTTGGTGGAGAATTCCCCAGTGGGCACCCTCGTGGTGAAGTTAAACGCCACCGACGTGGATGAAGGGCCCAATGGAGACATCCGTTACTCCCTCAGCAGCCACAACTCGGCTGCCTTATGCCAGATCTTTGCTATCGATGAGCAAACTGGGGAGATCCGTGTTCGGGGCAAGCTGGACTTCGAGGAGGCAACAGTGTACGAGATAGAAGTGGAGGCCAAGGACATGGGATCACCCACAATGGAGGAACACTGCAGTGTGGTTGTGGAAATCATTGATGTGAACGACAATGCCCCTGAGGTCATTGTCACCTCGTTCTCCAGCTCCCTGAGTGAAGATGCTCCCCCGGGCACAGTGGTGGCCGTGATACACATCAGAGACAAGGACTCCGGGGAGCAGGGCAAGGTTCAGTGTTATGTGTCTTCAGATCTTCCCTTCCAGCTGCGTAAGGACTTTGAGCACCAATACTCACTGCTAACCAGTACCTATTTGGACCGGGAGCGCATTGCCTTCTACAATGTCACCGTCTCTGCCTCGGATCTGGGGAGTCCCCCACTCTCCCACTACACCATCTTGCCAATTGCCCTGGCAGATGTCAATGACAACCCACCACAGTTTGAACAAGCATCCTATGAAGTGCTGGTGGCAGAAAACAATCCAGTGGACAGTGTGCTGGTTACTGTCTCTGCCGTTGACCCTGACTCGGAGCAGAACTCACGCCTCTCCTACTCCATCCTGCAAGTTGGCGGGACAGATCCAGGTCTGGATCCAACCCGCTACCTCTCCATCCATCCCACAAGTGGACGAGTCTCAGCCAAACTCCCCTTTGACTATGAGCAAACCACTTATTTCCAGTTCCATGTGGAGGTCTCTGATGGTGGCTCTCCGGCCCTGAGGAACAGGACACTGGTTCACGTCTTCATAGCGGACCAGAATGACAATGCTCCACAGGTGCATTTCCCCAGGGCCAGGGAGGACTCTGCTGCCCAGATCCGAATTTCACCCGCCACTTACCCACCTGCTCTCATCACCAAAGTGGTGGCAATGGATGCTGACTCGGGGCGCAATGCCTGGCTCTCCTACCACCTTGTGGAAGCCACAGACCCCGGGCTCTTCAGTGTGGCCCTGCGCTCTGGAGAGATCCGGATCATGCGGGCCCTGCAGGAGAATGATGCCTCTGCTCATGAACTGCTGGTGGTGGTCCGGGACAGCGGAGAGCCTCCACTCTCCACAGCTGTCACGCTTGTGGTGCTAGTGGAGGAGAAGGGCCCAGAGGCCTTGCAGGGCTCTGAGGCTCAGGCCACAGACAGTGGAGGCTTACCCACAATTACACTTTATCTGATCGTTTCCTTAGTCCTCATCTCCACTGTGTCCTTGGTGGGACTGGCGGCACTGGTTGTGCGGTATCTCCGGCGGGGCTCTGCGCCCCCTGCCCGGGGCTGCTGTGTAGAGAGTGTGGACACTCTTCACCCCCCTTCTAGCCACATGTTTGGACACTCGCGTTACCAGCCCAAGCAAGGGGACACGGTGATGGGCGTCCAGGTGGTGGCCACAGCCCCTCCTGCCCCGCGCTATCGCTCCTGCTTTTCGCCAGTCTCTGATATCAGCGAATTCATGTTCGTGAAACCTTCCGTGGGTCCGGCTGGTGCAAACTTGCTGGATGCCAGCTTGTGCAGCGAGGTGAGCTYGGGAGCGTGCCGCCACTCTCTGCCAGCCTGATTCCAGCCCGCTCGCCTGAGGGGCTCGGCATCGCCGCCGTCCGGGGTCCAGTCCCCCTAGGCGGCTTTGGGGATGGAGTCCCTGCCCGTCCCCGCTCTCCAGCACCGGCCTGGGGGCGGAGCGGGGGGGGGGGCGGGAGGGGGTTCCCGTTGCCGGGAAGTCCCCGACTCCCTCCCGGCGCTGCGGGGGCGGCGGGGGGGGGGCTACG
>NW_028186738.1:31926-36646 GCF_003343005.1 Rhea americana
GCCGGGAGGAGGGCGGGGAGGAGGGGGCGGCTGCTCGGAGCCGCCTCCGCCCGCCGCTGCGGTCGCACAGCCGGCGCGGCATGCACGGCGAACGGAGTTTGCAATGGCAGCTCCTGCTGCTGCTCGGAGCCCTCTCCTCCCTGCCGCCCCCCAGCAGCGCCCAGCTCCACTACTCCGTGCCCGAGGACCGCGAGCCGGGCTCCTTCGTGGGCGACGTGGCCAAGGACCTAGGGGTGGAGGTGCGGAGCCTGGCTGCCCGCAGCCTGCGGCTGGTGAGTGAGGGGGAGCAGCAGCACTTCCAGGTGGACCTGGCGGCGGGGGTGCTGCTCCTCGACAGCAGGCTGGACCGGGAGGTGCTGTGCGGCCAGAGCCCCAYGTGCTCCCTGCACCTCCAGCTCGTCATGGAGAATCCCCTCCAGCTCCACCGCGTCCAGGTGGACATCCTCGATGTGAACGACAACGCGCCCCAGTTCCCCAAGCATGAAGTGGCTTTGGAGATCACTGAAGTAGCCAACCCCGGGACTCGGCTACCCCTGGAGGTAGCAGAAGACCCAGATATGGGCTCCAACTCCATCGCCACCTACGAACTCAGCCCCAGTGAGCATTTCGCCCTGGCTATCAACATGAGAGGAGATGGTGTTAAAATGCCTGAGATTGTACTCAAGAAAGCACTGGATAGAGAGAAAGTGGCTGTCCATCATTTAACCCTGACAGCTCTGGATGGAGGGAATCCAGTGAAATCTGGCACTGCCAAGGTCACCATCCATGTCCTGGATGCAAATGACAACCCACCTGTCTGCTACCCACCTGTATCCAAAGTGCATCTGGAGGAGAATGTGCCAGTGGGCACTCTGGTCACCAAGCTGAATGTCACTGATTTGGATGAAGGCCCCAATGGGGAAGTGGAGTATTCTTTCAAAACAAGCAATAATCCACCTGGAAAGTTCACCAGGCTGTTCACCCTAGATCCTCAGACAGGGGAGATCAGAACCAAAGCCCCACTGGACTATGAGGAATCCAGTGCTTACGAGATTGCAGTTCGAGCCAGAGACAAGGGATCACCAGCCATGGAGGGACACTGTCACCTGCGAGTGGAATTAATCGATATCAATGATAACAGTCCGGAGATTGTGCTGACCTCTCTCTCCAGCCCAGTGCAGGAGGACGCAACCCCAGGAACTGTGATTGCCCTCATTGGTGTGAAGGACAGCGATTCTGGTGACAATGGTCAGGTCCGCCTGCAGATAGCAAAAGATCTCCCATTCAAACTTGTGTCATCTTTCAAAGAACACTTCTCACTGGTCACAGATGGTCCGCTTGATCGGGAGAAGTCCAGTGGATACAACATCACTGTAAGGGCTACGGATTCAGGGTCCCCAGAGAGGGCCACGSAAAAAACAATTTTCCTCCAAATTGCTGACGTGAATGATAATGCTCCAAGCTTCTCCAGCTCTTCCTACACAGCTCACATTCAAGAAAACTCCCTCCCCGGGGCCTTTGTCTTTTCAGTGACAGCATCTGACCCTGATGAGGGAAGCAATGCCAAGCTGTCTTACTCCATCCTGGACAACRGAATGCAAGATTTACCTATCTCAACTTACTTCCAGATAGACCAGGATAATGGCACCATCTACACCATCCAGGCTTTGGATTATGAGCAGGACAAGGTGTTCCAGGTGCCTGTGGAGGTGAAAGATGCTGGGTCTCCCGCTCTGAGCAGCACTGCTGTGGTCCATGTGTTTGTCCTGGACCAGAATGACAATGCCCCCACCATTGTCTACCCATCTGTTCCCAAGGGCTCTGCCTTCCACCAGAGCATCCCAGCCTCAGCAGAACCTGGCTATTTGGTCACCAAAATTGTAGCTGTGGATGCTGATAGTGGCCACAATGCCTGGCTGTCCTACCAGCTGGAGGAAACTGCTGAAACTTTGCCTTTCCGTGTAGAACACCGCTCCGGAGAGATAAGGGTCGCACAGACCCTTCGGGACTCAGAAGGTCCCTATAAGTTGGTGATTGTAGTGAGGGACAACGGGACACCATCCCTCTCAGTCTCTGTGGCAATAGTCATCTCTCTGGAGGAGAACAGCATACAGGATTTTGCCAAGTCCATGGACCTCCCCAAATCTTCTCCCAAGGATACCAATCTAACTCTTTATCTCATCATCTCCCTTGTGTCCATTTCTTTAGTGACTTGTGTGATGTTTGCTGTCGTGGGTGCCAGGTGTCTCAAAGCTGGCTCTGGCTCCAGCTGGACCCTCACGGGCTGCTGCCGAGGGACAGGCCGCAAGCCCACCTCCCATTTCCGTGGGCAGCTGAAGCCAGACGGCTTCATCAAGTACCTGGATGTGGGAGGAGCRGGCCTGACGTCCCAGGCACAGCAGTACACATCTTGTTTCTCTCCCATGTCTGATCAAAGTGATTTCCTCTTTGTAAAACCTTTCAGCCATTCTAGTACCGCGGAAAGCATGGCTGCCTATCAGCAGGCGACCAGCACCTTAGCGAGTCCCTGTGATGGGGTAAGAGATGGGTRTTTTTTGCTGTCTTGTTTGCTAGGTGCAATGATCCATACTGTCCAGGTTACTTTGCTGTTCGGTGTCTGTCCTTCAGCTAAATAAGGTGGCCTCAGGGAATGTATGTTACCTTCACCTGCCCAGGAAGTGGCTGGTGAAAGATTTGGCTCTGCATGATGGAGTGATGGCAAGGGGGTGAAAGTCACTGTAAAATCAAAGACTGTGTACTTGTAGCAGCTGGGCTAAGACTGGAGAATTTTCTTTTGGCCTTCTTGGTACTCTTTTCTTTTTAAAGGGATTCTTAGCRTGGTCAGTATGATGATTTTGGGGGCATTTAACTTCTTGATTCTGTTTAACCCCTTTATTCTGCATGTCATATGAAACTAGACACGAGAGAAAGTTATCCGTAAAGCAAAGTTTATCAGTGCTTATCTTGCTCTGTTTTAGAGGTGTGTTGCAGAAATTTCTGTTTCTTTACTCTGAACTRTTAACTGCTGATTGTGCCCTGGCAAGGGATCATTTTCGAACTTGGTCATTTAAAGCAAGGGGCTTGAATTCATAGTTCATCACCAGAAGTAGTGGCATTTTCTCAGAGGTCCCGATGACCTTATCTGCCCTCGAACTTGACAAGACCTAGGCAGCAGAGTGCTTCAAAACCTTCAGCCACTTTTATGTGTATGTCTAAATATGGATGTAGGTGTCTGCATTTWGCTGTACCTTTTATAACTTTGGGATATAGCTGAAAAGACTTTTTGTGTCAGTAAATGMCTGCCCTAAATTTGAAAGTAGTAATTGCAACAGGAATTCAAAAAATAGATTGGGAAGGGCTTATTTAGTGGGAGATTGTGTGTCAGTGTGTGCAGAAAATGTGTGTATCGGAAATCTAGAGGACAAGCATTTAAACAACTTGATTTGCATGCGGCATGGGTAACAGTGGGGCCTCTATTTTAAGGAAGTCAGTAATTTATTCTAATGTATTCCTTTACCAGAATCATCAAAGCTTTGGAGAAATTAGTAAAATCACATCTACTAAATAAGAATCTAGGTCAGCTGTATCCGTCTTCAATTTTCCGTAGTAATTGCATGTACAGGCAGAATAATCCTGTAAAACTTCTGTTACACTGTGTAGATTTTGAACTGCTCATTCCTAAGGTAACTGAGAGAAATGTTATCCTTTCCAGGTAGTATGTTATCACTCGGGAATTAATTAAGAAGATTACRATTTTAGGAAGTGCGTGTCTTTCAGACAGAAAACAGTTCTGCTATTTAGTGCTCTTCACAAAGGCATGATTCAAACAAATAAATGCACAGTCCTGTTTCGTATCCTTCCTTATTTACAAAATGTCCATTGTCTGATGGTAAAATAACATGGACAGAAAGCAATACAAGGCCTACTAATGAAGTTACAAAGTATGTTGCTGTGTCTGACTATTGTGTCCCCTGAACAAATACTGCTTTTTCTGTGTTGTCGGAAGTTCATTCTTTTCTCTGTGGACAGAAAAATATTGCAGTGCTCCAAGGCCACAGCATCTAGGAAAAGTCATTCAAACACAATGTGTGAAATCAAGATCTCAGGCAGGCCTTTTTAAGGACAGAAGAAGGACAGATTAGGAAGGTCTGTTATCATTTTACCTTCTGGCATTAAAAGCATCTTTCCCAGTATCAATTAACTCTGCCACCCCCACCCTCCCCCTTTACACTCCTCCAAGCTCATTACTTTGGTACCATTTCTCCTGCTAAATTGATGCCCTTATCAGTTTGTTTCATGCTTCATTTCTTTCACAGCCTGGTTTCCTGAGCTGCCTTGGAAGATTATTCTCTGAATAGTTTTGTCATGCTTTTTAGTATTCACACTGTTCACAGTGGTTCAAAAATACTCAGGAAAGAGGGGTGGGTTTGGTGGCCTTTTTTTTTTTTGTTCTAGTTGATTTGCTTTACTTTGAAAGAATAGTCTGATATTCCAGACTGAAATAATCCAGGATCCGTTTGCTTTGGTTTCAAACAGAAGAATAGAAGCATTAATTTTTTTCTATTTTCTTTGCAGCAAGCTCAGCCTAACACAGATTGGCGCTTCTCTCAGACCCAGAGACCTGGAACTAGTGGGTGAGTGCATTTTTTCCATGTATGTGTCCAGTGCAGGTTTTAATCCTTTCTGTGCTGGTTGTAGTGCTGGAAGGTCCTGAATTGTCAGCTCTGAGGATGGATTTTCC
>NW_028186738.1:36719-61434 GCF_003343005.1 Rhea americana
GTGCTGTTCCTTGTTCCTGTGTTAGCTCTGTCTGATGCTGGTGTGACAGCTATTTGGAATAGTGTGTCTGGTTTTGGTATCTGCAGTTCAAGAGGGACACTCAGGAACTGGAGCGAGCTCCAGATGAAATTGTGAGATATGCAAAGAACWGGAAAACATGCTTCATAGAGGACAGCTTGTTATCTAAAGCAGATATTGAGTATTTAGACAAGATTTAGGCAGATTCTGTGTCCAAAATCATGATTCCTCCTCCTGCTCAGAGGCTACTGAAATCTCTGTGTGAGTCCCTTTTCCAGCCACAGACCCTTATGCTCTGTGTTGTTAATTGTATTACCTGCTCTGACTTTCAGCACCTAATGTCAAACTCCTGTGTAAACCCCCAAGACAGCCAGAAGTTGGGCAGATGGGCCCCAAGTCCTCAAAGGTCTGGCTAGAAAAATGTGCCTTAGTAACATCTAACTCATCTCAGCAGGACCATGTTCTTTCAAAATACAAGTGTACCTGCTTTCTCCTATGAGCTAGTCCGACTGATAGAATTAGTGTTGGGAGATTGGGATCCGGTTCCAATTGTTTGGGATTTTGGACTCATTCTCACATTCCTTGGGAAATGCCATAACCAACACAGGGTTGTTCATGCAGAGTTGGAGCCCTCCCCACTCTTTGCCCTGGAGCTGGGCAACAGAGCAGAGGCACACTAAGGGAGAAGAAATTAGATCTAGTATGTCAGGAAACTCACAGGGCAGAGGTCTCCCAAGGTCTGGTCTTGTTCTCAAAACTATGTCTGAGTTTTTGSTAATGGATATGTGATGTCAAAATGATATGAAGCCCTGGAAGCAGAACAGGGGGCCTGCCTCCTGACTGAGTACCCATCTCTCGACTGTTCTCTCTCTTGCCTCTGACTCAAAAAAATTTGCTTTCCTTGCTGCACAGTGAGAAAGCATTGACAGAAAATGTTCAGCAAGTGCCCTTCACCTCTCCCATCTCCCTTCCTAGTTCATAGGCAGAGGGAGGAGATGCTCTTCTGAGAATGAACTTTGTTGAGCACTGTAAGGGTAAGAAAGAGTTATGTAAGAAGTACACCCTCCTGTGTAAAAACCTTAACCGCTAGATTGTTGTGTATGAGGTGACTGAAGAAAAAGCTTCAGGATAATTTATATGTGAAAAGATTGTAACACCTGGCTGGAAGAAATAGGAGTAAATTCTGATGCTGTGCTTCCTTGGCTGGATGGGTCAGGCATCTTATCTCTGCAGATAAGTGAGGAGCTCACATTTCTGTGCTTCACAGTTCTTGTTGGTCAGCTTGGGCGGCTCCCTCCGAGGTTTTGACCACCCCATAGGGAGATCCCAGGGGTCTAGATTCCAGAGTTGGGACTTGTAGTTAAGCATTTACAACAGCTAACTGTTTACTGTTTGAATCCTTCACTCGATCTGGCTCAATAATTTAACTTAGCAGAGAGCACGTCAAGAGACTGCTGTAGTCACTGGAACAGTTTTCCCAGAGTTCGGTTGAATTCCCCATCACTGACAACTTTTTAATCAAGAAAAATATTTCTAAACACTTACACCCGAGTTCAAATGATAATTGTCTCGAAAACCCTGTTATGCAGAAATGCACAAGCGCCACTGTAATAGTTTTGCTATAAGAAGYGAGTAAATGAACCCCTTCAGAGCAGCTCTGTTGCTCTCCGTCCTAGCATCATGCTGGAGCTCTTCAAGGCACAGCGTTAATGCAGTGCTGACCTACATAGCTCMGTGATAGCGACCTTTCCTCAGGACTCTATCAGGACTTCACACCAGTCCCCCAGCTACTGGCTGCAGCTCTTCACAGCCTCCAGTCCCTTTCCAGTTCCTAAGCGGGAGTGGCAACACTTGGGATGGGAAGGGGGGGGCAAGCAGGAAGGAAGCCTCAGACAGCTCAGGGGCAGCTGAAATAGCACCACGTGGTGATTCTGGCACATGTGCCATAGGTTTGTCCTATGATCTGTGAACTGGGTGATCAGGTGTCCGGTGTAGTCCTTGAAACAGCCTCCAAAGGCTCGTATCAGTGCCAGTTCTGGCAGAGCTTTTCATAACACAGGCTGCACAGATTGACTTCTAGGGCTTGGAGAGAGGCTTTGTCCAAACACAGATTTGAATTGAAATAACTTGGAGGATTTTAATTCATGCTGGTTTTCACCACCTGCATATGTGCAGATTTCATGTTTGCAATGAAACGTTTGTCACTGAATTTCTTGTAACTTCCTTTTATCCTGTTTTAAGTTAAATCAAAGAAGATACTTTTATTCTAAACTGATTTAAAATTTAAAAAGATGTCAGTAGAAGGTATTATCATATGGTCAATGACTAGCCCTGACACCTCTCTGGTGGTCAGGCAAGTCAGGCAAATCTTGGAGAGCAGTTTGCTCCCTGTTGTGCTGTTCCTGTGCTCTTACTGGTATTTTTAACGTCTGTTGTGTGACTCTCTCAGACATCAGCTGATAGTACGTTTACTAAGGAGAGCACAAGGGAAACTGCCTGAGCCCTCTTACTGTTACTCTCTGTGATGTTAGTTCATGTAGTGTCTTCTACTGAAAATAAGTCTTTGCAGCACTGTGAAGTCCTGGGCTCTGCTCAGGGCTTGGCGAGATAACTCTAAACTGAGAAAAGGGATGTGCTCTTAACTGAATTTGCCTAGTGCAAATTAAATAGCAATAAAGACAAGGCAGCTTAGGCTAGCAGATTGAATGGATCCTGCAGGGAGTCTGGCACTGACCCTAAACCAGGAAGCAAGCTAAAACCAATGTTATCATTTTTTAAATTTTTTAATGTGAGGTAGAAGARAGAGCAGTCCTGTCTTTTCACAGTATAGATCTGCTCACAGAGAAAAATCTCACAGGTCTCTTAATACCTGGAACCAGCCAAAGCTCAGTGCAAGTTCAATAGGGCAGGGACTGTCCTCTGATCTTGTACATCATTGCATTGCAGGACACTGCTATCATTTTTATTGGACAATGAAGAGAATTTGTTCTTTCGTGATCTGAAACACAGGAGAGCTGTCAGAAAACTTTAGACAATATCCTGGAAAAGCATGGCAGAGAGTTAGATCTGTGAATAAGTAGAGTGTTTCTCAGTGAATCTTGTTTGGGAGAAATAGGAGGACAAATTGATTTGTTTAATAATTTTTTTTAATGCACCCTGCAGTCTCTGGGCCAATGTAAATGAATACAGAATGCTAATTAGCAGCAAATGCAATTCATAAACATATCACACTGGTGGCTGTAGTGGAGACTACAGTGGTGAATTATCCAAAGTGGTGCAGACCTACAGTCTAGCAGCATTGCAGGAYGTATCTCTGTGCGATTGCCAGTGTAGGATTTCCCAGGGTGGGCTGGAGAGGAGGAGAACTCAGGGACTGGTACTGGTGCGAGGTTCACCAAAGGAACAGAGAACTGGCTTGTGCCCTGCACATTCATGTTATTTGCCTGACAACCAGTTCTTTGTTTTGATCTTTGCTCAGTAGTTTATTCAGCAAAGCACTGGGCTCAAGTCAGGATTTTCTACTTGGGGGAGTAGCGAAGAGTCCAGGTAGCTTACAGGTGAGCGTGGGAGGATGAGGCATCCAGATTGGGAAGGGACAGTATGTCCTGGGGACCTCAAGGAGGGAGTGGGGACAATCTCAGGCCATATGGTTAGGCTGGAGGAGGAGACCTCAGAGAGGAGGAACTGAGGAGACTGCGGTGGGGGGGGCTTGAAAGGAAGTGGGAGACTGTAGGGGAGTCCCGGGTCCCACGGGGGAGGGAGGAGTGACATATGCAAACAAGATACAAAGTGTGTTGTCGTTACCTTCACCCSCTCAGTTTTTGCTCTAATCCTCAATCTCCTCCCTGTGCTAATGGTTTTAAATGCTGCCCTGAGCCCTCCCACGCTAAGCATAGTCAATAGTGATGTTCACTTCATTCACCCATTAAACAGCATCACGGCTGCGCTGTCTGACGCTGGGTCACCGTACCCCCGGCCTGTGCCAAGGACAGAAGGGACTGGAGACACTGCAACTGTAGTGATAGGAAGGCTGTAAAGGAAAGGAGGATTTTTTCCTTCTTAGTTCCTTTTTTTTCACTCCTGGCTGCCAAGAATTGGACAGTCATTACTAAATGAATCAGACTTTGCCSAGAGACTGATGAAAAAAGACATTCCAAGAACATTTCTTAAAGCGCCCTGAAGCTTTCTTGGGCTTCCTGGTGTCTGCAAGATGTATGGCACTGAGGTACACCCAAAGACCTGGTGTAACTCTAGGGGCTTCTGGCATGTATTTGGGAGGATCAGGAGCTCCTGTGCGACTCCATCAGCCTAGYGTGCCAGGGACGTGCTCCTGCTACGGAAACTTTTATATGCAGCACRTAGGCTGCCCTGCAAACATGCTATGTATTTGGGTGGGACTTCCCAAAGTACGCACAAGCTGGAGCCGGAGGACAGACACGCACAGAGTGACATGCACACGCGTTCATGCATTTACACAGGGGAGGCAGATACACCACCCAGAAACAAACAGATACACACGCGGACTCCAACATTCATAAATCCTTTCTAAAGCAGAAAACTGCTGACTGAACAGTCAAAGGGGGGAGGCGGTCTGTGAGTATTGTAACCCTAAAGGAATTTATGTTGCACGTTTACATAACATTATGGTCAATACAGTGGCAAGTACTAAAGCACGTGGGCGTGTGGATGGGGATGGATATCAGCATAAATAGTCTTAGTTTTAACTTTTACTCGCTCATTCATTGAAAACATGTGAAAACTCATTTCATGTGTGGTGTGGGACCTGCAGGCTCTCCACTGCAGGGAGCTGGCTGTACTGCAGAAGGGGAAGCGCTTTAGGTTTGCTCGAGGTGGGACACAGCTGCAGGTCAAGCTCCAGAGCCTGCAGCAGTCAGCAGTGTGCAAATGCTGCCTTCCCTCCGCCTCCCTCAGCYGTAGCAGCATGCTGCGTTGGTTGAGCTGTATCGTTGTGCATGCTATTCCTCCATCCTTCTCACACCCCACAACGGCTTGTCCAGCACCTTTTAATGTTTCTAAAGTCTCCCTCCACAAAAGCTGCTATTGCCTCCCTCCAGCATTTTCCTCTCCCCACAGTATGGTGAGGTTCTCCCCATGCACCTCTTCTGACATTGTCTTTGTTCCTCATGCCGTCTCCAGCCTTCTGCTCTCYCTAAACCCTTCCGCAGTACCACCACCTTCCTCCCCAACATCCCCACTGTCCCCCATAGCAGCAGAACAAGCAGCTATYGTGATTTCCAGTCACCCGTGTGCTGAACAGCCACCTGGTGATGGACATTGACAAGCTAGTTAGCAGGGCAAGCACAGTGGATAACTAAGCCTTTCCCTAGCAGAAGACAGCAATTAGGGTCTGTCTTTGCTGATGTTCATGGAAATGGTAGAGGCGCAGTATGTCAGAAACTTCTACGTGCCTGACAGATCAGATTTAAACTAGGCAGGAGTAAATGAATAGTCAGACAGGCAGCATGGAGGAACTAGGCTGAAGAAGAACGAAGAAGGTAGTTCATGKTTCTTTGTGATCGTATGTGTAGTTATACGATGGTCTTCAAAACATAACAGTATCACCTGGAGAGCATGTAAAAAATCAGAGCTATGAATGCGGTGCAGTTGGTGATGTAGCAGTTTCCACTGAAGGTTGGGCGGCCCTGGGAATAACTCTTGGCACTTCTGTACTACCTGATCGGAGGGGCAAACTTCCATCCTCAGTCTTTCATTCAGGGGGGCAGCGGGAGCAGCAGAAATAACTGCCATCCTTGATAATTTAGGAAATAGAATATAGTTCCTATCTTTTCATATCAAATACACAGAGGTTGAAACCAAGAGCTATGTTACGACAGTGAAATTTGCTTCTGAACATGAGGCTTCACATGTTGTGTAGGTGAATGGAAAGCGATGGAATGGTCTTAGGTCCAAATTCACTGGTTCTTCTGGCTGTTTTGCATCCGTCTGTGCAGACACTTTTGTATTAAGTGATTCTCTGGTGACTCCTGCAATATGTAGAACATAGTGCTGCTTTCAGCTGCTTAACTTGTCTCGGGGAACATGCAGGCATAAGTGACAGGCTGGGGAAGTAAAGTGCCTTTGGCCTTTCCCTGCAGTCACATCTGCTTTTTGCATGGTCTGGGCACATCTCTCCAGGGCTATATGTAGGCACCTGCTGTGCACCCACTTGCCCTGGACAGTGAGGAGAGCAGGGCCTTTGAGTGCAGCCACAGAGCCATCCCAGGGACTAGTGAAGGTGAGAGCAGGAGCCCAGCAAGGTCAGGGGCTGAGAGATGCAGGCTGCCTGAAAAATCGTGGCACACTGGAAGTGCCTTTGGTGTCATTGCTTTTCAGGAATGGCAGTGCTCTCCTAAGGCTGAAATGAGGACTGTGGCACACAAGGACACCTCAGCAATGGAGGAGTTGTGCTATAAAATGTGCTAGACTTCTAAGAGAGGTTTTCACCCCCTGTTAAAACTCCTGGGGCTTGCTGCAGATCCTCAGGAGTTTGAGAGAGAAGTGCATTTTGGGGAAAATTTGAGGTTGTCTTTGTGAGGGACATGCCAGGTGAGGCAGCACACCCCAACCTGCAGCCCATGTGAGCCTTTTGCTCAGCAGACACCTCTGAGGGAACTATACAAAGCCAGCATGGGCCAGACGTTTGCTTTTGCAACATGCAGTGTTGCTCTGGTGGGAGCTTGGTGGGTCTTAAAACAAGACTGAGCACTTAGAGGCTCCGAGCTTTAGCTGCAGTGGTTTCCTATTCAGTGCCACAGTGTAAAAGCTGTTTTAAAGCCTAGAGCCTGGCCTTGCCCTAGTGTGTGCTGTAGTCTGGTGTTGCAATTTTTGAGCGTGCTGGTGAAGGGGCTGGGACTAGTACAGGCAGGGAGAGATCCCATGGGAGCTGCTCTGAAGCTGGGAGCAGGAGCTGCGCCTAGATAACTGCTCTCCTTTCTCCTCTCCCTGAGTTGCGTGAGCCCTGGCCTGCTGAAATAAACGCCAGTTCCCAGGACTTGAAATTGAAATTTTTGTAATGGTCTGTCTCAGTTCTACCCTCCCTTCCACCACTGCGAGAGACCACAACTTTCTGCTAGTGCTGTGAGTGACTCCTATGAACTCTTCTGCCGAGAAGGCCTCTCCCTCTGGTTTATTAACAGCCCACATCTCAGAAGAAGCTGTATTTGGGTTTCCTTTCGGACCATGTGCCCCTCGCCAGCTAGATGTTTCCTTCCTCTCCCCAGAATTCTCAGACCACTCTGGGCCAGTACTTTGCTGCACTTTTGTCTGTATTTGCCATGGCCCTTGAAGTCTGAGACATCCGGATCCTGCCAGGCTGGACAAAGAATGATAGAGAGRGACTTATGGAGAACAGGAAATATGTTAGAAAAGGGACATATTTCTCACTCTAGAAGGTCCCCAAAATATCAAGAGTTTCATCATCATGGGTTTATGTATAGAAACACTATTTTAGGTAATTTAGCAGGTGCTACATGTATTAGTTTAATTTTTCTCTCTCCATCTGTTTCCTGCACAGCTGAGCACATGCCATGGTTGGCTGTAGAGGCGCAGAAAGCCAACAAACAGACACAATAACAGTTCCAAAGAATTTCTCGAAATAGCTTTCCTGTCATGCTTGTGGCATGTATGGCGACAGGATGGGTCATGCATAAACGCTATTCTCAGCCCTTGTTTACGCTGCTAAACACAGCTCATTTGTAAGTGCTGGAACTTCTCCTTTGGGATGGTTTCCCCTGAATTCCCCTTGCCAGCCAGCTGCTGCTGGCTGCAGCACCATCATGGCCTTGGGTTCTGCCTTCAGCTYGCAGAGCAGCATCTCGGCAGCTCTGGAGGCTGCAAGTGGTTCCTGGCGGTTGCTTTGTGAGGCTGCAAATCTTCCCCTCCACCTACTAAAATGTTCAGTCCCATCTTTGCAAAGTCATGATCTTAAATCTGTGCTTTATCCAGGCTGTCTCCAGCCAATGTAATTGCATTACGGAAGAAGCAGGGAATGTGCAGAGCTGGGGAGGGGGAAGGGAGCAGGGGGGGAGGGCAGGCAGCATCCTCTRTTAAGGGAGAAGGAAGGAGATTCTGGCAGTTTCTGTGTTCTGTTTTTCTGGAGACTCTGGGAGGTGGGAGAGGGAGGGCAAGGGATGGCGGGCAGCAGGTCTGGGGCATGTGGGCTGCTGTTGGGAAGAGTGAAGGATGGGGCAGGCTGCGGGACCAAGGGATGCTCTGCCCTCGGCTTGGGGCTCGGAGAGCAGCCRCAGCAGTGTCTCCAGCACACCTTAAGAGTGGCTGAGGCTCTGTGCTGTCCATGACAGATCCTTTTCCTGTTGCTTGTCACTTTGCCAAGCTGAAAACACTCGAGCTGAGATTTTACTTCTGTTGCTGCCTCTGGCTGGGTTGGTGTGTGGCAGATATTGCTTGAATGGMGTAGTGGGGGAAGGGATTGAAGGAAGCTGGGAAAGGAGATTGGAAACAGCATTGCAAGGGGGGGGGCTGAGCTGAGGCAAACAGCCTGGGAGCATCAGGGACTGGTGAGGAATGAGGCTGGAGGAAAGGGCTTGAGGATGCAGCCTGGCCCTGGGCAGTGATGGAAGAGCAGGGTCCTTCCCCCAGGGAGGATGCTGAGGAAGCAGAAGGAGGAGTGGGAGAAGGAGCCAGAGCTGAGGAGCAAACAGGAGCAAAATGGGGAAGGGCTGGGATGAATCCCAGACGTCTCTTGGGAGTGGGGAAGTCTGAGAGCAGCCAGCAAGGTGGGGTGGAAGGCAGCACTGGGCACTGGGGGCTGTGTCCCTCTTGGCAATGGCCTTTCTAACTCTGGGGGCTCTGAAATYGCTTGTCTGTGGCATTCAACTTCTTCAGTTTCTTGTGGCTCTGCTCGCAAAGCCAGGTTTCCATCTGCAGAATGAGGAAAACAGTTTTTCAGAAATTCACTGGGCAGCTGTGCAAATAAATGTTTGTGAGGCATTGGGATGCCATAGTAACAGGCTCCATAGAAACCCCATAAGGAAATGAATAATTCTGTACTCAAAGTGGAATTTAAAAAAGGGACAGTGCATTGGCCAGGTGAGGTGTCACAAAATAGCAGGTCAGCAAGGGACATGTGGCCACCCTGTGCACTGCTGGGGCAGATGCTTATGGAAAACCTACAGGCTTCTGTGTAATTAGCCAGCATTGTAATATGATACGTAACGGAGCTGCACAGAAAACTTTTCATTTTGGTATTTCCTAACATTCCTAATGCATCCAGTTTGGTTAAGTTTAATGAAGGCCTCTGTGACCTGTGCGCTGGAAATACCTGCCTCTGCCGTCCAGCTCCSCTCGGGGTGAAGAGCGTGTGATTTTGTGCACCTCCATGCTGCCCGTGCTGCTGCGGTGCCCTCCCTATGGCCTGTGTCCATCACCCTCTGATCCACCTCGGACACTGTATTCCTAGGGATCTGGCACAGAAAGACTTACCTCTTTGTCTCAAATGTAGATTTGTGGAATTGTTGCTTTTTCTCCAGTCCTAGCTGCATTGTAAATGTCCCTGAATAAAACCCAGCTATTTTCTGTGCTGAACGGAGGAATAGAATTTAACAGGAAAAAAAAAATCTGTCCAATGGATTTTTTTTTTAAGCCTATTGAGTAAATGTCATTTGTATTAAAAACTGTGAGTCCTTGGAGTCATTTCCATAGGAACTAGCCTTTCTAAGTTTTAGGCATCCTCCCCACAGAATTTCTTAAGGCTCAGGATGAGCAGTGAGCAGTCCTGTAAGGGAGTGCTTTAAGGTTTCTCTGTTGTAGGCAGATAGGAGAAGCGGTTTTAATCAGTGTGGAAAGGCAGGATTTTGGTTGTAGAGTTGTAAATCAGCAATTCACAACTCCGTCCTATAGCCTTGGAAGACAGCCAGATCTGGTCATCAGATGTGTGCCTTTTTTAGGTGTAAGTACTTATTTTAGAGCATTTTTAGATTACTGCACTTATGTTTTCTGTGCCTCTGAATTCTGTATGATTGCACTGCAAGTAATTGAGGCACTTGAATTTCCTGCATATAGAAATGAGCTAAATGCCATTTTTTTGCAGCTCTAAGGCATTTCTAAAATAGCTTTTCTGTGTGACATCATGTGCAGCAGGGACACTGTTTCAGGCCTGAAGTGCCAGTTTATCTACACTCCTTTGAAGAGAGAGTATTACAAAGAGCTAGAGCCAGAAGTCAAGAGATGCAGTGCATTCCTGTGTTGTATACTGAGTGCTAGCAGAAGCCAGCACCAGAGGTCAAGCCCACTGACCTTCCATCGTGCATGGGCACAAGCCAGCACCCCAGCAGGGCTGTGCTGAACTTTGGGACAACTGTTGGAGTGAGGAAAAGGAGCTGAGCTTGAGTGTGCATCCATCTGCTGTGCAGGCCAGTTCCCCTATGTAGACTATGCAGCAATCTCATGTCATCAGCAGGGAGACAGACTGGGCTAGACTCCTTMCATGGTGGGCCGTAACATCACCTGTCATCAGGGTGGTGGTTGGACCTCTCCTGCGTGGGGTGACTTCCATCAGGTCATACCACTCTGAGCACACAGCTGTTGTCTGATCGCTGAAGCTCGGTACAGTCAGGCTCAATTACTATTTGGATGGGAGACTACTTGGGAATACTGGGTGCAATAGGCTTGCAGAAACTGGCCTGAGTGTCCTGATGGACAATAAGTTGAATATGACACATTATCACTGCATTCCTGCATCTGATACCCGGAGGAGAACCCAGGACCATGGTTATCTAAAAACAGAAGCTAGGAAAAGAAATCAGAAATCCTGCCCATCTTCCCAGCCTGCTACCTGGCTCAGGGATAAACCTCCCTTTGCACTCTCCTGAGGCACAGTTGTCCTTCCCTGGGGTCATGTACCTTCRAAACAACAGGTTAAAATCTGAGCAAGATCCACACACTCTATTTTCAATATACTACTTGTCTTGTGCCTTGCACTAGAGTGGTTAAACTATGTCTCGCTGAAGACACAGAGCCTCAACACCCTCCCAGTCTGCAGG
This sequence comes from Rhea americana, assembly GCF_003343005.1. Classification (NCBI taxonomy): domain Eukaryota; kingdom Metazoa; phylum Chordata; class Aves; order Rheiformes; family Rheidae; genus Rhea; species Rhea americana. Next base: position 47,759 of record NW_028186738.1, read on the forward strand.
GACTGACAGCCACATCCCTTCTTCACCCTCCTCTCTCCTCAGCAGAGTATCCTTCCAACCCAGTCCCAAGTCTGATGGTTGGAGATTGCTGTAGGATGAGGACTCTCCATCTGCGCCTGTGTGCAACCAAGAAGCCAAAGTTCATTGGGAAGGAGATGGAGATACTTACTTTGGAAATAAGCAGTTAGGAATCTCTGTGAATTTGTGAGCCCTGATCCTGCCTCCAGGATGTATGCCCTGGTCACAGGCTGATGCTTTCCTTCCATGCGTTCCCTCTGTCCTCCTGTGCAGAGGCACAGCTTTAACAGGAGGTGGAAGGGGCTTCTGTCCAGGGTAGCTTGCTGCATGAAGGAGGGGTGAAAGGCAATGAAACAATCTTCTGGGAAGTGGAAAATGGGATGCCTTAAACAGTGCCTGTGCTTTCATACCAAAGAAGGAATTGAACATAGGTTGAACATAGATTCAAACCACTGGACTATTACCACTAATCCCCTCTTTGCCAGACAAATTAACTTTGGCCTTTCTTGTGCCTTCTGTACCCACTCCTCTCCCTGGATGCCATTACTATGCTAGGGGTCTCTGACAACCAGACCAGACTGAGTTCCTCACTAAGAAGCAGATGTGGACCTGCCCAGACTGGGCATTTCTGGGCAGGCTTCTTGCAGCACTGAAAGACTTGGGAAATGCAGTTGTCAGCCAAGGAGACAGCTGGTAAGGGAGGAGCTGCTGGGGTTAAGTGGTGGCTAAATGGGTTGTGGTTTGGACTGGGGTTTAGGTGCATAAGCCCTTTATTGGATCTAGCCTGGGGCTCTATTCCCAGCCCTGCCTGTGACATTGAATAGGTCACTCCATCCTTGAAGCTGTCTCCCCCTTGTTCTGACTGCTTGGACTGTCTGTTCTCTGAGGCAAAGATTGCTACATACTGCTTGTTGGCGTAACACCGAGTACAATGGGAGTTTTAATCTTGTTTGAGGAGTCTTACTGAAACTGGAATACAAGCAATCACAGAAGTCAATGTGAAAGGCAGGCAAAACTCACTTCTGGCCTTCTTGAAACTGGGCCAGCATGCTATGTAGTAGACAATAGATATAAATAAGTTTTGGGGTGCCCCAGCTTGCAGCAGATGGCAGATACCTCAGAAGCAGTATTGTTGGCAGTGTCCTGCCAGGGCATCCTCTGCTAAGTAAGTAATTGTTTGTGTCTTCAACAGATAAAACAGTAGAGTGGGAACAGTGATATGGCCCTGGCCAGGGATATATCAGAAAGGCAATACAGAAGGGGGAAGGGAAGGATGGTCATGTGGTCCTGGCAAAGCTCCTGCATGTCTTTAGGCAAGTTGCTTAAGACCAGATTTTCAAAAGCGTTTCCATCCCTCACTGAAGTACCCAGAAGTATCCAAGTCCCTGCCTCCCTTAAGCTGAAATCCCCGTGTTTCAAAGGGAGTTGTGCACATACATACCTTTCACTGGGTCTATCCTGAGCTGTATGACCAAGCAGGACCATTTTTGATCCTGATCRGAGCCCACTGGGACTCTTATCTGGCCTATGCATCTGGACTTTTTCTTCCTGTGTGTACAGGACATTTGGACGAGGAGGAAGGGGAAAGATGTGCATTCAGGATTTCCCTCATTACRAAGTTTTGACACAGCTGGATCAGTGACCTAGATACAGGAGCTGGATGTGCTGCAAGGTCATCTGGGTAGACACAGCCTTCAAGGATCTGCACGTGGATCTGTCTGTATCAGTGTCTGTTTTCTGTTTCAGTGTCTGTTTTCAAAACAGGCATATTTGACCTGTGTTTTGTCTTAAGGCTGGAGCAGCCACATCTAGGAGGAGGACTCAGGCAGCATGATGCTCAGCACAGTGGTAAGGTGCCCATCTGCTGTACAGTATGCAGTACTGAGTAGGCATCAACACTGGCAGTGCTGTATGAGGTGGCGAGACACTTACTGAGCACTTAAACACAGAGCAGCTAACAGGAGATCCCAGAGCTGGGGAGAGCTCCACTACTTGAGCATATATGAACAGGGCTTTCGAGCTGGACACCTCCTCTTGGATGTGAGTGCTTTGACCACAGCTTCCCCTCCAAGGCTCAGCATTGGTGGAGGAAGCCACCTCCTTGGCCTGCAGCCTGGTGGTTTGAATGTTTGCCTAGGAAATGGGCTTAGCTTTCTCCAGCGTGAATGACTTCTTACTTCTTGAGAGTTCCTGGCCACAAAAGTGGCGGCAGTCCTCACCACACCTGTTGAAGTGAGCAAATGCACAGCTGAGGATGCAGAGCCTTGCTTCTCAAAACCTGGCAAGAGTTGTGTAGTGGTCAGAGCACTTGGCTGGAAGAGGGAAGACCTGTGGTCCCAATTCAGCTCCCAAGACAGTTCAGGTCTTACATGGTCACTCACATGCTGCTGCAAGGTCAGAGCAGAGGAAACCCATGTGGCCCTGAAAGCTGATGAGTTTTTGAGTTCTCTGCTGACCTGCTGATCAGCCGTTGCCTACACACAAACCTTGACTGGTAGACATCTGGTCAGAGCCTAGATTAATGAAGCTTTTGTAGTGGGCAGGTCTTGTACTACCATCCCACTGTGATAAGAACAGTGGGAGCAGGGAGATGACTGGAAGTTGTGGAGGTACGTGAGGCTCTGAGAGCACATCCCTGACCCTTTCCAAAGGGAAAATCTGACCACAATGGATAATGGATGAAGACGGYTGGCAGGGATCTGGCAAACATGAATGCAGAGCTTTTACACAAGCTACACTGTTTGTAACCTTGCTCGACAAAAACTCCTGCATGACCGAAGCCTGGTAGCGTCTCCAGAGATTTTCCAAGCTGATCTGCCGGACTCTTGCACTAACAATACACCCATCAGCCTTCCCTGAGGAACCGAACTGGTCTCTCACCTCCTTTCCGTCTGCTCCTCACTGCTCCAGCCTCCCCAAAACAGCTTGCTCCACATTCTGCAGAGCTGGTGGCTGCCCTTTGACTCCCTTCAGTGTTAGACAGCTGGCTCCCCGCTGATGCCAAATCTCATGAGTCCATAATATTTTCTCAMTTTCGTTCTCACAAATGAAGTCGTTGAACGGAGTTTTAGCCCAAAATAATCTGAGAGGGCCTCCACCTCATGTGGTCTTCAAAAGGAAGAGAGGTTCTGATTATACAAGGATGTGTGCATATCTCGGACTTTAGGACTGGCATTTTATGATATTTAAGTGATATGGAAAGGCATCTGCTGGGATTTTGAACTGGTTAGGTGCCTGKCTCTCTCTGAAATCAGCAGGAGTTAGGTAGGCATTTCTGGAAGTGTCACTGAGTTTGCAACAACTTTTTTTATTAGTGATTCGTCTTCAAAAGCCTGGAAAAGGATGAAGACCTCAGAAAGTATTTTGTCTATAGGGTGTTCCTTAGCAGAGTGGTTTAAAATCCATGCCTCACCATTAGCAAGCACTACACAACTCAGCAGATGCACCCAAAGTAGTGTGACGAGGCTTCTCTCAGGCTGTAGAACTGCACTGACAAGTCCACAGTGTTGCCTTTTCATTCTTTCTGACAATTMCACTCTTTTTTTACTGACCTGTAATAACTTGCTGTTTCTTTTCTTTTTCCTTAGCTCTCAGAATGGAGAGGAAGGTGGAGCTTGGCCAAACAACCAGTTTGACACGGAAATGCTTCAAGCTATGATCCTGGCTTCAGCAAACGGTCAGTCTCCACTACGTATGGGAAAACCAGAACATTTGCTATAATACAGACATCTCAGGTGCATGCCATTAGACAAGATGCTTGTGTTATTGATGTGTTTGGGTTAACTGGGCTGAGACAGCTTCTGAAGTACTTAAAGAGACACTGTCTGAAAAGCACTGCTGTCTGTATTATCCTGCAGAAGAGAAGATTCAGATAGGACTCAGGCAGAGATAGTCATCAGCCTCGAGCATGCAGTAGACAGAGATGTCTCTTCCACCCAAACTGTGTTATCTATGTATTAGACAGAATGTTATCTGGCTCATGGAAGGATTGTGTTGAATGAAAAAGGTGGTCTTGAGATGTGTTGTAAGCTATTTGGTTCCAGAAGGTCACAGTAAATGAAGCATCTGCTGTGGTGGAACTTGGCATAAGGTAAGGCGGTAAAAAGCTTGAAAGATCTGCTTGTGGCTAGAGCTAGGGCCTGGATAAGTGATATCAATCAGAAATGCAGTTAATGCTAGCCTGAGTCAGTCTAGGTCCTCTATTTACAGTCTAGGATCCTATATTTACAGATGGCCAGAATGATATACTCAGATAAAAGCTGGAGAGAAGTAGGCTGTTGTAGAGTAACAGGTCCCTTTTCTTCTCATGATGAGAAGGGAATATCCTGTGTCAGGAGCAGAAGAGATGTTTTTAGAAAAGACTTGCAGGTTTTAAGGAAGAGGCCACTATCAGGCCTTATGTCTGGAGACATAGATAYGGAGGTGGTCCCCATGAGCATGTGTCCCTGCATCTGGGGGCTCTTCTGATTACTCACGGCTAGCGTCGGGCTGTAGATCACTGTGAGGTGGGCTCTGATGGGCTGAGGACTGAGCGAGACTCTGCCCTACATCCTGTTACTGGTTCTTTGTATTTGCAGTTGTTGGATTTGGTCTGGTATTGTGCTGATGCTTGGTTGGTTTGTTCTGGTTAATGGCTGTGTTGTGTGAAAGTGGTGGACTTAGAGGGCTGTTTCTGTGAGCCTGCAGTCTCCATGGCTTTAGATAAAAGAAGTGCAATTATCACTCTACACAGTGCTCTGGATAAAGAGGCTGGTTTTTATAAAGCCTTTATTTATAAATACCACCAAGTCTTTCCCCCTTGATTTAAAAATAGAAACAACAATGCAGCCATAAAATTCTGTGTAAAATGCTTAGGATGTTTCCTTTGAGCTCTTGGGAGAGAAGGAATCTGGGGGAGGAGGGATTCATATGGTGTTGCTTTCTTGGAAAGCTGTTTCAGCTGAACTTTGCCTCTCTACAAGGCTCTGCAGACACCATGCAACTCAGAGMCACAGTTGCTGTGGCAGGGTGAAGGGATGAAGGTCTTGGGTATTAGAGTTGTTTACACTCAAGGAAGAGGAACAACGTGAAAATGTGTCTCTGTTCTGAAAAATGACCATGGAAAAATAGCCTCAGGGGGCCCATATGGTTATCATCACTCAGGGCCTCCAGATCCAGTTTCCTTGCTCACAAATAAAGCTGTTCTGCTGACTGCCATTCCAGGAGTTCCTCAGGATCTGAAAGCTGAGCTGGTTCCTTCTAGGTTAGGCACTGACTTCCGCTTTGCCCCAGGCCCTATTCTGGCAAGTCTCCCCCAGTACACAAGTCTCAAACACTCCTAACCTTTCCCACGGTTCWGTCTGCCCAGGGGGCTAAATTCAGTCAGCTCCATCTACTAGATCAAAGCAACTTACTTTCTCTAGTGTAGCCCCAGAAAGAGGCTGGTTTAGTGCAGTTAGTTCTTTTCCTGTTCACTTTGGTACTTGGCTGAGATAGATGGGGCCAGGGTGGAGACACAGTGCAAGAGTCCATCTCCAGTAGAGCAAGGAGCCCCCAAATACTTTTTCCACAGTAACTGTTTTCATTAGTTCCCTCTCCTCGCCCCCCCCCCCCCTGTTCCTTGCATGCTGCCCTCATTCATTAGGCTAATAGTGCTGATGGGGCAGGCTTTGATCAAGGGCAGATGTTGCAGCTCTAATTGGCTGTTAAGCTTTGTACTTACCTATCCTTGAGTAATGTTTGTTGGCTATTTGGTTGACCATTGCCTCCTATTGCTGTCAACTGAGCTCTGTTCAAGCTTTGGAGATGCAAACAGCAGTAGCTTGCCATTACACAGGTGAAAGCACTGTGTGCCATTTGCTTACCCCAGGTCTTCTCAGCATGAGCTCCTCTCTGCCCAGAGCAGGCATATCACTAACTTCAGCCACCTGGCTGGTGTTCAGTGTAAAGCCCAAGCTCAGGTCTGTGCTGAGCAGAGACTGTCTTGGAGGTAGAAGTTCTCCTGACGCTGCTTTGCTCTGTGAGCTTCAGGAAGGGGATAGTGCTGTCCTGTTTGCATCCTTGACCCTATGCCACCGTTTATCCTTCATTGGAACAAGAGAGAAAGCAATGAGCTTGTTTGTCTATGCCAGGCCCAGTTGATCCAGTCTCTCTGAGGATCAAAGCAGTTGCCACTACTCCTTCCAAGACAGAGAGCAGCTAACTTAGGTTTGAGCCAGAGAGCAGCTGCAGGATCTGGACTAAGGCCCGTGGGCTCTCCCAGGTTGGACTGCTGGGGCAAGCTGGATTAGGAGTAAGTTGACCTCACAGGGCTGCAGCCCAGTTGTAGGGTTTCTGCCTCCATTCCCAGGGTCCCTCTGGATCCTCTGCTCTCAGAGCTGGGAGACCTATTTCCCTACTAATTTCCTAGCTTGGCCCTTGCTTTCTCTTTGCTAGTCTCTCCAGCCCAACGTTTTGGGCAAAGGATCTTCCACCTTCTCCACCACCYGTACACATTCTCACACAGGGGACAGTGGTAAACCAGCTGATCTAACAGCAGGGATGGAGAAAGTGCTGTCTCAACAGAATCTTTTCAGAAACACATTTGCATGCTGAGCATCCAACGCTGCCGGGTGGGGGATGTTAAGAGAGGAGGGAGGGTTGCCACGAGGACCTGTGCCACATCCCTGGGGAYTGAGCCTTGTGGTCCATCTGAGAGGCTGCCATTTACACTCCCACTTTCAAAGGCCTGGGAACTGCCAACAGTTTGAAAAGCTAATGATTTTAGCAATCTGAAAGGGCAGAGGCAGCTGCTAAGACAAACTGAGGAGTGCAGATGCTCTAGGAAACCAGACACTAAAGGCTAGGCTTATGAGGCATCTTGTCCTGGGAAATTTCCCTTAAAATACTTTGTCTCTTAGCACAAATTTATTTATATAGGCGCCATGAAACAGCCAGCAAGAAAGCACACTCCTCCTTCTGCAGACAGGAGGGCAGCCTGAGAAGGTCCTTCCAAGCACTGCAGTCTGTAGGCTCAGGCAGACACTCTATATTTGGTTCCTGTGAAAGCCCCACCAGCAGCTGCACCAGCAAGTGCTCCGGGCCTGACTCCCTAAATCTCATTGCCCTTCCAGAGGCAAGCTCGGTTTATAAGGGGAAGGGAGATGCTCAGTTATTTTTGCCTAACTGCAAATTCTTTTTTTTTCCTCTTTACCATTTGATTGCAGGAGCTTCAAGACTGTTTAGGATAGTGGCTGGCTGYTGAGAAAGGCTGAGCATAACCTTTTCAGCCAGAAGAGCTGTAGTGCCCTGCTTGGCAAAAGCAGCTCAGCACCGATTTATAAATCTCTATTGTCCCTGTTCTCTCTTCTTTTCAGCCTTAATGTCAATGTTACCTAGAAACAGCTTTCTGCTCACTGTTAACTCTTGGACTGGACCAGCTGGCAGACTGGGAACTTGACAGTCCCCYCCCCMCMCACACACACACCTTGGAAACTGTGCTGCCTCCACAAGTTGTTTCGTAGGGGAAGGCTATTGGGGATGCTGCTGAGAGCCCMCAGGCCCCTCGCTCAGTGAAGCCAGGATGACCTGGAGAGAAATGGATCGGTGGGGCAATGGCACGCAGGAGCGAGGGCACGTTAAAACATGCCCAGACCTGCGAAGCCCCCAACCAGGCTGTCACCAGCCGAAATCCAGCAGTGGCTGAGCCCAGAGAAAATTCTCCCCCAGTGCCAGAGGCAGTAATCTGCCTGCAGGTTGGTCCCTGACTGCAGCCTGGCCTGATAGCGCATCTCCAGCAATCACATCCTGGTCCGTAACACCCTGAGGGGTGCGTAATTGAGTTGGTCGTTAACGAAATTAGCTGTTGATGAGCTGAACAATTACAAATCTCCAAGYACCCTTTAAAACAAGAAGAAAGAAGAAGATAGTCAAACACAGCCCAGGGGGTGAATGGTAAAACCCTGGAATAAAGAGTTAGCACAGAGGATTAGTGACAAATATAATTAAATGTATATGCTCATCCTCTCCACCTGATCTCCTGTGCCTTCTCCCGAAGAAGCTCCTGAAAGCCGGGCCAATTCTGTGAATCTCTCAAAAGGGACGACAGAATAAAGTCTTCTGCCTGTGAATTCTGATGCTTTCATGTCAGAAAGCAGAATGGCATTTCCCCACAGTATATTTTGCCGCGTTTGTATACCTTCATGAGTTTCCTTAATCCTTWATGCATAATGTTATGCCTTTTTTAAGACTCGCTGTGTGTTTTTCTCTGTCTACTGTAATACAGCAGTTGTAGCTTTTCAAATTTCAGTTGTTTAATATTTACAGTGCCTTTAAGGGTGTATATATAGACTGAAATATTTCAGGGGACTAGTAAATAAGTGTGTCCCAAGTTTCTATTTGGATTCTTCTCTGTTTTTCCTATCCTTCTGGCTCAAGCAAAAGCAAAGGCAAAAAGATGGCATCTGCAGATCTGAGCTGGTGAGAGGAGAAACAGGTCGTGGCCAGACCACAGTTTATGCTTGTTGTTTTGCTTTATTCCTGCAGTCTTTCTGACTGCGAAAGGAGGGAGCAGCAGCTCTGGACTCTGCTTTGGACCCCTCAGTCACTTCATCCTCCTTTCACTTCGAAAACTCAGCCAAACCTTTATTGTTAGAGTGATACAACCTCTTGGTTTGGTGTGGGCATGCCCTGTCCTTGGAGGTGCCACCTCTGGAAGTCCAGGGAGAACTTGAGGGATTTCTCCCAGCCCCCCAGGAGCTCGTGTTCCCAGACACTTCTGTGGAGCAGTTAAAAGTCCCGTTCATGAGGAAAGCTGCAAGCTCTTTCCAGATCAGATCCGTAGTATCAAATGCAAAGGCAGGATTTTAGCGAGTCATTTCCAGCCAGGACTGTGTTGAAATCAAATCCTGGGCTGTGCTAGTCATGTTGGAGTGGATCATGCAGCTGCTCTTAGAAGCAATATTGCTCATTCCCTGACTTCTCCCTGTGCTTATTTCTCCCCTGCCTCTGTTCATCTCCCCTATTTCCATTTTGCAGCCTGGTCCCTCACATCAGTGTGACAGCARCACAGGCGGGTTCTGCATCCCTCCCTGCCCCCACGGTTGCTCTCTCTGTGCTGGGTTTTTGCAGCATGACAAGAATTAATTTGCCYTCCCCTCCCCCTCTGTGGCCTGCTCCCAAATCTGGGCTATCATGCACACTTCAGCACTGATAGCTGTATGCTCAGCTTCCTAGAGCCATTTTGTGGTACTGCATGATAGGGATTTTTCTTTGTCATGTCATGTGTTTTGCTCCTTAAATAAACCTATCTTTAGAAATACTATGGTCAGGGTTTTAAATGCAGGGGAAAAAAACTGCGGGGCCCAATAATGGATTTCCCTTAATGCATTACTAATGGTTGTAACTGTACAATATGTTTGTAATGAGCTGTTGCCCGGACAGGGAGAGAGGGACTTCTGCTGCGGAAGAAAGGAAGGGATTTCTGCTGCAGATTGAGCTGTGCTCCTGAGCACAAACATGACAGCCACCCTACGAGACYGGTGTGTCCTGAAGAGACCCTTTCTTAGACTCGGCATGCACGCACGATGTGCCCTGTCGACTGATTCAGGCGTTGTGGCCGACCTGCCTGGCCTTTCCTATGGGAGGTTTTGGGAGAGAGAAGAGGAAGCAGGCCCAAAACTGCTCTTGGCTTCTGCCACCCCCCTGCGCAATGTACTGCTGGGGAGGTGGTGGTGGAGCCTGACAGCCCTCCCTGCTGCTTCTCAGCCCTGTGCTGGCCATCCCCTGCTTGAGCGGGGTGGGGGTTGGACTAGATGATTTCCAGAGATCCCTTCCAACCTCAACCATGCTGTGATTCTGTGATCCCACCCCTCGGAAGCTGTCGGATGGTGGGCAGAATGCTACCCCTGCAGCACGGCTTTCTCCAGAAAAAAAAAAAATCACGTTGTGCTTCCTGGCAGCTCCCCCGCTGAGCATCTCCGTTTCCATTAGACTCGCGGACCTGTCCCTAGCTGCTTTTCTAGCCCTCATCCTCTTGCAGTATGGGGGGAGTGCTAGTGATGAAGGCTAAGGAGAGTTTGTGATGGAGGTTGATGGCACTGAGGTGGTCTGGATTAAATGTCCTCTGCCTGAGAGAGCCTTTTGGAGCGTCTTTGGCTCACTAGGATCCTCTGTGCAGCAGGTTCAGGCTTGSAATGGGCTTTGCGATGTTCCTGGACTCTCGTTGACCCTTTTTTGTCTGCTTCTCTCCCATGGCACCAGCAGAAGCTGCTGATGGAAACTCGACTCTGGGTGGAGGAACAGGCACCATGGGCCTGAGCGCCAGGTACGGCCCCCAGTTCACCCTGCAGCACGTCCCCGACTACCGGCAGAATGTGTACATCCCGGGCAGCACCGCCACGCTCTCCAACTCCTCAGGTAAACGTGACACCAAGAACGCAGGCTCTTCCGGCGGGAACAAGAAGAAGTCGGGGAAGAAGGAGAAGAAGTAGAGTTGACAAGAGACCATCTGCAGCTTAGATCTACAGGGCAGACTGCTCCAGCACTCCCCCAAATCACAGCCTAGGATGGAGGACGAATGTGAATCTTGTGATGCTAAAGTAGGAAAAACTACGAATGTATATCATCATCAGAGCTAGGAGTAGGGTCTCGCTACTGTTAGATCTCATGATGAAAATCAATCTGGAAAAAAAACTAACAAAAACAAGTGCCCTGTTAATACTAGCTAATATTTTATACAATCCCTCGGGTATTAGAATATGCAAGGGTGGAAGGTCTTTTAATCATGTCTTTGGATTCGATTTGCTCCCAGATAGTCTGAGAAAGGCACAAGGCTTGTGCTTGGCTTCGTCCAGTGTAAATAATTTAACATGATTTTTTTTAATTTATAGACCTTTGATCATGTTTGAAAGGAGAAAGAAAGTTCCTAGGTTAGAGCCCATGTTCAAGATTTTGCAGTTTATCTTTCCATTAGTAAAATTCACCTTGAGCTATTTATGGATTTCTTGCTAAGAAGTTGGTAGGGAGTGCTTCAGTTCCTGTTTACCTGTTATCCTAAAAAAAGTAAGTGTTTATATTGCATGAGTCAAAGGGAATATGGTAAAGCTGCATCCTAAACATTTATTTTTTTTAAGTGCAACCAGTGATGGCCTGAAATACGAGACAGAAAGTCACGATGTCTGAGAGACAGGGAATTCAATCTAACTGCAGTGGAAGAGCGTGCCACTCTCTACTGAGGTGTACAAAAGCTGTCCTAATGATTCTAGAGGTCTCTAAAGAGCAGACACATCTCATCCGTTCTTTGCAGTAAATATTTATATGTACAGTAAATGTTTTTCTGGAATTAAAGTTAAGAAAGTCTTAATTTCCTGCTGAGAGACTGGAGTTGCAGCTCCTTCAAACATAGCCATGTCCTTACCAAGGGCTTGTGCTATTGGAGTAAGCTCCAATCTGCTTGTAGGGAATGGAGACAATGCTTCACATTTCTGCACATCAGTCTGCATGCAAATTACTCACTTCACATCTACAGTAGAGCAGTTAACTCCACGGACCTAGACAAGTCATCGCATGCCTATGCAGCATGGTATAAATACATGGGCAGATAAACAAGTCTAAGTGCAGACTGAGCAGTGTCTATCTAGGAGTAGGGTTCAGTAATATGAGATGGGGAGAGTCGGGAGAGCCACTGCTCCCAAATGGGGCGTTGATGAGATCTGCAGAGGTGCCAGTGAACAGCCTTGGTTCCTTGGCCTTCAGAATTGGCTACTGAGTAAGTGACAGTTGGTTTGGTGGCACCTGGTGACCAGACCTGGGTCAGGGACCTGAGAACTGGAAATGAGTGTGTGGTGTTGACTGCAAAGCCAGTGAGCCTGGGGATGGCCCAGGTTGGTCAGAGACTCAGAGGAAGGATTCTGGCTTGTTGCGGGGGTTGTGTGTGACCACACAGCACCCAGGCAGGTAGATGGGACTTAACCCAGGTCAGACCTGCAGCTTGGACRGTTTGTTTTTGGTGTTACCACTGGCTTTGGGATTTCCACCACACAGCTGGAGCAGAAGGATCAGGAACAGGATTTCTGCACTATGTGCCCTTCACATCTCTGCCCCTTCTCCCGCTGGTATAAACGCAGCAAAGAGAAGGTGCCTTGTGCCCTCCACACCACGTCAGCCTGGCCTCAGGTCCTCTGGTGTGCCTCGCCAGCCACAGGGCTGCTGCCCCTCCTGCCCCGAGTGTACAGCCTTTGCGCCAGGCCAACCTCCCCATCAAAGCTGTTGACTGGGACCTGGGAAGGCAGCCGGGGGCATTTTTCCAGTGAGAGGGCAAAGGAGAAGGGGTGCGGAGTCGGGGATGAGGTAGCCATGCCAGGGTCAGCTTGAATTTCTGGGGGAGGTTAGTTTGGGGTTTTTTTTGTTTTGTTTTGTTTTGTTTTTTTCTCTTTTAATCACTAACCTGTAGCTCACCTGAGCAGATGTAGCCTCCTCTGCTCAGCTCTGGGGAAGCGTCGGCGCAGCCGGCGACGCAGCCCAGCCGCCCGTAGCGCTCCACGGGGTGCCGRGCCCCGATTGCTCTCGCCCTACGCCCAGAGAAGCAGGACCAGCCGGTGGGAGGAACCTGTCTGCATATGATTTTTTGTACTGATCCCAGTCACCTCCTGTGGTGGCTGCACTAGAAACAGTTTACATGATTAGTAAGGCTTACACAATCTCATGTAGTTATTACATGGCCCTTCTAGAAATACTGTAGATGAATCGTAGTGTTTATATTTCTTTTTATTCTGCAATCTGAGGTAGAGTAGTGAGTGTTGTGTATTTAGTGGCGTGTTATTTTTATCTCGGTAACTAACTTGTGGACACCAGTATTTTCAATTTCTCTGTACCTTCTTTCCATGTGGTCTGTGCTCTGAGTGTACCTGAAATGAAACAYGTTTGCCCTTTCAATGTGTCTAATATTGAATTATACTTATATATTATATATATGCTTATATCCTTCTTATACCCATATAGACCAATGTCAATGTGTTACACGCAAGTTTTATACTCTAATATTTATATTGCTTTTTTCTTTGGGAAAAAAAAATAATAAAATGGTTTCTTCTGAATAGATGGTATTTGTTCCTGGGAGAAAGGGAGAGAGAGCGAGCGATGACTCTTTCTCTCCGATGCTGCATGGGGTGAGGCTGCCGGCAGAAGGCAGCTATGCGTGGTTGAGYCCCCCCACCCCACCCCCAGACAGCGACCCCAGCCCGGTGCTCCGGGACGCAAGTGTGCTGCGTGCAACGGGGCCGGGATCGCTGCCTCTGCACCGGCCGCGCTCTGCCAGCGCAGAGGCTCTCGGGCCACCCTTGTCCTTGGGTCCCTCAAGGCTTTGGGGTGAGGGTGACSTGGCCAAGGGCTGCACTGGTCTGCTCCTGTCTGGCAGGTTTGGGGCAGGGCAGCCCATCTGGAGACCCCCATCACAGCCCACAGAGGAGGCCACGGCGTCCGTGAGACCCRTCCAGGATGCTCCAGCAGCCAGGGTGGGGGTGGGATTTGGCCTCTCCGCAGCTCCCATGGCTCTGTACTGACCATGCTGGGTTGGAAATGTCACRCTGGGTTGTTTTCCCTCATCTGAGTCATCCCCAAATAGGCTGTCTCAGCCTGGTTTGGGGAGGACGTGGGCCAGCCATGGGTCCCACCACACTGCTCCCAGTGCCCCGCTTCCGGGG
>NW_028186738.1:63335-66340 GCF_003343005.1 Rhea americana
GGTGGCACACGGGAATGCCACTGCTGTCCCCTCTGTGCTGCCCCAACAGTGGCAGCGGGAGCCCCTTTGGTGCTGGTTGGGGGGGGGGGGAACAAATGGGGACCTGGCGCCCTAGGGTCACAGGGCAGGAGAGGGTGCTGCACCCTACCCTCTGCCCCACAGCAATTAAATAGACCTGCTGCCAAGAGGAGCTGCTAGCTGAGCACCCCCATCCCAGGGTGGCACCAGGGTGCCAGCTGGGCTCCCTGTGCGCAGGGGCGCGCTGTCCCGTGCCATCCCCACCAGCCACAGTCTGGATCTGGGGACAAGGCTGGCCCAAGTGGCCCTGTACACGTCCCCCAAGCCAGGGCGATGTCCCACCCTGGGGCGCCGGGCCCTTCGGATGGAGGCTAAGGGTGAAAGAGCAGGAAAAGGGCAAAAATGTGTTTTTTTTTTCCTGGTTGGGCTACAGCCACCTCCAGCTTGGGAAGCAGAAACAAAGAGACTTTGCAAAGCCGGCAGCCGGCCTGGCGGCGGACGTGGGTCACATTTCAGGAAACTGCAGCCTCCCTGCGTGCTTGGAGCCAAAGCCCTCAAGTCCTTCAGCAATCACTGTCCTTCCCCGTGGCACCCCGGAAATGGCAAAGGGGCTTCTTGGCTCCAAAGAGGCTTGTATCACCCCCTCAGCCTGGGGCTGGATCTCCTGGTGTTGTCTTGCCCCCTCTTTTTTTTCTCCTTGTACTTCTCCTTCTGCTGGTTTCCCACCCTCTCGGGACCAGCTCGCAGTCTGTCCGTCCCCAGTTCCTTGACATCCTCTCTTCCGTGGTGGCTCAGCCCCGTAGCTGGGGGCTGGTGGGATCAGTGACCATCCTGGCCAAAGCAGAGGCCAAGGTGGTGGAGGACCAGCTGGAACAGCGACCAGAGGCCACGTGTCCCGTCCTCCAGCGGTTATTGCTAGATCACTGCTGGCTACTTGTGGTGCCAGGAGCATTTTACGCAAAGAGGAGCGGAAAAGCCTGCTGATGCAGCCAGGCTGGGAGGGCAGCATCACCCCCTGCCCCCAGGGTGTCCCGTGCGCTGGCACTGGGGTGTGGGCAGCTCACCACCAGCTTGTTCAGAGCAGTTGTTTTCCTGCCAAATTAACCTGTTAATAAAATAAAAKAAAARARAAAGAGARAGAAAACAGATTTCTGCTGGATTGGTGAGCTGAACTGACCCCTGACCACCCGTTGTAGCCCCAGACGGGATTGCCCCCTTTCGGCAGCAGCTCCCTGCAGGCCGCATGGAGGGACGAGGTGGCCCTGGGGAGGGCTTGGCCCCCACATGCTCCCCTGCGTCAGACTGCGGTCACGAGATGAGTCCAGGGCAGCTCATCCAGCTGGGCTCCTGCCCAGCAAAAAGGAGAAAATAATAATAATAATAAAAAAAAGCTCATTCTCAAGCCCCTCCATCTCTCTGCRTGTAGCCATGCGGGGAGCAGGGCTGCTCCATTGGGGTCCCACTGGCGAGCCGCGCGGGGCGCCGAGCTCCGGCGCCGGGCGCTTGGCGCCGCGTGCCGTAGGCACAGGCAGAGAGCTGCGGGGTTGATCGGGGCTTTGCCCATCCGGCTCAGCGGTGAATCCCGGCCGAGAGCCTGCAGCTCGACCGCCAGCTGCCTCTGCACAGAGCTAACCTATACTGGCGCGGGGAGCCGGCGGGTTACCGAGTGCCTCTCCGACGAACGCGTCGAGGGGAGGGCGGCCGATCCCACCAAAAAGCGCTTTGAAAGCCTGTTGCTTGGGATGTTAAACGGCGGCAGCCAGGTAACTGTGGGTGTTCGCTGCTGCTGAAACCAAGCGCACGCGCTGCCGGCTCCTGCAGGGCCCAGGCGGGGCAGAGGGTGTAAGCAGCGCAGCGGACGAGCGTGGACGTCTGCAGCGGGCCCCTTCCACCTGGGCTCATCAGAAAGCAGGTGAAGAAAACGTGCCGGGGGCCGGAGGACCGTAGCTCGGTCGCCCTTGAGCTCCAGCCTGCGGGAGCTTCCCTGCAGCAGTGCCGTGGATTTGCTTCCAAAACCGGCCCATTTCTCTCCACAGGAGCCCGTTTGTGGTGTCCCCTCCAAAGACTGTGACCGCTACAGGCGCGAGCGCTGGCTGGGCCCGGCGGCCGGGTGGCTCGTGTGCGAGTGGTGCGCGGGGCGGCGTGGGGAGCTAGCTGTGGCGGCGATCACGTGGGCTGTTTTGGGCTGCCCGGGCAGGGGACGGGAATCCCTTCCTGCAGACAGAGCCGCCTGCATCCCAGCCAGCTGCTTTTCCATAATCACTGCAGGATTTTATTTCCCCCCTGAGTTATGCCACCRTCTTCTTTTACAGCTTCAACTATTTGTGTAGGAATGAGCAGCATTTAATGATCCTGCAAGTCTCTTCCTGCTCCATAACCCACTTCCTGATGCTTTGATGCTTTTACACCTTAAGCCCAGTGTTTGGGGCCAGAATAAAATTTGCCTTTTGATTGCTTAAACCTTGTGATTGCCCTGGAGGAGCAAGCACGGGAGAGGGCACGTGCCTGCCTTTGCCAGCCCTTGGGTTAAATGTGACATCGCTGCCAAGAGTGCCAGGAGGTCAGTGTGACTATCCTCGTTGACCAGGTTAAGGAGGGAGGTCAGCCCTAAGCTGCTTTCTGGGCTTCAGAAGGCCAGGCAAAATAGGACGTGGTGGGATTTCACCCTCCTACACATTGCTTTACGCTGTAGTGGCCTCCACGGTGTAGCTGCCAGCCAAACTGGCCCCTCCACTGGGGCTCTGGAGCGGGAGCTGCACAGGGTGTTGCAAAATCGTTCCCCAGCTCAACCCGGGAGCTTTCTGCAGCTTCTCCGTGCAGCCTGCACCCAGGTGGGACCCTTCATTCGCCTGCCTGCATGGACAGGGCTGGGCAGGAGCTGGACGCAGCACAAGGCGCTCAGGTCCTGGTATACGTAGCCCTCAGGCTGGCACCTCTGGACCTCGGCTTGGCCACCCTGTCCTGCCCCCCCCCCCCCCCCCCCCCCC
>NW_028186738.1:66488-102510 GCF_003343005.1 Rhea americana
ATCAGAGCAGCTCTGTTGCAGGATGACAGCTGTGGCCAAGGCCGTGAAATCAGAGCTGGGAAACGAAAGCACCGGAAAGGGGAGGGAGACAAGGTAAGGGACGGGAAGGAAGAGAAGGGAAGGGACAGAGCAACCCGCAGAGCAGGGGCAAAGGCGAACTGAACCACCGCAGCAGGGGCAGAGGAAGGGGAGAGGACGCTGGCGCTGCCACCAGGCCATGGCGGAGTGAGGGGCTCAGCTCTAAGTGGAAATACCCCAGACAGTGCCAAACCTGACTGCTGGGAGCACTGGGGATGGGTGAATGCCATCCACACCCATCCATGGGTGCCAGTTCCTTCTGCGGGCTGCCGGGCTCTGCTGGTGCTGGCATTTCTCTTGCTGGACGTGTGCGCAACAGCCCAGGTGCTGGCTACTGACCACTCTGCGCCTGGTCCTCATCATGCGATGCTTCACCTGTGTGTGTCACCAGCAAGACCCAGCTTTCACATGTGTGGATCCTTTACTACTGATGAGAAAAGACTTAGTTTCTCCTTGCCGACTCCTAGCTGAAGGCGGCTCATTGCACAGGAGAGGTGGCCGCCTAAAAGTGTCTTCATGCTGTCCTTGCACCTGGTGTGGCCCAGAGCAGGCCCAYGGTGGCTAATACTATGGCAATGGCTGCCATCAGTTGTCACATTATGCTCTGCCAGATGCCAAGTCAGAGCCTCCTGCATCCCCTCCCCCCCCCCGCCCGTGCAATCTCGACAGGTTGCACCGGCTGGAGACTTGCTTGTGTGTGAGCATGAGGACACCCATGACCTTCATCAAGTGGACACCCATGACCGAGTGCTTAAGGGTGGTCTAGACCAAACATGAAGCCAGGGATGGCATCACATCTTAAGCCGTCTTCCTCTAGGCCTGTCCCAAATACCGTGGGAGCGAGGGCTCCTGGCTGGTCCTGCCTAAACTTCAGCTCTGTGGAAGRTGCACCCAAGTTGCATGTGCCTGCTCTGGGCCCCACCGTGTCCCCACTGCGGGGGCAGGCAGTGGGGCTTTGCAAGCCCCTTGCCCCACAGAGCCAGGCTGTTTTAGCATCAGCAAAGGCAGATGTTGTCCCGTGATGGGGGCAGAGCTGCAAAAAAGAAAGGCCGAGGCCTCGCCAGCATCTGGCCGAGGTGCAGGAGCTGGAGACGAACATCCTCCCCCAGCGCAGATGTCCAGGCTTGAAGCACTTCCTCTGCTCCCTACCCCCGGGGGACATGACTCAGCCGTTGCCTCCTCGCRCAGAGCCTGCTCACAGCTCTGTGCTTTGCTGCAGCCTCTGCCTTGAGTCAAACAGAAATCCTAAATTACTCCCTTGTGGATCTCCCCAGCCCGTGGCAGCTCTTAGGAAGGGTGGGCACGGAGCCATCCGTCCCTGCGGGGCGTCAGGGCAGAGTTAGTGCTTCGGGAAACCCMAAGTGGAAAAAATTWAAAAAATTTAAAAAATTAAAATAAAATAAAATAAATAAAGCAGCCAGAATTACCCTCCCACAGTGCATGTGGCCGCAGTCCAGGTCTCCCTCTCCTCGCTGAGCTCGCAGGGCCGGGAACCACCYGGGCTTCAGTGCGGAGGAGCCCGAGCAGCCCCTTGGGTGCGAGGGAAGGCACGGCGGAGCCCGCGGCAATGCTGGCCCCGCGGCGTGCCGCAGCCAGCCTCCGCGTTGCTTTCCAGCCCCTCGTCCGCCGTGCCAGGCCGCCCGTGCACGGCTGTGCCGCCCCCCCCCCCTTTGTGCTGGCGATGGGGCGATGGGGCAATGGGGACCGGGGCAGGAGGGCGGGGTGGGGGGCTGCAGGCTCTCATGTCACCTCCATCGCTGCCGAAACCCAGCAGCAGGCAAGCTCGTGGCGGGGGGCAGAGCCACCCAGCCGGGCTGGGCCAAGAGGGGGCTTGGACCACCTCCCCCTGGCCTCACGATGCAGCGCTGAGCCCCGGCGGAGATGGAACCTGCTTGAAAACTCTCCTCCCCCCACCCCCCGGCCAAAACAGAGAGAGGAGCCGGAGGAATCCCGAGGGAGAGGAGAGGGGACGGGGCAGGSTGGGCGCCAGCAGGGGAGAGCGGCCAGGCGGGCAGGAGAGGAGGAGGAGGAGGAGGAGGCGGCAGACAAGGCTGCTTTGTGCAGGAAGCACCCGTGGGGCTGCAGCAGGGGAAGAGGCTTCTGGGCCTGCTGGGTGCCAGACGGCGGCGAGGGGGTGCCAGGGGTCTGGGCTGGCTCCCTCTAACTGCGGTGCAGCCCAATGCTGGAGGAGCGTAARCCCAAGCAGGCATCAGCCTTCGCTGGCAAAGTCCAGACACTTCCCGGTCCCCGCAGCAGCCCTCCCCCGGGAAGCCCGGGAGGTCTCTGCTCGCCTTGTGCTGAGGTCTCTCAAGTCCATTTTGGCTCAAAGCTTTGACATTTGGGCATTTGTCCCCATGCACTAACCGAGCATCRACCGCAAATTTAAAAATCCCTCCAGTGCCCTAGACCCTCCCGATACTTTGGTGGGCCTCTGAGGACGTCTCCAGTAAGCCCTCAGGCAGGCTTTCCTTCATGCCCACGCCGAGCACCCCATGCCTGGCAGAGAGGCGCAGAGCCCTGTCGTGCCCCCCCACCGGATACCCCAATGGAGAGAAGGAAAATCCCTCGGAGGGGCTCGGGAAGCACACGGGGGGGGGGGGGGTGAACACCTCTGCCTGGCCCATAGCACCTGCTGCCAGGGCCTGGGAGCAGCATCTCCCACTGAGACCTGGCAGGTGAAGGAGAGCTCAAGGTCGGGCTCTCCTCAGAGTCTGGGCTGCTCCCAGCTCCAACAGTGCCGTGGCCAGCAAGACCACAGCTGGTGGTTTGGCTGCAGGAGCTGCAGCCCAGGCAGAGCCTCATTTACAGGTGTCTGAGTCCCCAGACACCTTCTGCCCTCCCAGCCACAGCTTGGTGGAGATGCGCCTTCGCCATCAGCCCTGGGGTTCCTATTTGCCTCTGTCCCAAAGCTGAGCTTTGACCATCTCCACTTAACCAGCAGGGACAAGAGCAGTGCCCTGTTCACCAGCTGCTCCGAGCTGAGCCACCAGACTGCCGGATGCCAGCGCCGGCCTCGGTGGTTGCTGCCTTCCCACACTGGCTTCAGAGCTGGTTTATTCTCCTTCATCCCAGCTCCTTCTCTGCAGCAGCTCCAGCTCAGTGCACTGGTCACTGCCCCATCTCCTCTCCCACAAGGTCCCATCCTGCAGCAGCCAGGCTGCTGGGCAGCCAGCACAGACAGCTGGGCACACCTGGGTCCCCTCTGGCAAGGCTCAGCTCTACTTTAAGAGCAGTTTATCACAGCTGTTTTTTTTTTCCATTTTAGCAGGGTAACGGAGGCTCTTTGAGCTGAGCTGTAAGAGGAGCCAGTRAGACTGTAGCTAGGTAGGCAACAGGCACCCTGGTACACCATGGTCCCAGTGCCATCAGCGTGACCAGGGCCTCATGCTCTTCAATTAGCAACTTGTCATTGACAAGGTAATTAAATATGCTACCTAACATTTTTATAGGATTGAGATCAAACTAGGGCAATAATGAGGTCTCTGCCCTTGTTTAAAATTATCATGGCAATCTCATCCCTCCACACCCATGGGGACCAGTTCCAGAAACCTGAGCGGAGCGATTAGCGGCCAGCCAGCAGCCCTGGGCCCGGCCTCGCTCGCACGCATGACAGCTCTTCCCTCCCCCTGCGGGAACGGGGATGGCCTAACTCCCAAAGGGGCCCAAGGAAAAAGCAGTGATGGAGGGTTTGGGGCTGCAGGCACAGCTGAGTTTAATCCTGCTCACATCTGAGCAGGGCCCAGCTCCAGTCTCCTCCAAACACCATTAAGCTGTTTGGATGAGAGGTAGGTTGGGGGGCTTTGGGATCCCTCCCCAGCTCACTTGTTCCCCAAATGATCTCATCTCCCTGGCTCTCTTCTCCTCCTCCTCCACCACCCTACTGGGATGCTCTGCTCCTGCTCCAGCTGGAAGGGGAGCACAGGCTGCCCTGGCCATGGCACCRCCAGGGCAGGCAGGATGGAGAGGGGAATCTCACACAGCCCAGAGCACTGTTAGAGATCAGGRTACTTCAGTACTGAACAGCTGCTGGAACATGCACTTGACCCCACCGGTGAGGAACTCAGCTGGGATGTGGTCCTCTTTGCACAAAGGACACGGCCTTGCTGCTCCCTGTCCCACATACAGAAGCAGTCACAAGAAAAAGCTCTTCCCCTACTAACAACCCTGAGACAGTAACATGGGGAAATGCATTTGCACTTCTGAAGAGCTATCTGGAAAGAAAAAGCAGAACCAAAAACCTCCAGGCCAAGACAACAGCAGGTGGTCACAGCTCAGCAGGTTTCCTGCTGGGTCACCCTCCAAACATGCCCAGGTCCAACTCAGAGGGAGCCAGTGGGTGCATCTGTTGTCCTAGGTGCCTTGCCATGCAGGGCAGGACCAGGGACAAATGTCTTGGACCAGGATGGACACAGGGTGTCACAAAGCTGCCTCACTGCTACACATACTTCAGCCCAGAGCAGGTCCCTATGGCTTAGCACCACAGGTCTCCAATCCAGGCTTGTCTCTACACCAAGAAAGAGCAGAAAAATGATACAGAAGCAGAGAAAGGTCAAGACCACAGCCATTTTTGTACCCAAAATAATGTTTATTTCTCCATATTTTGTACATATAAAGAAACTGTCATGATACCATGGTGCTACCAGAGCAGTGCTTGCCCACAGCTGCAAAGCCATTAAAAAAAAAAAAAAAAAAAAAGGCTTTAATGAAGGAAACCCTTACAAGCCCACCAGAAAATAAAAGCTCTCGGGCAAGGCTCCAGACTGGCCCAGGTGCAGCTCACATATCTCTGCGTCTCATTTTGCAGCTTCCTGGGGGCACCGGATCCAGCCGCTGGCATCTGGCCAGGCAAAGACAACTCCTCCTTAATACAAAGTCACAGACCCGGCAGAGCTTGCTGCACCGCCTGGCTGCGAGGGTGACACCCTGCTCTCAGCCCGACAGGGTAAAGGGGCCAACGCACAAATTGTCCTACCTGCCTTTTCCGACTCTCTCACCCCTTTCCAGGTAGGCAGCAGCTAGCAGACGCCAGGGGAAGGCAGCGAAGCCTGGCTTCTAGCAGCCTCCTGATCGACCCAGCTTTGAGTGAGCCGAGTCCCTCCACTGCTGCCACCACGGGGTCAGCATCATCCTGCCTTACTGGTCGCCTGGGGCTGAACAGGAGTAATCCCCGTCCCCTCCACAATCAAGGTTTGTCTCATTTAAAAAACAAGTCTGACACACAGGCAAGTATCTACCTCCTCCCAAGGGCCTACTCTGCAGAACAAGGGGCTCACTAGCTGTTTTTCTTATTCTCTCCAGTTCATGCACCACTGGGTTTCATGCAAGAGCCTAGTACCTGGGATGGGACAGAGATAATAGACACAAAGTGCATTTGAAACAGCTATTGGAAATCATGCCCTGCACAAAGAGCCCTKCTGAGCGCACACGCTGCCGCGAGCAGAGCAGCGGCCACGCCACGTGCCAGCGACGGGAGTGGACATGTGCAGCCGCAGGGATAACCTAGCTCCTCTCATCCACTGGCCCCTCCATTTCTTTCCTTATATTCAGGCTGAAAGGGCAGGGGATGTGGCACCTGCCTCCTGAGCCTCCCTCCCAGCCAGACTGTGATGTTCAGAGGAAAYGGGAGGCTGAGAGCCCTGCACAGTTCCATTTTTTTTATTAACATTTTCAGCCAATAATCAGATGTGATCACAAATCCCAGGAACACCCCAAAACACTATGAAAATGGAATTTTCTTACTACTGAACACAACAGAAGTAGATTAAAAATAAAAGCTGCAAAGCCTCAGCRTGACACCTTTGGTGGGGTGGGAGGGACCAGGGGGTCAGCTCTCCCACCAGCACCTCTGCCGGGCATGCACTCTTGCAGGAAAGGACCTGCCCCATCCTGGGCAACATCAACTATCAGAAGAGWCCCCGAGACCCCAGTGCACTGCCTCAGCTGGGTAAGCCCTTCCTGTGCGCTCCCCAAGTCTGAGGGTGCCAAATGGTGTTCTCTCCAAAAGCATTCCCTTCTACCCCCTTTCCTTCCCTTGCCTCCTTGTACCCAACTCCTACCTTAGGTGGGATCAGCCCGTTTCCTCCCAAGAARAGCTGGGCAGTGTCTGCAGGCAGCAATCATCATGTGAGGCACAGCAAATGCCTAATTTGCTATTTTTCAAATGCAGAAGCATCACTGTAACCCCATACTGGGAGGTAACAAYGCTAGGAGAAGGCGACCTCATGCAAGCACATGGACTGCCTCCTCCTGCCCAAGGGGCTGGCACTTTCTGCTCCTGGTTTCACCGCAGRCAGGTTATGTCACTGTGCTGCCACACGCACATACAGCTTGTGRCCTGTGACACTGTATGCATGTGCCAAGTCCCCATCCATACGCTTCTGGGTGCAGAAGTGCATGGGTGCAATAGCAGCCAGGCTGCGTGCCAGGCCCAGACTACACTGGGCTGCTTTAGACCACTCCATCACTTCAACATTATAAACGTATTAAGTTAAAACAACAACAAAATTCAATTTCTGGATATCACAAGTTAGGGCAGAGACATTCCCACCACAAACTATCGCACCATCAGCCAGCACCCCGCAGTGCATACGTGGGGTCCTGCTGCGGGGGGGGGGGCCTGTGCTCCTATATACCTCTGGTGTCCAGCACCGCTCCGCATCTTGCTTTCCAAGCCCAAGCAGCTGGCTTTTGACAGGAGTATCCGCAGCTGCTCACATCAGAGTTGCTCAGCAGCACGTATAAAATAACAGTCCCACAAGGGGAGAGGTAAGTAGAGGCAGTCCGAGCTACCTTACTGAAGGCCCAGGATGTGGAGGCTCAGCTGCAGCAAACAAGGCAGCTCCACTGACCTTGGGGCTGGGGGCTTCAAGCAGGTAGGCAGGTCCCCTCCACACCCAGGGAGGGTCAGGACGGTGCAGTGCTCGTCTGGCTGGCACGGGGCACGGAGCGGACTCCGAGGAACATGCAGATGTTTCAGATATTTTCATCTTACATTCAAATTTTCTTTTAAAACAAAATCTGATACAAAAATAGATACATTTGCAAAGTGATTTTGTAGAATGAGGCTCCCGCCCTCATCACCGCGGCAGGGTGAGCGGGAGTCCGGCATGGCACAACACAACAGCTGAAGCAAGCAGCTGCAGCAGGTCTGGGCCCCAGGGTGTTGCTCCCAGGCCCCGGGCTACAGCCACACGAGGGGGTTGCCACAAAAGACGACAGGCCGTGTTTTCCTGACACGGCATCCCGTGAAGATTGTACGCTGCTAAGAASAGCGGCCCCTGGCTTGTCCCGAGCRGACGTCACCGGGGGGCTGCGGCCAGTGCTTAGGCACGTGCCACTGAGGGAAGAGTTCCTYGCCTCACAGCACAGAGTAACACAGACTAACACACTTCACCTTAGTCCTCTCGGCTTCAAGACATGCAGAGGCAGCTACTGGAGTAGAAGCGGCTTCCTCCCTGCCTGCCCTGGCCATCAGCAGCAGGATCCTTTCCCTTCCCTTTGGGCACATATATCACTGTGTTCTCTCCAGCAGCAGGGAGGGCTCAGCTAAAGGACACTAGTAATAAATAGAGCAAGCAGAGAGAAAGCAGGAAAGCAACAGGTCCTGAGGCAAACAAAGGCGCAGCTTCCCACCTCCGACAGCTCAGGAATCGCTTCCTTTCCCAGCGGGCAGCAGGATGAGGGCACAGAAGGTGCTGGTACAATAACACAACAGCATTTGGAGAAGTCCAGCTAAATTGACCTACAGGGTTCTCTCCTGCAGAGAGGTGATGAAGGAACAGGCTAGGAGCCTCCAGTACTGCTAGAGGAGAGTCAACTGGAGCAAGAGCTTTGGCTGGTCTGGCTCATCAGCACGTCCCAAAGTAACAGAGACTAAAAAAGTYGGGGTTAAGGCAGCTTACAATGTCTCTGCTTTGGCACCCCAACAYAGAGATATGTGTAGGTGGGGCTGTGGCTCTACCCTCTCTGTCCATGCCTCTTTCTGCCCAGTCTGCTCCACCACACTCCTGCTGAGAAAAGGAGGGCTGCAAATGAAGTTCCTCCCCTTTGTGCTGAGCATAGCTTCTGCTCAGCTAAAGCATTTTGCCCCCTCAATTCTCTACAGAGGCAGACCGAAGACTGGAGAGGAGATCTAGAACAATAACAAAAGGCTCAAAGCTGGCACAAGCAGCCCCAGGAGCAAGACGGAAATTAAATTACCCCCTCAGGCTCATGCACAGATTCCAGTGACCCAGTGTATTTTACTTCCTCTGTAAAACTTTCAGTCCTGCAGGTTTCAGCCCTAGTCCAGGGCCCAAAGTCTAGCTTGAGCGGCTATTCATCTCCATGGTTTCCTCATGTACCTCTCCATCTGTTGTCTTCTCACTGTTCTTGAGCATCTTACTTGGTACTGAACTCAGGGCATCATCCTTCATCAGCTCTGAAGCTAGCAGAGAGGTGACAGCACAGCCAGTCTTTCTTTTTGCTGTAAAAGAAAAGACTGTTAGAAACAGAAGAGACAAGTGCCTTCAGGCTTGCTTTGGTACAGATCATCTTCCTCCAGGGCAGTGACTACCTGGATTGGGGGAAARCCCCAGAACCACTTGGCCAACAGTCCTCAAGACACTAGGGATCACGAAGCTGCCACCACAGGGGCCAGAGCTGCCTGAACACATGCTGTTCAGAGGATGTAAGCACCACAAGGTAAGCCTGTGGAAGCTCAGTTTCGGGGCAGCCAGGACCTATATGGTGGGATTAAATACAGCAAGAATTATTGTTGGAAACATCTCCCCACTTAAGATTTATGGCATGTAGAAAAGTTTCCTGGAGGAAGATGTGGAGTATAATGTTTGTGTGATGTGGTACGTAGACTACAAGTGTAGAAAAAACACCTGGTAGCCCCAGACAGCATGGCAACAGCACTGAAGAGAGAGCATCAAGAACACATTGGCAAGGCAGGTGGAGGGACCAGGAACACCAGACGGGAGAAATCTGCTCTGCATTCACAGCATCAAGCAAGCATGGGGTAGGATCCAAATGCTCGTGAGGTTGTGTCCTTCCAGTTCCATTGCTACTGGGACACAAAGTCCTTAAAACCAGCAGTCTGATGGCAGGAAAGGGTGTTTCCAATCTCAAGCATGGCATTGCAGCTTGGGGTTCAAGATTCCTCTGTATTCACTGCGACTACAGCAGTCACAGCTCCCAGCTARGAGCATCGTGACACACTGCAATCTAGGGAGGCAGCCTCTCTCCACGGGAGAGGAAAGCAATGGTCTAACAGCGAATATTGTCTGTCAGGTTCTTACTGCGTTGTGTCAGGGGAGGATTATAGCCCTCCGAATCCTTTCACGTCCTTCCTTGTTCTATGCTTTGTCTTATGGTCTTAYCGATTTAAGAACAGCGCTACCTTCCAGACGCAGCTGAGCTTTGGTGTTCCAGTAACAAGGGCCAGGCACCACATAACACTTAAGATGTCTTTACAGCTTAAGGCCTGAGCTGATACAGATCAAGATGTGGTAGATACATCYGAGGCTGAGCCAAGCTAATACCTTGGAATTAGAACAGCAGTTGTGCCCCACTGAGGGCATCTGTAGGCTTTGGGGCACTCAGCAGAAACAGGCCACAGTACTTTCGACAAGGCAAAGACATCAGCCACATCGCACAAGTTTGGTGAGCTGCAACACACTACCAACACGTACACCCATGCGTAACACCCAGACTGCACAGCCACGTGAGCAGTGTGTGAAGTGTGCACGGAGCCTTTCYGCTCACTCCAACGAGCTACTGCGGGGTATGTTCAGGCAGGCACTGACACCTTCATGCTGTGGCACACGCAGGCAGGCCACGCACGAGTGCCATGCTCACAAGCTCCAATTGTGGTTCATGCACAACCTCCTCAGCTTGAATGTCCAGGAAGAAATATCTTTACATTTGAGAGGAGAAGGAAGAAGGGAGGGGATGTTCTCAGGAATACAAAGCAGTGGCTGAATTACCGCCCAGAGATTGCAGACAAGCAATATTAACTCCTTCAGGACTGAAAAACCTTCCAGCCCTTTCTCACAGGCAGTTTGTCATGCAGCCCTTGGGAGCAGGCTTGTGAACGCAAAGGGCAGGCATGCAAACCCATGCAGAGGCATGCAACAGGCAAGCACAGCAGGAACCGGGGAGCTCCTGTACAGGATTTAAACCCCTTGCAGAGACTGCCAAAATAACTACCACAAACCCATCCCCTCTTCCAGATCATCCTTGGCACCCCTCTTTCCTCCGAGCCTTAGAGCACCCTTGAAATAACCCCCCTGCCTTCACCTCTCCTTGCCATGCATGCCTCTTCCTGCCATGCTTCTACACCCTAGCTCTCAAGAACAACTTTCAGAGATTTCTCACATCTCACACACAGGGAGCTCTCTCCCACCYGGCCACAGAAAACAGCCAAATCCTAAGGACAACAAAGGACCATCCAGCCTGCCCCCTCCCCTGGCAGCACCTCTGAGCTTCTCTCCAGCACACTGCTAGCACTACTACTTCTGGCCGTGCTCCTCCGGCTCGACATCTGTGGTCCCTTTCTACAATTCACCCTCATCACTCTCTCCCTCCCATCCAAAGCTGCTCTGCTCCCTGGCTCACTGCTCTCTGTAATTGATTGCCTCCCATCTTTTACCTGAATCCAGATAAAAATTCAATATACACTCCATTTCCAGTCAAATCCTTGCCCAAGAGTTAACAAGGTCCAGAAAGTTTCTTTTTGCATGCCTTGCCCATACCCACAGCCTGCTGCTAATCTGCAGCTTCAGTCAAGTCCTTCGGTCCACTGCTTGTCTCTYGGATCTGAAGGGCTCACCCCCATCACAATCCTCCAAGCCTGCGACCAACTGGAAGGGCACACACAGACACAGCTCCCTTTCCCCACCTGATATCTGCAAGACCCAAGACTGTGCCCTGGCATGGAGAGTACCTACCCTGGGGGGTAAAGAGTAACTGAAGCAGTGAGGATAGGACAGCATCAGCTGGCTGCACTCCCTGCCTGATGCATCACTGCAGCACTGAGTCAGAAACAGGGCACACAACAGCAGGAAGGGAGGGGAATGAGGAGAGAGACAGCAAGAAACAGTCTGCTCTGGCCAGATCCTGAGAGCATGGAGTCCCACAGCCCAGCAGCATGAGCCAGCCCTTGGCTCCCAAGCAGGCAGCCAGGCTGGGTCATGCATTAGGTCTGGAAAAGCATGGAAGTTTTTAAAGAAAAGGAAGAACCAGGAAAYGTAAACACTCCCAAAGTTACCATTGAAAATGCCCCCCCCCTTTTTTTCCTCAATCCACTGTGGAGGTATCGCTGGACTTGCAGCCTCAGGCTGCAAGCTTGTCTCAGTCTCCTCTTCTAACCCTCCCTGCCTGCAGCACACAAGGGGTTACAGACACGAGTGGGGGAGTGAAGAACAACATGCCCATGTGTTACCCGCTCAGGCGTATCCTCCTCCACCTCACAGAGGGACAGGAGAGAGTCTAGCAGAGGAAATAAGAGAGTCTCCAGTCAGATTGCTTTCCGAGCCTGCTAGAACGTACCTCCAAACTGGGACAAGGGGACCAGAGCAGTACTGGTGCCTTCCTGCTACAAGCAGGGCTCCCAGCCCTGAGACCTGCTAGGTCCATGTCCTGCTGGGCCAAGCTCTGTACCTCCAGCCTTTTAACAGCTGTTCAGCAGATAGAGRGAGATCACTTATGGGTCTCCCTCAGACTGAAAAAGCAAGAGATATGTGGATGTACACAGTTCAAGAAGGGACTGACAGCCCTCAAAACCAAGACACTTTACTGCCTCCCTTTTGTTTCCAGGTTTGCCGAGATACCCCCTTTGCAGGGTGGGAATTTCTCAGCGCTGACTCCTGGCAACAGGTTTTACACAGCCCTTACAGGTGCTGCTGAAGGGACAGCCACTCTCAAGCTTCTCAGCAGGAGGTAGCTGCTGCTTAGGTTGTGTGCAGGTGTGGTCCGGGCAGTCCAAGGTCTGCTCTCCCACCTCGATACAGTGGCAACTGAGGGACCAGGTGTGTGGTTTGTGCAGACAAAGCTGGAAGCCTTCATAGCTGTTGGGCTTTTTGCACTGATCCTTTTGGGGCTACAGCAGAATGGTAAGTGAGAGCGGTCCCACCAGCTGTCAGCTGGACCATACTGTAGCTAGAAAGAGAAAGCAGGAGCCTGCACTAAATATACTCGATGTCACCTTCCTCCCTCTCCTTTGGCTAATCCTCCTCTCCCTGACAGCCTTCCCGTGATCCAGCAAGCCCCTCTCACTGCAAACGCCTGTTCAGAGCTCAGTCTCACTCACACATAGCCCTGACCCCTTGTTTGTCCACAGTCACCTCCTCTCCCGTGGGCTGAGCCCATTCCTCTCCCAGGCTCCAGCTCAAACCAGAAAGCTCTTATTCCTCCTGCAGCCTGGCTCACTCCCAAACCAAATCCCTTCCCCCAACACACGATACAAACCCAGCAAGTTCTCCTAGAGACAATCATATCCGCTCCTCCTTGCAGCTCTCATAAATATTCTCTCACATCCCCCTCTGATTTTCTCTACCAGCAAATTCTCTCACGTCCTCCTACCTTTTTCTTCCATAAATACACTCAATTGCTTTTTTAATCCATGTAAATTTTAAGCATCCATAGCATGCTGTAAAGAGTGCTGTGTGAAATTGTATCTTTTCATTTATGCCTGCTGCTCCCAGCTTCATTTATGCCTCTAAGTTCCAGCTTATAATTTCATACACCTATTCACACCCTGATTCCCCTCCTCCTTTTCCAGACTGAAGAGTCCCAGGTCTACCTAATCATCTTTGCTGTTTCTCTCTGCACTTTTTCTAATTCATCGTGTCCTTCCTGCATGCCATATCCAAGATGCAGCCATAAAACAGATTTAAAATAACATAACATTGTTATACCATGCCATTACTGTTCCTTTCCTTTTTCTTCCCTCTGCCCTCCCCCCAAGATTCCTAGATCTCAAACTGGGCTTTTAGGTTTTGACGACTACAGAGCACTTAGCTGACATCACCACAGACATTTATTACTGTTATTCACTCATCCAGCCCATTTATGAATATCTTCAATAGCATAGATAGATTCTCATACGATTCAGCTAGTGACCTTTTCACCTAAGTTGAATGCCCTTTGGTGGGTTTTATCAACCAGAGCCCCGAGCCATCTTCAACAGCAGTAGACCACCACACTGGAGCTACTGGACTAAATTAATATTTTTTGAGCAGTGAGCATTTATGGCAGAGCTGATGGATAACAGGACAAGCAAGGCCATGCCCAAAGACGCTTTCTTTGGTCTTCCCCAGTAAATCCAATTCAAGAGTGCAGTGGCTCTGCAGAGCACTGGCAAAACATTTAAGACGACTTGGAGATTGCTGCCTCTTACTAGAGGCACAGATTTTTGCCGTGGTGTGATTGCTAACCCCATAACAAGTCAGGGGAGTTGAACAGGTTACAGTCTTTGTCAATGGTGCAACACCTATGTTAAGGATGAGCTTTATTCTCCACCACAAATCAGGCAACAAACTGAGCAATAGGGACTGGGAGGTAATGTGCCTGCTCTGTACACTGTAGTTTTATCTTGTTTAGGGAAAAGGAGGCTCTTTGCACCCAGCTAAGATACATATATGTCACTGCTCCCATTCATGTTGGGCCATGCTTTGGACGCCTGGGCCAGCAACGAGCTAAGGGTGGGAGGGATGGATTCATGACTGATTTTCTGTCTTCGCTTTCCTTTGTTGTGGGGAGCAGATGGCATGTGCGTGACGTCGAGGCTACAGAAAAAGGAGACCAGTTGAGTCACTTAAAGCAGAACCCAGTTCTGAATCGTCAGGCCGAAACCATGACTATAGGACAATTGCGCAGCCAGACTGGAGGAGGACACTGAGCTACTGTGTGCGCATCCGGCGACTCTCGCGGCCTGCTCTCCTTTCTTCATGAGCTAGCTGGAACAATCCCCTTTTGCTGACCTCCGTCCCCCACAATGAGTCCTTTAAGCTATTAAGCAGAGTCCCCGGAGGCCTGGCAGCTTTTCCCATTCCTTTACAGCCCAGCAATGAAACTGCTAGTGATTGAATAGGCACAGCTGCCTACGAAGGAACAGGAGTCAAAGATCAGAGCTGACAGGATCTACACATAGAGCTTCTGTGTTCCTCAGCGGCCGTGACAAGGCAGYCCGAGGAGTGACGGGGGCTGGAGATGCACCCTGACAACTGGCGACACAGCAATGAGGAAGCATGATGTCCCACGGGGAAAGCCGAAGCAATGCTCTCGGGGACCACAAAGCTTCACACTGCAGATTGGCAGGCATAAAGAATCAGAAACGCAGCATCTGTAGAAGTCCCAACTCGGGGGAGAAGCACCTTCTTCAGCAAGATCTTCTACAGACACATGCTCTCAGGGCRCTACATGGCAATACCAAAACTCAGACCACACATTTGCTGCGGTCTGTAGAACTGTACAAAAATTGTCTTTTGAAAAGACAGTGGAAGACAGAAAAATCCAGAAAGCAGTTAAAGGAAATCCCCAGCAATATGCAGACTTCAGGCTTGTGTGTCTGAGACCACCCCACCTTCCACCTATGTGACATGGTGTAAAGGGAGCTCTCCTGCCCCTTGCAGCCAAGGTAACAGCAAAGAGGTGCCTGGTGCCAACACTGACAGTGAGACTGAAGACCCTCATTGTAGCAGCAGGTCACTCCAAAATCTCATTTGTGCAAAAACCAAGGTCTCCTTTTCCTGGTTTTGCCCAGGAACAAAACACAGCTGCCTGAACCTCAGGCRATTCCTAGTCAGCAGCCTCTCCGACAGTGCTGTACCTGGCATGCTGCAGGCAGTGAGTAATGGCCCCTTGTTTTCACAGGTGTGGAAAGGGAAACCCTCCCCCTCAAAGGGAAGCAGGATCTGAAACTGCTGTGAAGATTGCTAATGTCATCACAGGCTTCTGATTACATGCTGGGAGTTTCCTGCCAGTAGCCTGCATTTGGAGAAAACAGGGCTGACTTGGGGAAGAAGGGAGGGACACCGGAGCAAACCAAGTCTGGAGAGGGGAAGGCCATAGGACACGTTATCAAGAAACAGCTAAGGAAGGCTATGGGAATACATGTGATGCTGTGCACACTGGTAATACAGGTTTTGCATTGCCCTTGCACCCAGTCACAGCCATGGTCCCATCACTGGTGGGGTACCACAGGTGCTTTGCACTTGCGATGGTACCAACTAACTTCAGCCAGGCACACACCAAGATGACACACAAGCCTGATGACACACAAGCCTGATGTGATTGCAAGATTATGCTAATCATGTATTAGCCTTAGGTCCTGCTGTGGCTAAAATGCAGAGACAGTTCCCCCTTCCCAGGGGCTTGCTAGCAAGTGCTGGAGCTGAGCACCATGCTCAGAGTTGGTGACTGTGGGAGGGAGCTGTGCTGGGAGGCAGTGGAGGAGATCCCTGCATCCAGAGCTACTCTATAAAGGAGGGTGGTGGTGGGGGGGAAGACCTGCCCCTTCACTCCTCTTCTCATGCCCTGTGCATTAACACCGAAGAATTAGTAAGGACAAAGATCCCTSCTAAAAACATTGACTTCTGAAATCTTACAAACTCTTGCCCAGAAGTAACACATTATTGGGTGGCATTCAGGTATGTATTGCTATCAGTTATCAAAATTTAATCTGTACCACCTGCTGCTAGTGTACAGAGCCCTCTCTCTTTTCTTTACCTAACTCATGATCATCCACCTCTCCCTAATGCTCTGTGAGGTTGTGTTGGCTTATTCTTCAAAGCAATACCATCCTTACTTTCTCTCAGGGGCTTTGAGACCCTGGACTTTCCATCTTGAGCAAACTCCTTAACCCTGGTTGAAACCTTCCTAAAGCCCCAAAGTTGATAGCTGTCATTTTTGCTATTCCCTGTTCTTAAACAGCCCACCAGAGTCCAAGGAATGTCACTTTATGAAGCCTGAGCATCCCTTTCTAGCCTATCTTGATTTTAAGCAACTATTTTCAAAATCACTTCATCTCAAATTTCTGCCTCTCTCCAAGCAGAGAAGACTACCAGCTGCTTACTGCTTTGTAGTAACTTAAAAGAGAAGAAATGGAAAGCAGCCTATCACTTCTGTTCTCATCCCTTCTTTACAACACTTGGGATCCTGGGACAGCTGCTCCTTTCTCTCTCAAAGTATGGTTTTCCTCCCCACTTTGTGCTGTATGTCACTCTGCCATCAGATCTGTTTTGCCTGGGACCTTTGTCAAACTTGTGAAACTCAAAACACTTACCTGAACTTTTACAGTAACTCAGTTCTGCAGTCATCTGCAGTAGTCTCAAGCTTTTCCTTACCAAAAGAACTCTATCACGTTGCAGAACACTGTTAATTTAAATCCTTACCCCTTTGCCACTCTTTTACTTGCAGAAACATCCCACTGTCACTGCAGGTTGTTAAAACTGAATTGTAGATTTCTCTCAATGCTTCTCCTGACTCTCCTCCTATACTTGAGGAAAAAAAAACATGTAGCTTTCTCTTTTGCATCTCTATTTCCCATAGAGCTCTGCTTCTCATTTTCCAAAACCTTGGCTCAAAGATCTCCCTCCCACACTTCTACCTGGTCATCTGCCTGCAGCCACTTCTGTGGTACAAATACAGTACCCCATGACCTCGCTCTCAGTTTTTTTTTTTTTTTCCTGCTAGACAGTTGTAGTTTCTTTTCCATTCTGGCTACCTCAGGCCCAGAATTCTACACACTCAGCCAGGCCACACTCAAAGCTGAGATAACTGTAGCTGTCTTTCACATCATTCTCCTTAAACCAAACCATTTCTGGACTTGCTTCCAAGTTATCTTCCTTTTCAGGACTCTCTTGATCTCTATTTCTTTTGCCTATAGTGCAACACAAGTCCCTTCTCTTTAATTTTTCATGTAGCTTCTTGCCGCTGGATGTACCTTCATGTGTTTCACCACTGCTTCAACTTCATCTCTTTGCAAGTACTTCTGGCAGGAACACAACAGTCCTGTCTTGACCACACTCATACATGTAAAAGGTACAATTCTATTTGATCAGTCTGGAAAAGAAATTCTGGAGTCCTGGTCCACATCATTATGTAGGGGAAGAGCAGATGGCACTTGAGAGTACACAGTGAAAAGTGCTGTGCAAGCCAGCACTAATAGAGCAGAACAGAGAATTGTTTGGAAAATGGATTAAGAAATGCAGCATGTAAATGCTGAGCAATTGCAGCAATGCTAGCTAGATATCTCAACCATGCCATGGGTTTACTTAACACCCGATCATCAMCAGGTAAGAACAAGCTTCAAATAGTAGGATACATTTTGTTGTTTTTTCCCCTGCTTCCCTTGCCAGCCTTGAAACACCTGGAACGCCTCACACAAGGAACTCCGAGTTTCTTTCCTCAGGGAGCAGAATTAGCATGCCACTGTGAGCAATACCTACCCTGGCGCGGTCCCCTCTTCCTGCGGAAGGCAGCTCCGGATTGCAAGGCCTCCAGCAGACTGTCCATCACTCCTGTCTCATCACCTTCTGCAAAGAAAACAGGATACCCAGTGAAATTCATGTGGCAAAAAAAAAAAAAGGGAGCAGACTCCAGCATCTGGGCTCCCTCAGGCAGCTCAAATTTACTGAACAGCCTCACATTCCTTTGTCTAAGGAAAAGAGTATCTCTCTCTCTCTCCTATATCAGAGAAGGGACTAAATATTCTACATCTTGTTCCTCTGTGCTGACAAGTATGGGGCAAAACTCAGATGGTTTTCTCCYCCCTCCGAGTATACTTTGAGGGGATGCTTTCATGCCCCACGGGTACCACGGAGGGTGGAAGGAGTCAATCTCCTCCTCTGTTCTAGCGGCGTTAAGGGAATTTTGGATCCTCCTGTCCCCAGAGGACATCCTTTTCTCTGCACAGAGGAGGGGAGGGAACGAATTAGGATGCAGACTGCCTGGCAACACTTTCCTCTCCAAGGAGAAGAAAACAGGGACAGCTCAGGAAGGATTTTTGGCAAGTTCTCTGAAGCTTTTCTTYCCCTCAGAGCTCCCAGCTGTTGGGTTATTCTGCTGCTATTTGAGGCCCGTCAGACCCTTCCATAAACCTCCCTTGAGCGTTCTCCTTCTCTGCTTGGCTCACTTGTCTCCTTGGTCCTCTCCAATCAGAGTCCCTGGTTGTTAATGCCAGACACTGCCCTCTAATCTCCCTTTCACTGTCCTGATGATACTCAGGCCACTAAGGAGATTAGCTCGGCCTCAGCTATGCTCTTTCCCTAGCAACAAGGATGTCACTGTGCTGGGAGCCCATGTGCCAGCAGTAGCACATGCGCTGCCACCACACCAGCGGTGACTCTACAGCGCATCAGGGACAGTGGATCTCCAGTGCCCTCCCCTGCCCACTCAGGCATGCCCAGAGCAGGCATGAGCCATACACTTTCAATTTATCTCAGGTAGAATTAGATATGCTGGAAAGAAGACACCAGCACAGCATCTTTACCCTAGCTGGCAACCTTGGAGACCTATACTGGTCCTCTCCTTCTATCCCTTATTGTCTGTGTGGGAGCTTCCAAAGCTTGCAGGGGAGGTCCAGGGCTCCTTGACAAACAACAGAGCTCCCCAGCATCCCTCCTGGACATAGCCTTGTACTGGTAAAGCACAGTAGCAGTTTTCAAAAGGCTGCTAAAAATCCAGTCCTAAACACAGCAGGATATTCTTGCTGCTGCTCTGGAAAGAGAGGATGAGTGCGCTAGCTTTTTAACTTGTCCTGCTCCAGGTGCACATAGCTTGTGGCATATCTTTAAGAGGAGCCCCTTGGTTTTCCTTTCTGCCTCAGAGCTGGTAGTAACAGAGGAAAGATTCCTGCTCATCCTCCCTTTGCCTCTCTGGTGATCAGAGAGGCATCGAAGTAGTTAATTCTGAATGCATGAGCACTCTGCAAATCTCAGTTTCCATAACAACAGCTCCCAATGAAACCTAGAGCTATAAAATCCCATTAAACATCTGCCAGCGCCCATCTATGCAGCCTGTGCAGGGTGCCACCTGCCGGCAAATCCACCCCGCTGTGCTGACCTATATTCTCCATGCTGGGACAGCAGGTTAGCAGCACCCTGCACCCCAGAAACACAGCCAGTCCTGCCCGAGATGGAAACAAGAGGAGGGGCAGTGCTAGCACGCTAAGGAAGAAACCTAGGGTCTTGAAACCTGGCTACCAGACCTGGCCTGTAAGCTACAGAAAGGAGTCTGCAACGCTCCTCCAAGTGTCTAGGCAGCAGGGTACCCCACAAGTCACCAGGGCCGTGGGCTRGGGGGAATCGTAGGACAGATGCAACACTGATCACTGACTTTGACCTGACCACTCTTGGAGCAATCCAGTCCAAACACATGCCAGGGACTCTTGTAAAGTTYGGATAGGCAGGATATAGTGACAGCAGCAGGCCATCAGCATCTATTACAGGTGCTACCTACTAGTTTCCAATATTTATCAAYCTGCTTATGCTGGTAGATACTTAAGAGGAGAGGCTAGGTTGCTCTGCAGGGTTTCTGAGGACAAGGCAGGACAAAAGGGACTTCAAACTGAACTCATCCCAAGACRGACAACAGGAAGACAGGAACACAGAGGAAGGATGCTGGGGAGCTAAAGTTAGACAAGGACCCTGGACCATCAGTAAACGAAGCCTAAATGCTCTCTCTTCAGATTTTAAGTGCCCATGGAAATCGAAACATCCTTTATGATAATTTAGTTGATTCAGAAAATACATATTCCTTTCTTTGTTTCTGTGACCCCTTGCAATAGGAAAAGGTTTCTGCCAGCATGAACTCAGGTCTGTCCACAGAGCCAAACTCTGCTCTTGGGCAACAAGGCACTCCTGGTGGCTTTCTTCTTGCAGTTTGTCACCTCCTAAAACTTCCTACCAGCTGGAGGTAGGAAGCTAGAGAGGTGCTGCACAAMTCCCTTAAGGTGATCTTCCTTATGCCAGAACTCAAGAGATCCATTCCGGCTGTAGGCAAGAAAAGCAGTGCCAAGTTCAGTCTTGTATCTCACAAAAGGCTGATTACTGAGCAAGCAAGGAGCTAACAATGAGAAGATATTAGAGAGATGCTACTAATCATGAGGGAAGTGGTCTGCTAGAGAACAGGTACCATCTCTCAAGGAAAGATTTCAGAACAGCTACAGGAATAACCCATTTCCATATTCCTGTTACTTAGCATTTTCAGATGCGAGGACCTAGATACTCAGTGATTGCATGGGCGTCTCTGCATATGAAGCTGACTGCAGGATTGCTCAGCCACAGATATTTATTGAATCATCTCCATATGAAACCCTGTACGAGCAAGTTACTTCCCTGCTCTCAGCTTCAGAGGCAGAGAAACTGCAGCTTTTTGTTCTAATTGTAAATGCTGCTGAGTCACTTGGATCCTGGGAGAGAGTCTCTACTCTGCCAGAGGACTGGGAAGAAAGCAAGCAGTGAGCAAACAGTGCCTTCTTTGCTCCCCCCCATCACCTAACTCCATTGCTGGGGATGAGAGAGAAAACAGTCACAAGGACTAGCAGCAGCAGGAGACCTGGAAACTGGCATCTGCAGGAACCAGGAGAATCCAAAGGGGCCACAGCTGAAAGCAGATACAGAAGAAAATACCCTTTTTGAGCTACAATTGTGGTTGCTGGCACAGCTGCCGGCCAGACCCTCTTCCGAAAACTGTAACATGCCAGTGAGGGGATGGAAATCATTAACTTATACATTTGCATGTTTTAACTGTTTCCATCTCTCACCACCTCTTAAATGAGCTCAGACTTCTTAAGATTTCAAGCTTTCAGATGCTGCAGCGCCTGGGCCCCCTCCCAGAGCAGCAGGCAGGAGCTGAGAGAACTAATGGAGAACACACTGCTCCCTCTTCCCTCCTCCCTAAATGCTCTAAAAAAGCAGAAACCATGGGCACACAGCTTCCCTGGGGGAGGCCAGTAAAAGTAGATGATCAGGAAAGAAGCCAAACAGCATCCAGGAGAAACACAGCACTTTGACATTTCTCAATGCATTCTTTCAAAACTCAGACTTTCTTTCCATTTCCTCTGAGCCTCTGAGTTTTGCAAATGAAACAGTTGGCTGCAAACAATACAGTGATCTAGGAATGATGCTGGGACAGGGTGGGGACCTCTGTCAAGAAAAAGAGTCGGAACACAACCCTGCTAGTCACTGAAAATGCATTTAGTGGGCYGGTAAGTTTTTCTGTGGCAATCCAAGCCTTTAAGGTCTGTGAGCTCAGCTATGACGACAACAGATCTGCGTTTTTATCTGTTCATATTCTGGGTCAGGACCACCTTGTTAAAGGATGCAAAGCAGTGGGAGGCAGAGAGGAATGTGAGCTTTTGAGGCACTTCACTGCATGAGCTCAGGAGGAGGGGATGCATTCAGGAAATCCAAAGACACAGGAAGTCAATAGAGGGAGAGAGAGAGAATAATTGAGTCCATATGTTGCAACAGAAGAATGCATCTTGTAGACGGGAAAAGAGTGTAAGCGAGGAAGCCTGGGCTGGGGGGACAGCAGAGTGCTTCGCAAGCGAAGTTACACTTTGGGTCAAGAATTAAAATAGAGAGCTTTGTAGTGGTCTTTGAAATCATACTAGTCACACAGCAGATGAAGCTAAATGGGCTGCTTGTCACTCATGTGCTCCTCCAGGTTGGACTTTCAGGACTGCACCTGTCTTAGCAGTCCTGAACAGCAACCTTAAACTCATTAACATTTTTATGAATCAGTTAATATTAAAAAAAGGTCACAAAAATGGCTGATTTACACCGGGCAGTGACATGGATATAAATATACCCCTGTCATTCCAGAGTATTTGGGATCTAGGAAGGAAAGTGAACAGTGTGGACAACCCTAACATCAAAACATGATCTTGCCATTCATCAACAATGCCAGCAGGTTCTGTCAGGTCTGTTCTATTCCCAGGAAGATGTAAAATTGTAGCATAGAAGTATTTACTGCTGTGCAGACTGGTCCACTCAGAAGTTAGGGCACTGAAGGGATGAGGAAAGGGAAATCTCTCCCCTTTTCCTTTTAAAAATAAATTTGCAAAGAAATCTGAAACATATGTGGTTGGAATAGATGAGTCGAATGCCAGACTTCTGCATTAGTAGAAGAGTGTACAGCAGAACTGTTTGGAAAGCGGGAAACATGAGTGCTCACACTAATGTGCACCAGGCCTCTCAAATAAAACAAGGGAAAAGACAGCACAGGACCATAGCATTGAATTCTTGCTCATTTTGTCCTATCGCTTTTGGTGCGTAATACAAATTTTTGCATTTTATTTCGATGAGAAGTCCCTCGAAGTCTTTCAAATTCAGTCAGGTTTTCTGTACCCTGGTAGGCTCTGCACATCTCTGGAGATGGGTTTATTGCAATTCACCTAACCCTCATGTTTAAAGCTCTCATGCAAATCCGCAAGCTGCTGCTCTCAAGCACAGAACTTCATCTGAGTAATACTGCTCCATTTCTTACTGGGAGGATATCCCCAAAACTCCATCTCTCAGAATCCAACTGCAGAACATTTCTTTGCAACAGCAGTTCTCTGCATACATTGCTAGTAGGGCTGTGCATTGAGCCCAAAACCTCTGCTGTCCCAAAAGCCCAACTGCATCTCATACCTGCATTCATGTCTATCAGCTGTTCTCTCTTCTGCTGTTTCTCCAGTCGTTCCTTCTCAGCCTTCTCCTTTGCCAACTTTGCTCGGCGCATCTTCTCTTCTGTTTCACGCCGCTTCTGATTCTCCTTGACAGCTTGCTGCAAACAGGAGAAACAGATGCTGAAGGACTGCATGATTGAGGGGGTGTGGGAAAAAAACCTGCAAAAGCAGTTAACATTCCTCTGTGGAAGAAGAGTGGCAGATCTGGGCAATGAAGGAAATGGAGACAAGGATAAGAGTAGGAAAGGGCATCCTGCTCACCAGAAACATATTTCTGAAGTTGTTCAGATCCATGAAGAAGTCCTCAATAGATGTTTTCTTGGGGTCAAATAGAAAGTACTGGCCTAGCTCCTTAAAGAGGTTTTCCATGTTTGAGTGCATCATTCGCAGCTTATCGTACTGCTCCTTGGCATCCTTAATGAAGCTGTGAAATCCAGAAGTCAAGGAAAAGCCAGTTGCTAGGTAGAAAGCATCATTAAGCAGCTGATCAGATATACTCCACCATCACCAGACTGTGATGCTAAGATGAACCCAGCCTAATCTGTTCAGTGTTTGAATGAGGCTTCAGCTTCCTACTTCAAAGGAAAGAAGTAGGAATAAGCAGCTCCCAAGTAAACAGTGTCGTTCTTGTAACCCACCTCACAGCCTGGATTATAATTTCAAAACACACTCCTGCAAGTGCCTCTTACAAAAGCCAGATTTCATGGTATACCCCCAACGCACCACAGTACCGCCGGCATCAGTGCAGCTGCATCCTGACACCAATGCAACTCAAAGCCCCTCTGCAAGAGCACRGCGCTCCCAGCCTGCCCATCAACCTTGATGTGGTTCAGGAACTCCAGGAACGCATCAGCCAGCTCACTTGTAGAATACAGTTGAACAGAGTGACAATCCCTTTGCCCAAAGCTGCCATGGAGATTGAGAACGACAGAGGATTCCCTGCTGATGGCAAATAGCATCCCTGGAACAAATGCAAGATTCTCTAAAGCTATATAGTAACATTCCTTACACATCATGACAGAAAGGTCTTTTTCCATAGGACAGGTCCTTCTGCTCTCTCCCTCTCCAGACTTTAAGCCTTGGAGTCCCTTTTACCATAGCTCACACCTATTTTGGAACATCTTTCTTCCTACAAGCAAAAGGATATTGTCATTTTTTCCACAAATTTGTCCTTTTCATCTGTAATGGCTGGAAAATTCTCAATATCGCGTTCCACATCCGAAATCTGTTTCCTCATCATGTCCAAATTTTTCTGCAAGTTCTCAGCAGACACTGAAAAAGACCCCAGAAAAGACATACCAAAATAGAGAAAGACACTCCCAAAATATTTACTTGAACCAGGAGCATGCTTTATATCTTGCAGCTGCTATCAGGACTGCACATATATCCCTGAAAACATGTTTGACATCTGCCAGAAGTGTCTTACCCCAATTTAGGCTCAGGCAAATCACACCCATACGCTGATGATTAATTGCTGCAAAACAATACCTCAGTGCTCCAAAAATGTGAACAGCAGATCTTTGAATCTACAGCCCTTTCTGCTCCTGGATAGTGAAAGGAGAAATCTCTGGTACAAGTACAAACCCCAAGTTATACCAGCCAGTACTGTTCTCTACTCTCCTTTTCTGCACTATTTTGGTTGGGGAGACAGGACGGGAAAGCTCTCCAAGCTTTAACAATCTCCAGTCCCTAAAATATAGAAGGGAACTTCTTTTTGACTCAGAGCTATTTAAAGACTGACAAAGCTCCAAGACTGGCTATCTGCAAAGACACTGTGAAGCTACCTGCCTACCTCTACTTCAGCGTATCAAGGTTGCCTCAGTAGTGCTGGGACAAGAGAGAGGACAGCGTTACACCAGCAATACCATTACATGTTAGCAGTAGCTAAAAGGGAATATTAGATCAGAACCAGGGAAACACTGATGAGTAAGCTAAAGAGCACAGTCCTGGGTGGGGGGTGGTGGTAGGGGCAGCAGTAGTCAGGCTTGCTGCAGAGAGTTTTCATCCTTTCTCAGAGAAGGATATATCTGCAGTCTGCATCCTGCTGCTGAGATGCAATTTCCTTCCTCCCTGGATACTGATTCAGCATAACCAACTCTTTTATTGCAAGACAAAACAATGCGTATCCTTCCTTCCAGGCATCATATCTGTTTATTTTACTGACGCTTCCTTCGCTACTCTGYGCAGTAAAGTACAGCTAGAGCAATTATTTAATAGGAGCAAGGCTTCTATTGCAACAACAAAAATAATGTGTCTTTGGCAAGCAGTCTTGGACTTTGCAGCCACCTTCCATCTAGCACCCAAAGACATAAACAAACTTCAACTGTCTTCATTCAGAAATGCCTAGATCCAAACCCCTGTCTCCTGTCAAGGCAAACATCCAGCTTCAGCTCTTCTGAAAAAAAAAAAAGCTACAAGGGCTCCCTGTGCACCCAGCCACAGGCCACCCGCCCTACTGCAGTACCTCGACTGGCCTTTTCCACATGGATGAGCTCATCTGGAAATGTCAGCAGTTTTGGGTAGGACTGTTCACACTGTTCAGCCACAAAGTGCAGCAGTGTTAACTTCTGATCGGAGGACTTTGTGTCACGGAGCTGGTAATGAAAAAAAGAGCAGGACTGTATAGAGAGCATTTGGAGATTAGCCAGCAGTTATTTCCAGCCCCACGTGCAGGCGACTAGGAAATAAACACAATACAAAAATCAGTTCCCTGAGCTGCCCATCAAAAAGCACTCACCTTGCAGAGAAAGCTGATGTTGAAGCCAAAGGCACCAGCATTCCTAGAGCCTGCGTTCATGAAGTTACCCACCAGCAGAATGAACTCCAGCAGGCCAGAGAAATTTTCACTCTTGCGCACCTCCTCACAGGCTGCCGTCACTGAGACGATTTCAGGTTTGATGTTCTCTACTTGCTCATTGAACTGCAGCTTGAAGAGGATGGCATTGAGACGAGGTCGGAGACGAGAAACTGAGCTAATCTGAGAAGGGAACGGGAAAGGAAAAGTGTTCATGCATAAGGGGAGGGGGAACTGAGGTGGTCTGAAAAAGAAGGGGATGAGAACAGATGGTTACTCACTACCAATTACAGATTTGTATGGACCCACTCTCTAGGAGTGAGCGTCACACCTCCAGAGTCCCAAAGATACCCCCCAGCAATTGTCCTTCAGAGACTCACACCCAGTCACACATTAGGTACTTGGTTTTAACTGAAAAGATTGGGCCCACCCACCATATCGTAACTCAGACGCACTCTGCTAAGCAAAAGATTAAGTTGAAGTGGCAGAGGAGGCAGGTGAGTAGCACAGGCTGTGCATACGCACTAGGAGTGACAGTCAGTAACCCCTTTCTTTGCACAGAATTGCTATTGCCAACTCCCACTTGAAAGATCAAATCCGGAAAACATTAAAGTGATGCCTGCAGTCCCACGGACTTCAGACGTATCAAGCACTTGTTTCATGCTGACCTGAGTCAAAGTCCAACGCAGCTACAAGCACAGAAATCAGCAGAATAACACAGAAGTATTTGTTTAGAGAGAGATGAAGAGGTGCTTCCCAAAGACGAGCATTGACTGATCTAGCCTCAAGGGATATCACCAAGCCCATCGGGGCCACAGGATCCTTTGGCAGCGCAGGCAYGTCTCGGAAGCAGCCGCAGCTCGTTAGCCAAGGCCTTCTGCTCTTAACTCCTGACTGCCACATGACTGAATACAGTTACCAAACAATTGCCCGTTACTTGTGCTGCTTCTCAATTTGTTAGAGTAATGCAAACAATTTTCTGAGCAGTTGGGTTCTGCCCCCAGAGAAGTTTTACATTCAGATCACAAAACCCTGCCTCGGGCAAGCTGTCTGGAAAGGAAGCAATCTCAGAGCAAACATACGTTATCATTGCCAGGAACAGGCCTAAAAGTTGCGCATAAGCCTGAGGAAGGGGATTGTGTTCAGACTCCAGACACTGGACAGATTACAGACGCCTGGGTATAGGGACAAGAGACTTCCAAAAAGAGCATCAGCAAGGGCTGAACGATGGCAGAATCATTATTCTTTGTGGAGAAGGTCATTCTAAGCATTAAATGCATCTTAACTGTAAGAATCCTATTTTGATCAATAAAGTGAAAAAATATTATAGGAACAGGACATTGCTGAGGTATTTCATTCTTCCTGTACTTCTCATGGTTCATAAAGATTCTGGCATTAGTAACAAGATCAGATTTATTTTCTACTCTGCTGTTTCTGATGAGCAGCACTCTTAGCTGAAGTCAGTTTTAACTCTTGGAGAACTTGTCCTCTTTACAGAGGACTGAAGGAAGTAAAAAAAAAAAAAAAAAAAAACTCCAAACAAAACCCTCTCCACTGTTCTGAGTTTCCTTCTGGCGTTACACGATCAAAGTTTTATTTGTTGGAATTAAATGTAGCTGAAGAAATGGACTAATTCTGTTGGAGTTTTACTGGCCACTAGATCCTTGCACGTTTCAAGCACAAGGTTTCTCAGATGTAGACAGTCTAAAAATCTGTGCCTCAAAAAGACTATATTTGAGACCCTCTCAAGATGTTTGGGGAAGATAAATAGGGAGCTCTTGAGTGTTCATTTTTTTCCTGCCTTAAAAAGAAAGAAAGAAAGAAGAACCCAAGTGACCATACACTTCATGAAAGTTTGCACTCAAGGAATAAGAACAGGGAGAAACAGATTTTCTACAACACAGATAGAAGGACCTGTCATACCATTTGGCTCTAAAAATCCACCAGGTCCAAGAGTTACTCATCTAGGTTCCCCACACAAAGTGAGATGATAAAAGTTACCAGTTCCACAGGGAGAGTCAGCCTATTTGGAAACCTAGGTAATAAAGTTGGTCCTGATAAAGCAGCCCAGAGAGAATTACTTCTATCCAGGCAAGTTAAATACTTTAAAAACTTCTATCTAGGGTTAAATATGTTAATAGCTTTTTTGACAAATAAGGTATAGTATTTAAATTAATTCCTGGTTTGTTGCAAGGATGCTAAAAGACATTATCAACAAGCAAAAAAAAAAAGTATACAAATGAA
This sequence comes from Rhea americana, assembly GCF_003343005.1. NCBI lineage: Eukaryota > Metazoa > Chordata > Aves > Rheiformes > Rheidae > Rhea > Rhea americana. The sequence continues at coordinate 94,268 of NW_028186738.1, forward strand.
AGACATGATGCGTAGCAGAGAGACTAGGTGGAAGAGACCTTCTAATTTTTATTTATCCTGAATGTAGGCAAAGGCTTAAAAATGAGACCTAGAAGTCCTGAAGTTGCATAATGCCTTCACCTATGTAATGCTAAGTTCCTCCTACTTGCAAATCTGAAGCCTCTCCTCTGTAACCTCCCACTCCTTGCAGTCTGCTTTTCACTTAGAGCCCTGCAACCTCCACTCCCAGGCTCTAGGACAGTACTCTGAGCCTCGGGGTCTTGCCCAGGTGTGCTGTGAAAAGGTCATTAAGTCTAACATGCGGGGTTTTGCAGTGGGAAGTGATTGTCCCTGATGGGCCAATTGTCCTTCCTTTTCCACCCCTCACTTTGTAGCTTTGATCTGTAACCTTACACAAAGGAACACAGTGCTCAGTACATAACAATAGGGGACAAGGACACTTAAACAACCAAAACCAACATTACCTGATGATGGACAACACAAAGCTTATGAGCCAATTAGCACTGCAACAGCTGCACCTGATCAAAGCCTGCTCCAATCAACACCATTAGCCTAATGAGTGAGTCTCCCTAATGGGGAAATCGAGCACAGCTTGAAGAACCCAATAGTTACTGTGGGAAAGGTACTTGGAGGACAAAGAATGCTCATTTGGGGAGACTCTCATTGTCTCTCCTCCTAGTTGGCCCCTGGGRAAGAGTCTTCCCTTTTCTGGAAATAAATCTGTGTGAATGTTAGCCTGTTTGATGATCTTTTGCACAACGCTAGACAGAGGAAATTCAGAGACAGTACAAGGAGCGTGGAGGTGGAATGGGATATCACACAAGGAACAAACCAGGGGAAATGCAGTTTTTTTCAGTTTTTCAACTCATGGATCTTTCTTTGCCTGGGTAGAGGAAAAGGCACTCACCACAACTCCAAACTGCTCAGACTCTGCCATATCATTGTATTCATCCTTCAGCTCCGCTAGCATCTTCAGCTGCTCTGGCTCTGGCATTTGCTTAATCAAGTTCTACAAGAGAAATGCATACATGTGTGGCAGAGGACTGCCTGAACCAGCACCCAACACATGCAACCAATGGAGACGCCCAAATGTTAGAGTAGAAATAGCCCCYGTACACTCTATGCTCCTCCTGCTCAAGAAAAGAAGGGGATACAAATTTAATAGAGTTCTGCAGTGAACAAGGTCACTCCCTTCTCCCCCCAAATTGCAGTGCAGTGGAAGTTAGGAAACAACTGCCCGCAGAATTCTCTCCCCTGCCCAGTCCATGCTCTCACCTGAACCATGGACTCAGTCAGCACAGACTCATTCACCTCCAGGATTACAGTCTTGATCTCTTCATAAGGCATGCGGAAAGATCCCAGGAAAATGGCTGCCAGAATCCAGRGAGAAGCATAGGTCAATCTTCAGGGACAATATCCTGTCAAGTGCTTAAAGGAAATGGTCCCTGATTTTGTCATACTCACATAGGTTCTGGGCAGTCTTTGAATCCAACACTTTCAGCTCCTTGACTYTTTTCTTTTGAGTCGTCTTTTTCTCCTCTCCACCCTCCTGGTCTTTCTTCGCTGTGAGTACAGAAAATACAGGTAAGCTGTAAAAAGCTGAATGTGCAAGAGCTTTTCTTCATGTAAGATCCGAAAAGAACTGCCCTAGTAATCAATGACAAAGCTCTGGCTAGTTTATATAACAAATGTCTTTACAAAGGGGTAGAGAAAGCTCAGAGTGCTGCTCTCCTTGACCTTGTCACACATGGACACAGTCTTTACTCTCCCATAAAAACAAAACAAAACAAACCCACAACAACAAAAAACTCCACGACCCCCCTTGCTAAAGACAGCTATTGCCTTAAACAAAAGCAGAGATTTCAGGTCAAGGTGACAACCTCCAGCTATACATCAGAGCTCAATGTCAGATACCATATGCATGGAATTTGTGGTGTCTTGCATAGAAAAGGAGGCAAAATAGATGCCCAGTGTCAGCACAGTCCCAGGACCTGCTTTCAGCCTGCTTACAATCCTCTCCTCTGTGTTACACTCAGGCATTCCTGAGACTTGCACATCCAGGAACACTGAAGGGGTTTGGACCTTGTCTTGCAACATGCTCTGCCAGCTTCCATACCAGGAGAGGGATGACTAAGGCATCACACTGCTTAGAGGCCTAAACACTCACTGCTTCATTGGCCGTAAGTGACATCAAGGGTTGGAAGGAGCAGCTGATCCTTGTCCCATGGCGACCTCACAAGCCACGTAGCTAATACATTGAGGCCAACAGGGACACAAGTTGGCAGGTGAGACCATGGAAAAAGGAACTTTACAGCTCTGCTACACTGCCCTGCAACTGCAGCACGGCTCCAGTCTGCTTTTGGACGCGAGCAATTGGAAAGCCAAGACGATCCTTCCTCCTGCACCTCAAACTCTGTAAAGGAGAGGGGAATAGCACACAAACACAACCCTGATGTGTCCTACAAGGTGCTCCCCCTTCAACACCTTGGGCACGGGGACAACTGCAGTCTGCAGCACCCTCAGCATCCCACCCCGTTCTTCAGTCTGCGAGGGAGCATGCTGCCCAGCAACAAGGCAAGGGAAGACGAGCATCTCCTCTCRGAGCTAACCTATGGCTGTGCTGCTCTTCCATGCCTCCGCCCTCAGACRTGTGCTGACACCCCAGGCTAGCGCGCAGACAGTACGGCTGCTGCAGGCACAGATTCACTGACCTATTTTCATATATGTGGGCATGCACACGATCACAAGCAAAGGGCACTGTTGCTTAGAGATATTTAAAGGAAAAGACACTCATATAGCTATCCCCGGAAACCACAATCAGTTCTTAGGACAAAGATACTCATTATCTTCCCAAGAAGCATCCTTGTGAAGGGCTGTGGGAAGAAAAGGCACAGACCACATGGCTATAAAAGGCAAAACAAAAAAACCCGTTAAGTTGTAAAACAATATTTCTAAGAAAGCAACAGAAGGACAATTGCTGAAGATTCAATCCTGAGGATTTAAGAACAAACTAGGCCTAGGACTTGATAAGTAGAAGGGTCTCACTTATTTCAGGTGGAAGGAACAAATATCTATAAAAATGCACCAAGGTGGAATTGAGTAGTCTTGCAGATATATCCCTCATCTCTCCGTCACTCAGTGACAAGCTACTTGCGTGGACTAATCTAAACCAGTTTTATACAAGTCAGTCTCACTAAATTGTTTTGTTTAAGATCCCAGATGGACTTGGACAAAGTTGCTAAGCTTTTAATCCATACCTCAGGCAGCTTTGGGAGACAGCAGCTTCAGTGTTAGCTAGTTTCAAGTTAGTCAGATACACTTAAACCAGGCACAATYTATATACATACACCTCTGAAAGTTGGGTATTGGAACAACAGATGCTACAAAAAGAAAATTAACCCTTAAACTACACTCAAGTCTGGAGAGGGAAGAAAAAAAAGAAAAAGAAACAGGCACCCTGCAGAGGCTCATAAAACTATTTCTCCTCCTTTCATGGAAGGGAAAGATTTGCTGTGCTTGTAACAGAGCAAGAGCCTGCAAATAGGCAGCTACTGGAAGCAGACCATACACTGCAAGATACGCCTATGATTAGCTGCAAGCGAGTCCGTCGCTGAGCCTAGAGCATCCTTTTTTYAGTTGATTCAGTGAAGTTCATCACTAAGCTTGAAGCTGTGAAATCTCTGCCTATAGCACTTACACTAAAAGCCATTTACCTCCCCCCCCCCCCSCCTCCTTGAAATATAAGCATGTTTTACCCATCCTTCTGGAAAGCCTCCAGCCTCACTGATATCTTACTACTAGCAGGTTGGTATAACAGAATTCACTATCAAGACAAGAGGCGCCAACATTACAGAGATCTGAAGCAGCATATTTTGTCAGTGACAAATCCAAGTTTAGCGTGAACTCCCTAACTTCCCAATCTTCTGAGTCACAAGCCTCCCTTAGCAGCCAAGGCACTCTGTAGCCTGAGACTCAAATTGCAGAGATAATAGAAACACTAAAACAACAACAACCGAAAAAAAAACCCCACAGAAAACAAAACAAAAAAACAAACAAGAAAAACCACACCCTACACACCTCCATAGGAGTAACACAACTATCCAGCTCCTAGGAAAGAGCCCAGAAATGGAATGATGCCCAGAAAAAAACAGCTAACCCCAACGAAGGCCGCACACAGGTAAGAGTCAATAGTCCAGAAAACAAGAGTCCTGTGCAGTGCCACAAACTAGATCAAAAGACTTTTTATGCAGAATATAACTAACAAGGAAAAAGCTACACTGAATCTTGAGACATGGCAAAGCCCCGAGTCCCAGCAGTGTAAGACAGCCRTATCGGGCATGCTTGCTGGAGGATGATGTATCCCCCACTTCTCAGAGAGGTACCTGGGGTTTCACCAGAAGCACGACACCATTTGCTGCTGGGAGACCCAGCAGCACCCAAACCTGTTTCTTCCAAGAGTGCCGAGTTATAGCTCRGTGCCAGATTTCAGGAGGAACACAAGACCACTAGCATGTAAGACAGTATGCAGTCTTCTGGGGGAAGGATTCAAGGGGGAATTTTGGGGAGACAAGAAGGTATTCTGAGGTTGCGATGGGGGATTTCTGCAAAGAAACTTTTGCTTTACAAAAAGCAGCACTAAGCCTCCAACAGCTTAGTCTGTCAGCTCGCTTCCTGGACTGAGAAGTATCTGCTTACCTCTAAGYGCTCCACTGCATCACAAGAAGGATGCACTGATGAGTAAGATAAGAGTTGTTACTACAAATAGAGACATTAATAACAATTACTCAAATGTCATATGCTGGCAGCTCTCCTGGAGGTCTCCACGCAGCTGGGAGAGGTGCCATTGCCAGGATCTACTGCTAACGCACCTGGGGCAAGGATCCACCCCCAACCTGCCCAGGCAGGAAGGAAAACAAGGCATCTGTATCCTGAACAATGAGAACAGGAAACTCCCGTCTGTCGGGGAGCTTGGACTACRGCAGCTGATCATGGAAGGCTTAACTGCATCCAGCTTCCACACAGTTTTGAAGGATAACCCATGCCTGATCTGCCCAGCCTCCTACAGAAGCGAGGGCAAGAGAGCTATGTTGCAGCTAAAGCATCCTATACCAGCAAGGGAGGGTAATATCAGACCTTGAGAGGTGGCAGGGGGGTGACCCTGGGGTAACTGTTCATCTGTAATACCAACTCGGTGGAGAGCAGAGGGGTTGCAGACCCCCAGGTCTGGCATCCCCCCACCAAATGCCCCTCACTCTGCCCCCAGCTGCCTCTCCTGGCCTTRCATCCAGTCTCGGAGCCAAGAAAGCTGCCGCAGAGCTCCAGCAACAGCTTTGCCTCTGCTTGTCTCACTCCCCCTCCTCCCCCGGGCTCCTCCCTTGCCAACCTTTTTATTTTCTGCGTCATAAACATAAAATGGAGACTGCAAAGAAGGAAAACACTTTGCCTAAAATGGCTGAGGAAGAGGAAGGATGCGCACAGCGGTGCAAGAGCACCATCTGCCGCCGGACAGGCTGCTGAGCGAGGGGAGCAGCATGCCAGCCCCATACCTAGGTGCTGTGCACAACACAGGCAGAAAAGGAGACTCCAACCAGCTCTTAATGGGTCATTTAACTTGTCATCACAGCCAAATCATTTGCTTCAAACACTTTCGCAGCCTTGTCTGTTCCTGAGCTTTCCTGGTTGCCTCTCACCCCCTCTTTTTCTAATTCAATCTTTCACACTGTTATAGGCACAATCCAGAGGGTAAGGCTAATATTTCCTTTMCTCTGCAGAAATTCTACCATATTTCACATACACAACTCCCAATAACTAATGCTGCTACCCTCCATATTCATAGATTTTTCCAGGTTTGGGAAAAGCACCAAGTTTCATCTGCATTAACATCTGCACTAGGAATCAGTTTAGGATTTGTGCTAAAAGCCTGGTGTTTCTTCTTGTGGGAATAGCCCTTCTCGAGGAGCATGGGGGCTGGCCAGCACCCAGAGCCAAGGACAGGAGAAAGGATGCAATCCAGACACTGCATGAGAACTGGTACAGATCAAAACTGAGATGACCAGATACTGCCTATCCACAAGATTTAGGAGCCAAAGGACAAGTGGAAAATCAGAATAAGGACACTCCTTGATCCTCCAACTTTTAAGCTAAGAGTAAATCAGCCTAGGGCCAAATCTAGCTGAATCTGAAGATTAAGATTCACATGTGAATCTTAGAGGAGTTTTTTTTCGGATTAGTTTAACAAGAGGCCAAGGGCAAGCATTCGGTAACGACAGGGGAAAAATCCCAGACAGATTTGTGATCCCAAATCCTTTATGACAACTGGAGCAAATATACTTGGGAGGATGAGGAGGAAAAGCAAAGGATTAAAAAAAGAGAGAGAGAGAGAGAGGAAAAGGAAAATACAGAGAGAACACACTTATGTAAGTGACTGCACCTAAAATGATAATTAAATTCAGTCAGTAGCAGGGGTCTCAGCACAGCACATGTTTAAACACTGTAACACTATACGCCCTGTCTGCAGGGACAGACCCTCGCAAGCCCAAGTTCTGGGGGCACCAGCGCTCACGCGCCACAAAGCCACATACTGCAAACCACACAGGTTATATAACAGTCCCAATCCCCCTCCCCCCAAAAAAAGAACCATGCCACCACCAAAAGCTCACTCTAAGGCCCTTTTCTGGGAGAGAACAGTCCATTTTGTGAGTCGCTGCCAGGCTGACGCGGAGCCTGAGCTTGGCACTGGTGTTTTGCAGCAGGAGCGTGCCCGCGTGCAAACGCCGAGGGGCACACGCAGGACAGGGAACACAGGTAGATTCAGTCTTGCTGTCATTTTGCTGACTGTACTAGCTGCAGAAGTTACAGCCACATCCCCTGCTTGTCAAGAGACAAGATTCGAGCCCAGCACCAGGACAGCAGAGACCTGCATGCCCGAACTGGCCGGCAAGACAGGATCAGCACAGCCAGGGTACTGACTCGCTCCRGTTTCTGCAGCATTGCTGCACAGGAAGGGGTGTCAGCAGGGAAAAACACCGGAATCTCTCAGCCTCGGAGCAATGCAGGACTGAATAACTGCACAACACAGCTCTGAGGCCACAAAACCCTGGTGCGTTCCCAGCACGCCCTAGGTGACTCAGTATGGGAGYGCTGGGAAAGCACAAGCCACACATCAGGGTGGATCCCAGCCTGGCAAGACAGTGCCACAGGGCAGGAGCGAGGAAGACGGGCAGAACTATGCAGGAGCTCAGGGCTGGGGTACGCTGGCACCGCCGTGCAGCTGGCTAAATCTGTAATGCCAGTAGGGAGAGCGAAAAGTTTTCGTTATTTTAAAAAAAGAGATACACAAGCACAATAGCAATAGGCTTGGAGAGCACAGGACAGGCATGGGGTGCACTGGAAAAATGCYGGGAGCCCCATAAAAGAGGAACAGAAAGAGTCCACTGGCAGAGAGCTAGAAAAGGGCTTGCGTACTGTCTCAGAGATCTCCGTTTCTTCCACCGACATAAAAGACTGCTAATCCCCCCCTCCTTCTGCTTTTAAACAGCAGAACAGCTACGTACCCCAAAGGCTGGGGCAGCTGCCCGGGGGGCAGTTGGTGCCTTTGTGTGCACGGGCAGGTGATTTCTCCCCGGGACACCCCCCTCCCTCTCCGGTCCACCCCAGCGGCAGATGGAGACCTCCCCCCCCCCCAACAAATAGGATTTTGTCACACACTGAAAAGAGGGACAAATCTCCCGCACGAGGCTGCCTGGCAGGACAAAGACTCCTTGAAAYGTGAGCCAAGCTGCTCCTTCCAGGCTGAGCCGGGGCAGGGGATGGAGAAGCGGGGCGGGGGGACACAGCACAAAGCAAGGAGCYGGCGGCGGGCATGCGCGGCCGGCATTTCCCCTCTTTGTCTGCAGAAGGAGGTCAGCGCGGGGGGCGCGGGGGGAGCCAGGGGAGGGTGCAGAGCTGCGTCAGAGCCTCGCCAGGAAATCAGCTGAGCTCTTCTCCCAATCCCAGGCCTCTGACCTCATTACCAGGAACCGGGCCAAAACAGCTCAACTGCGCACATCTGGCGGCTGCGAGCAGCACTGCAAGGGATTTGGAAACATTAATGCAGAGCAAGGGCATCATACACATTTTCCCAGAAAAATCCTCCGGTTTCCCAAGCTGGACAAGCCCCAAAATGCATGTGAGGCCAGAAAACCCTAGGACATCCACAGCCCTAACCAGAGGTTCACCCAGTGGCTTCTCAAACTTCAAATTGG
>NW_028186738.1:102584-103570 GCF_003343005.1 Rhea americana
AAAACCCACTGCTCAACACTGACAGCACAGTGCTACCACCAGGGATGAAAGTTTGCGGGTTTGCGGGCACTACAGACCTGTCCCTGGTACTGGCACCTCTCACTGAGCACCACATACCTGCACACATGCTAGTAACGCTGCAAGAGTTTCTCTATAACAGCAATGAGCTGATGGAAGTGGCAGGCCATACCAGACAGGCAGGAGGAGCACCCCAGAACAAAGCTCACTTGTCATCCCRAGAACCCACAAAACTAAGCGTTGTCCATACAACAGCACCAGTCTGGTGCTGCCAATCCTAAAGGTGCAAGAAAAAGTCAGCTCAAGACCTATCAGCAACCCACTGCTTGTTACGAGATGAAAATACCTAATGCTAAAATCCACGGTGGTATTAAGACAAGAAAAAGCCTCTGAGCTGGTTGTGGTTTTTCCTCTCCGGACTCCGGTACGCGCAGGCAGGAAACAGAGGTAACGCACAAAGCGCTGCCAGGTCTGAAACACGTTTAGACGCTCGTAGATCTGGACCGCACACTCGCAACGAGGAACGAGACACCCTTCTAGGAACAGTAACTCCAGGCACAGCCTCCAGCCCTTTCGCAGGCTGCCGTGCGGGGAGCGGGGACCCCGCGTGCTCACACAAATTAAACACGTAGGAGACCTCGGAAGAAAGCCCTCCACGCCGCCTGCCTCCTGAGAAGGCAACTATTCAGGCTTCCAGCAGCAACAGCACCCARCGTCCTGTCACAAAGYACCCCGATGCTTTCGGCATGCATTACCCAAACTTGTTTCAAGAGAAACTAGGCAGCAGCCCAGCAAGAGCAGGGAAAACGTTAAGAGCTAAMRGTCTCCAGCTGCAGCAGGCAAAATCCTGACCAGATACAAGGGGAATGCCTTTCACAACAGGGTCCTTAAGCACTGGAAAGGGAGTCTGGTTAAGCCTGGGCAGGCGGGAGAACTTCCAACCTTCAAGAGGCTCAAAATTTGACCGC
>NW_028186739.1:0-2363 GCF_003343005.1 Rhea americana
CTGGGTCCTTCTGGCCCTTCTTGAAGACAGGAGTGACATTGGCTTTCTTCCAGTCCACACACACACAGGGAGCTGTGCATGCACTCACACTGTGCACACACAGACACRGTGCACGTGCACATGGGGTGCACAGACTCACACACCCATACCGGGTTGTATGTGCACGCACACGCGCACACAGACAAGCACACGTATGCACAACTGTGCATGATCTCTGCACAGACACAGGTTGCACGCTCATGGAGCACGCGTGGGCACCCACTGTGCAGACACGCAGACACAAGCACTGCTTGTGCACCTCAATATGCACACGCATGGAGCCTGCGTGTGCACACACTGCTTGCACGAGTGCACGCATGCGCACCCCTTACACCTGCACACCACCCAGCACACACCCAGGCGCACACCCAGGCGCACACCCAGGCGCACACCTGCACCGTGCTTGCCTGTGCAGACACGGTGCACGTTGGGGCGCCGGCGTGCGCACCGCTGCCTGCACACGCCTCGAATCCCAAGGTCTCCCGAGCCGGGAAGAAGCCGGCGGGTGGGAACAGGGAGCAGGATTTGCAGCCGCCGGCGGCAGCGGAGCCTCCAATGCCCCCGGGGCCCGGATCGGCCCCCGACGCGCCAGTTGGCAGGAAACATAAATTTAACATATTTAAGCAGTCGGCAGCTGCGGCAAGCACTAAACGTTCTGGGACGTATTAAAAGCACCGTCAGGGTAACGCGTGACGTTTCGGCGGTACATGCTGCTGCCGGAATAGTGAAGAAACCCGGAGCAGTCGGCGTGGGAGACCGCAGGTTAACGGGAACATGAAACCCGGCTCCCGACAGCCACAGCGTCCTCCGCCAGAGACCTTTTTATACATCAATTTTTTATATCAATTTTCTCCAGCGAATGCAGCGCCCTTCGACCCGGCGAAACCAAAAGGGAGCGCAGAAAGGCAGAAATGTTTGGTTTCCTCCTCGATTTACAGACGTGTGTGTGAGAGAGACGGACCGGGGTGGGGGGAGTCTGCTAGCACTAAAACACCGCTGGGGAACAGAAGCGGGACGCGGCGGCTGCAAACAGATCCCACCTTTTCTGCACTGCTTCCAGATGCCAAATATCCGAGGACTGCAAAAAAAGCACTGCCAGGCTTTTTTTGCCAGGCACAGAAATTCAACACCATCATCTCTTTTTGTCTTTGACGCATCCCATTCTTCAGGTCAATGAAATCCCCCAKGCAGCTTGTCCTGCACCTCGTCCCTAAAATCAGCAGTTTTTGCATTTTCCTTATTTTAGCACGCGGGGAGGAGCATCTTCCTTCCGAGCAAGCAGCTTTTCTTGGCAAAGGCAGTGATTTACCATTGGAAGCTYGCAGGCTTGTGAGGTTGCTCCTGTTGCAGGCAGGGATGAAGCGGCCTCAGCGGCCTGCGGCGGGGAGAGCGCGGGCATTGCTGCCGCCCCCGCGCTGCTGCCTCCCGGCATCGCCAGGCTCCCTTTTGCACACGAATAATCCTAAAAGCAGCATCCCTGCTGCAAACCCTCACAGTGTCCCTGCTGTAAACCCACGCAGTATCCCCTGCGTCAACTCCCCACGGTGCCGAGAGCTCAGCAGAGTGCAGCCACAGCCGGCTGCTGGGCACTGGGCACCAAGAGGAGACCAGGCTATAGAGTGGGGAGAGCATGCATGCAGCAGGGAGACTATGCACAGTGCAGGGAGACTATGCACAGTGCAGGGAGATTGTGCACGGTGCAGGGAGACCATGCACAGTGCAAGGAGATGGTGCATAGCGCAGGGAGACTGTGCACAGTGCAGGGAGACTGTGCACAGCGCAGGGAGACCACACATGCAGCAGGGAGACCATGCACAGTGCAGGGAGACCGTGCACAGTGCAGGGAGATTGTGCACAGCGCAGGGAGACCATGCATGCAGCAGGGAGACCGTGCATGCAGCAGGGAGACCGTGCACAGTGCAGGGAGACTGTGCACAGCGCAGGGAGACCATGCATGCAGCAGGGAGACCATGCACAGTGCAGGGAGATGATGGCCCCTCAGCAAAGCCAGGCTGCAGTCATTTGCCATGTGTGCATGAATGCGTGCGAGTGCAAATGCATACACGTGCATGTGCATGCCTCTGTGTGCATGTGCATTAGTGCACTGCTTGTGTGCACGTGTGTGTGTGCGTGCACGTATACGTGCCTAACTGCTTGCACAGGAGTGTGTGCGCACGTGCGCACGTGCCGGCCAGCCTGGCAGCGCCGCACCCGGCCAGGCCCCGCCACCCGCCGGGGGCCGGGCGCGAACCCGCGACCCCGCGGGCTCCACGCCGGCGCCGCGCTGCCCGCTGCGGGGCGGCGCTTTCCCGGCATGCTCCGGG
>NW_028186739.1:2954-95785 GCF_003343005.1 Rhea americana
CCGGAGGAGCCGCCGCGGGCGCGGAGCGGAGCGGCGGGGGCGGAGGAGAGGCCGGCGGGCGCCGGAGCCGAGGTGGGAGCTGGCCGCGGCGAGCTGCGCTGCCCGCCGTCGTCGCCGCCGCCGCCGCGCTGGCCTACTGCTCCGCCAGGGACCGCGTGTCCAAGGGTGACTATGGCCGTCCTCGCCGCGCTGGCCAGGCTGCGGGGCGGGAGGGCGCCGGGGAGCGGGACGCGGGGCGGGACCCCCTCGCCGGGGCAGCCTGCCCGGTGCCGGCGGCGTGGGYATGACCGTGCCCGCCGGGCGCCCGGCTGTTCTCCACCCCTCGCCCAGCGGTGGGTTCCCAAGCCCGCGGTGGGGGGGATGATCCCGGCTCGCTTCTGCGGCGTGAGGGTAACGATGCCGACGCTTGGCGTCGAGGTAGAGTAGCTGCTGCCGCCTTCTCTGCCCTTGACCGCRAGCCTGGGCGCTGGTCTCTCAAAGCACCGCAGAGCGCTCTCAGCAGGACCGGTCGCGGGCGCTGCGGGCATTTGCAGGCACTTTGTGCGTACCCGTCCCGCTGCTGAGTATGTCATTCCTTGGTGTCTCTCTAGGGATTGTTTTACCATGTGCACTGGGAGAAGATCTGCCTCCAAGTCACTTTTGGGGAGGAAAGCTGTCAGGAGAGCGCTGGTGGTATCAAATGTCAGGATGCCCTTTTGTCACAGGGCCAGAACCAGCTTTCTGTGGTCCTGAGGTTSTCTGCTTTGAACCTAGGCTGGTTCAGGCGTTTCAGGCAGATACAGAGGTTTGGGAGTTGAGAAAGGATTAAATTACTACTCTGATAAGCCCAGGCTTTTATGATCGAGTGGTTCCTGCAGCCACCAGTGGTTCCTGCCTTCCAGTGGGAAGCAGCACTTGGTGGGTGGCCACCAGCTCTTGTTTCCATAGCATTAGTGTCCTTGAAAGGCTGACGTGTGTGTCTGAGTTGAAGCGTATAGGACAGACMCGGTGATTTGTTGGGGCGAGCTGCGTGCTTTCAGTCTGATGTGTAACTGTGGGTTTGGGCCACCGCAAGTCTCATAGTCAGCACTCCTGTAGCTTTTTATATTTTGAAGTACTCAGGATGCAATCATGGACTTGGCCTCTCCGCCCCAGCCAGGAAAGCTTTTTWTATTACCGTTGCTTTTCTGCTGCAGTCCAGAAAGCCTGAGTGGCCTCCTTGGTGTTACTGGACAAGGTGGTGTTGGAGCCTAGACCCACCAGCTGCTCTGCTCTATTCCAGGCGCGCTTCCTCACTGGGGGTGTATAAGCCCCTAGTCCTTTGCTGGGTGCAGGTCAGGATCCAGGATCACTCTGCACTTTGGAGGACGAGATGGTGTGTGCAGGAGGTGGAGCTTCCGTTCTCCGTGAGCTGGTGCTCGCAGCYCTCTGGTTAGGGGCTGGTGACAGTGACTTCAGCTGGTGTGAGCACAGGCCTGGGAAAGGAAGGGCTACGACTTCGGCYTGAAACTCTTCACTTACTCACACAGTGGTTTCAGACATGTCAGAGGTTGGTTTCTCTGTGAGTAATGCACACAGAGTGCTGCGCTGGGCTGTTTGGTTGATTATTCAGGATGCTTCACTGTCATWACAGGAAGTCTTGTGTAATTAGTGCATCTACTTAGGAAAGTTGTGTGAGACCAAGGCCTGCTTTTGTTGTAGGAAACAGTTCATGGACTTAATAGCAYGCAGCCCACTCGGGCAGTTGTTACGTGGCTGTGACGGCAGGATAGATGACGGAGCCATGAGTGCTCAAAGCCCAGCAACCAGGAAAGTGGGGGAGAGGTGCAGRGAAGCAGGTTGGACCGGAGGGGACRGTGAGGTATAGGTGYTGGCTGCTTGTCGCTGCTGAAGAGCAGTGTGYGCGTGGCCCTGTGGTGCTCTTCTGGCCTGGAGAGCCTCCCTGTGGCCAGGCCAGACAGCTTTGTCATGGGCGTCCAAGGGAAAGCAGCAGGAGTCTGATCAGCAGCCTTACTGCAGAGCTCCCTGGGCTGGGCTCTCTTTAGAGGGCCTCTTGTCCTTGCTTTGAGATTGGGTTTGGGGAGGCTCCATGTTGTTCCTGGCCAGATGTTGGAGAGATGCTACAAAATTTCTTTGCTGTGAGGGTAAAGAGCACTGGAACAGGTTTCCCAAAGAGGTCATGAAGTCTCCATTCTTGGGAGATATTCAGCAGCCATCTGGACATGGTCCTGGGCAACGTGCTCTAGATGATCCTGCTTGAGCAGGGAGTTTGGACTAGATGATCCCAGAGGTCCCTTCCAATCTCAACCATTCCGTGATTCTGTCGTACACTGGACCTAAAGTCCACGTTACAGTGACTGAATGCTCAGTAACTCGAACATCAGAAGTTGTTTGGCTCTGACTGCCCAGAGTTTACCCATGTGTCAGGCAGAACTGTGTGGCCCGTGCTGTGGCCTGTATGACTKCAGGTCCTCTGCTGTGGGTGCTCGAGCCAGCCAGCAGCCATCGTCTCCCTGGACGGACGCGTGAATGTACTGCTCCGCTCTGACACAGGCAGCCTGGCGAGTTGTCTTTGACAGCGCGCTGCCGAGATAAATCTGGGGTGCCCACTGATCTCTGTCTTCCTAATAAGATCAGGATCGATTTGTGCTGGAAAACTCTTGGTTTGACACTGTGACATTTATCAGCCCAAGGAGTTATCTGCAGTGTGCTGACAGCTGTTGCTTGCTCGTTCTGAGGCACCAGAGCAAATGTTGAGATTCGCACTGTTGCTGGAACCTCAGCAGCTGGAAAGCAAACARCTAGCTCGTTATGTTAAGCAGCGATCGTTGCGCCCCGTTCAGCTCTGGTTGCGTGTTAGCRTGCCCAGGCGCCATGGGAAATGGGGTGGTCCTGCTCCAGCAGCTCTGCGCTCGGAGATGCAGCAGCCGCAGCACCACTGTCACACACGGTGTCCGCCCACGCTGCTGGGCTGCACGCGGTGTGCTTGTGACAAGGAACCCCTGTCTTGAGGTGACTGCTGGAAATCTTCCTTTTGCAGGGGTGACTTTGTCTTGTTTTGTGGTAGTAGCTGCAGAGYGCGAACTGGGCTGCTGCCCTTACCCTTTTTAGCCAGGAGATGTCATTCTTGGCCTTCCATAAGGCACTTGCTGGGCTTGTTCTGCCTTTGGAAACCACTGGTTGAAGCTGTAGCTGCCCTGGGTGGCAGTGCCCTGTCATGCCTGCTGTACTCAGTGTGCAGGGTTTGCTTTACAAACACGGGGGAAATCTTTGCTTCTCCAGTTGTGAGGCAGCTGCTTCCTTGCTGCAGCCCTGCAGAAGCAGGAGGCCACTGCTGGCTTGTTGAAAGCCCCAGAGCTACAGCAGGATCCTTTCCCCTCCACTCCAGTCTTAGTTGTTTGCTAGACTAGTCCAGTGGCACCTTCTGAAGCCAGGTGGGCTGTGCTGGCATGCCTGTAGTCAGGACTGCAGTTAACTTCCTGCAGATACGGATGATCTGAGCTGCTGCCCGGGGGACTCTGACGCGTAGCATGCAGGGAGCTGCTCTTTCTGCTGGTTGAACATATGTGTTTGAACTGGGAGCACCAAGAAAAGGAGCTGTGTAGGGATTCAGCTTGCTCAGAGGTTCCCATCTGTGTACTCTTGACTCCATTCCTGTGCCACATGTCCACATTAGAGAGCTGCTCTTCAACCCTGTCTCCCCCAGAGCCTGACACTAGGGCTTCCAGGAAGGCTGTAGAAGGTTGGCAAGCGAGTAACTTTGCAGTAACTCAGTTTCAGAAATAGATCTTCCTAACCTGTGCTGTTTGGTAAGAGCATGAAGCACAGGCACCTGCCTCCCTGCAGCAGCGGCCTGCCCCCTCTCTGGGTTGTTAGGCATGTATGTATGTTTGGCTACTGACTTGCTTTCTCACCTGTGTCTGTTTTCAGAAGATGCTCTGCTGGAAGCTGCAAGGATCAACAATGTTTCTGAAGTCGACAGGTGAGTGGCCTTTAGAGATGTGAGAGCGAACGCTGCTGCCGATGGGTGGAAAGGCGGGAAAGCTCCTGGCGCATGGGGAAGGCAGGGGTGCATCCCTGGTACCTGCGGTGACTCTGCACCGGGTCTTGTTTGGGTAGGCGTTTGGTACAGCTCTTGGGAGAGGGCGCTGGGGCTAACTGCCCCCACGCCTGCTCTTTTGGCTGCCTGATTTGGGGTTGTGCTGGGCATCGCTCGGGAGCTGTTTAGCAGTTTTAAATTCTCTGGGGTGTGAGCAAGTGTATTTCTTGGGTCCGGTGTGAGACCAGTCTCTGGGAGGCGTGCTTGTCTTCTGTCCACTGAATCCTCCTGTGGCTGTAGCTCTGCAGAGTGATCTCTCTTGGCACAGGTAGCGCCCAGGATGCTTTATGAGCATCAGAACTGCGTTAGCAAAATACATCTGCTGGCAGGGCAGCGCTGACCTCATCTGCAGTGAGTGCCAGGGGCTTGATTTGGAGCAGTCTGCTCTAGGTCTGCCCAGCAGTGCCTGGAAAGGATCTCATTGTGTGCCCAGCAGTCAGCTGATACTGGAGAGCAGCAGTTTGCACCCCGCGGCCTGCTGGGTTTTCTTTCCCCAGCAGCGGACCAGGAGCATTTTACTAAAGCTCCTGTGAGAGGCAGGGTTCAGAGAATGTCTCTTCGCTAAAACCAGTTTATGTGTGGGGGAAACAAGTGTCATCAAAACACAGGGGAAACAGAAACATCTGAGAACCAGCTGAACTTCTTTGGCCATTCCCTGGTCTCTCTGAGTAACCCTCTGGTATTGAGGTGTTCCGCTGCCCAGGTGGCTGCCCTGAACTGGTACAGAATAAACATTTTTGATAGCTTGCATAGGATGGGAGTGGGCATTGCTGCTCTTCTGTATTCACCACACCTGATGTTTCATGTTTCTCGCTAGCCTCTCCCACCCAGTGCAGGCATCCAGGGAGCCCTGTGCTATGAGCCACTGTTTGTGCGAGCTCCTGCAGCAGAGGAGGAGAGCCCTCCTGGCCTGCAGCCAGAGGATGCTCCTTCCATTCTCCGGGATGTCAGAGGAAGCAGCCTGGCTCTGTTGCACCCTGGGGCTGAGATCTGGCCTAGATCAAGGGCCAAAGAGGATATTGGTGTGCAGCTAATTGGCACATGTGTTCTGCTGCTTGTAATTGCAGGAAGTTGCTGCTTAGCAATGTCTGGGTGATTTGTGAGCCTGGTCAGGGACAACAGTAACAGGGATGCTCTGTGCTCCCTCTGTTAATGGCAGGGCTGGCAGCTGTACATAGTCCAGCTGTGCTGCATGCTTACTGCCTCTGCTTTTGCATCTACGCTTTTTCCTTCCCACTCCCACCTCCACTACCTGTTGTCTGGGTATCTGCCTACACCCTGCAGCTTCCCCTCTGTTTGAAGCTCCCAGCCTACATGTGCCTCTACAGACCTTCACTGTCAGGCATGAGACATGGGGCCATGGAAAGTACTGACTCCTTCCCTGCTCCAGGCAGCCTCAGCCCATGCTTTGCAACAAACTGCAGCAGCTCAGAAACTCCCCAGTTGCTGGCATGTGCTGGGAAGTTATAGCAGAGGCACAAACAGTTGCAGCTCTTGCTCTTGCCACCTGAGGAGAGAGAAACCCAAACTCGGTATTAGCAGGATAGGACTGTGACACTCAGCTGAGCAGTGTGGGCTGTACCCAGGAGAGGGCAGTGCCACCCGCACAAACGCCCAGTTCATTGCAGTGCTGCATATGTCCCTGGACGGCTCTGTCAGCTGTCCCCCTGCATGCTCTTCCCCCAGCAGGAGAGCTCAGGCTAGTCCAGACAGCTTGCTGGTGGTGAGTTAGGAAACAGAAAGCTGGCATGATAGAGTTTTCTAATATAACTTTAGACTCATTTAAACCTTAATCTCTCCAATCGCCTCTTGTCTTGGTATAACAACTTAAAGGCACTGAAAACCCGGTGGTGTGGTAGAGCTGACCTCGCAGGTTGTCTTGTTCAGACTTCACGGTGCGATTCAAGACACATGTTCTCTGCTGTTCTGCACCCTGTCTCATTAGGCAGTGCCAGTAAAGCTGAGCAGAGACATGTTGTTGCTTGAGTTACGGAACGGTTACTGATGATGTTCAGTTCTCAGTTTTTTTCAGCTCAAAGACTATTAGAAAAAACAGCCAGATGTTTACAATTCTCCAGATCATGTTCTCTGGTACACACTCTCTTCATCTGCTGTTAAGAACTTGTTTTTCCGGGCTGTGTGAATTGGGAAGCTGGTCTTTTTCAAGTGCCTTGTTCAGCCGACTGCTTGTCATGGCCCTTTATGCAATCAAGCAGTGTAACTGCAACTACCAGTAAGAGGAGAAGGAATCTGAAGGGACCTGGTTGGGAAGCAGGACTGTATTTTAAGTGTTTGGTCTGAAGTGTAGAAAAAGGATGTGTGAGAGAATGGTGTGAGGTACAAAGATGTAGTTTTTGAAACCATGWGCTAGGTCATTGTTTTGCTCAACTGTAGGGGGAAACCAGGGTAGGTATAGACTCTAAGGCAGGTTGGAGCAGAGGTGGTGCTATGAAGCAGAGAATTGAAGAGCTTTAAGGATAACTGTGTATTATCTTGAAAGAGTTCTTTGTTGGAAGAAAGTGATTCTCTTCGTCACACCAACAGGATGATGGCGCCAAGGGGTTCATCCTTATGGTCAAATTAGGGAGTTTGAGAACCACCCACAGGATTTGAATGCCAGCAAAGATAACTGGTGGCGTGTTCTTAAAATGAGCAACTATTAAAGAATGGGAGGTGTGGAGACCCAGGCATAGATGGCCATACTCTTGTTTCTTCAGGRTGTGTTTCTGAAAAATGTGATGATGACCCAATACAGTGGATACCGAAGCAATTTTTCCTATAGGAATTAGTGTAATGGGCAGGGGTGCATGTGGGAGCTTGAGAAATACACACAATTTAAACATGCAGAGACAGTATAACTGATATGAAGGATGGAGAGGCAGGAGCAGTATCATCAGACTCACCAGCTAGAGAAGGTGCTGGCTTTTTGGAGGCTGGCTGTTTAGAACAGGTCAGATCTCAGGAACCAGAGCACCCAGTGTAAATCTTCCAGCGCAAGTGTCTTTGCTGCTTCTTTCCACATGATTACATTTCATCCTTGTATTTCTCAAATAAGCTGAGGTCAATCAAATCAATTGAGTAGGAAGATCAGAAAATGGAGTAATGACAATGGTTAATAGAGCACAGCTACAGAACTCTGAAACAACAGATAGAATTAACAGATATCCTGCTGCTGCTGTATAATTAATACTTCTGAGTGTATGATCAGGTGGATGACACTGCTGTAGTTGTACTGTCCTTAATAGTTTACCTTTCATAAGGCTGTAGGGAAACGAACTGCTTTCTTCCAGTGGGCAGGTCTTGAACAGAGGTGGAAAATAGATGGTACAGCCATGCAAAATTAAATGCGTTTGATCTTGGGAGCCAAGGTGTCCTGGGCCTGTCCAGATCTTCTGTCTAGCAACTCAAAGACCCAGGGAGTCCTGAGTGAAAACTTGACGGTAGAAACTGAAATGAGGGCTTGTGTCAGCGCAGCAGATGCAGCCAGCAGATGCAAGCAAGGTCTGCCTGTGCTTCAGGCTGGCTGGAAGCCGTGTCACTGCACTAGCGTGACACTGAGTAGAAGTAGGGTAGTTGCCTTCTGAAGCAGGTTCTGAAGCCAGTTGCAAGGCAGATTCAATACACAATACTTGTGGCTCCACAGCTTCCAGTTCAGGCTTGAGGCGTAGGCCAGGTGAGCCTGCTCACAAGTRGTGTACGGACCACCTTATTTTGAAAGGCTTTCCCTGGGTCTTTTTTTGCTGTTAAGCTGCTAGGCAGGGAAAGTGGTGAGAAGAACATAATGTTTGTTAGTTCAGCTGGTAACTATAAGCTTCTCAAATAGGCTTGGGAAGACTATCAGAAATGAATGGGAGGCTTATGTTCAGGGGAACTTATTATTCTGACCAGCAGCTTTTTCCTTGGTTAAGGATGAATAGGCCTTTCAAACATATCAGTCAAACCTCATATTAATGCATACATTATTGGAGGAAGAATCACATGTCCAAAGGCTGGATCTAGCCCATGAACCATAGGTTCTTCCATTCCCTCTGTCTCCTCTCTGCTCCTAGACAGGTTTTCACATCTTTACCTCATTGTTAAATGTGAGAAATCAGTCCGATTTTTGCATTAGAATCAAGAAAGATCGAACTTTTGGAACTATTGCATTTGAAGCCTATAGCAAACCAGCCATTCCATTCAAGTCCTTCATGCTTTTAGGCAGTATAGAAGGTAACACCTAATTAATGTGGATAGTTTAATTTGCCTCAACCTCAGTTGATCTGTGTATTTGGAGGGAAAGCAAGAAGCAAAGCCATAAAGAATTACTGCCTCAATCCCCCTTGTGTTTATATTCAGTATTAATATTGATTCTCTGTGTTCAAGCTTTGTTTCTTAATAAGCCACCCACAAAAGTGCAGGCTTGGAGCTGAGTTTCGTAGCCAGATAAATATGATGAAACAGTATTCTAATAAGCACTGGATGATTGTGACTCATGGAAACATAGTGCGTATGTCGGATGGCCGTTATCAGGCTCATTCATAACAGCCGGCAGCAACCCAAATCTGCATGTTAATGAGATCTGGAGATGACCAGCCACTGTCCTTCTCTCAGATGGATCCAGACAGGCATGGTGGTATGGCAGGAAGCTCTATGCCAGCTGCTGCAGCTGATTCTCCTCTTACCAGACTGATTTTTAGGTAGGGTGTTGCAGAAGTGGCTAAGAAAGTCCAGACTGATTGTCCCAAATGGTGCTCRCTCTCTTCTGGCCAAGCAGTGGAGAACCAGCCCCTCATCTTGTAGTCTCTGACTYGTTGTTGCACTGCTTCCTCCCAGTCTGTTTCTGTCCCTTCTCCTGCATTCTGTAGGCAATAAAGCTTCTTGAGCAAGAATTTCCTTCCGTGGCATGATGGGCTTTGGCCTGGTCTGGRCTCCTGGGGGTTGTGGGATTACCCCTGATAAATGACCCTAATTCCAAAGGTAAGAACATCCTACCGTGCCAGATCAGGGGGCGATTCACGGCTCCCAGTGCAGCAGCAAAGGACAGGAGCTGGAGCTCTGCTGAACGTGGTAACAGGGTGGTCCCTGTGGGATTATTGGCCTCGTTGTCCTCTGCTTCCCGTCAACTGCCGTAGGAGAACTGTGTGCTGAGCGTGTCATCTCCACTCGCTGCTGCGGAAAGGATTGCTGTGAAGATCTGCCTGTGAGCTCTCTGCTCCCCGGTATTCAGTCCCGACATACTTACAGTTCAGATCTGTCACACACATTTAAGTATTTAGGATGTGTGCTGGAGTGTATGGCATACCTGGGATGTACATTGGCAGGACCAGACTTGTTTCCCTGCTGTGAAAATACCGCTGGCCCCAAGGCATGTGTTATCATGCTGTTTTGATCTGTGTCTTTCCCCACCAGAGGGAAGAGATTCAATGAGGTTGTGGTCAGCTGCAGGGTGCTGAGCTGGAGCTGCACGGGCTGTGTTTGCTGCTGCGCTCACAGAGCTGCGTGTAGTCACGGTGGTGTTTCGGTTTCTAATCTCTTCGGTACCTAGCRTGGTGGTGAAATGTGCTGAAAAATTAGACCACTCTTCTTCTAGAAGGCTGTTAGCCCTTTCTGCTGTATGGCATATGTAACATGAGAGAAACTGTACAGTCCTCCCAGCTAGATCAGAGTGGTATCTGTCCTTGTCTCTTCTTCCTTTTATGTCTTTTCATGTCTAAATTGCTGGGAGGAGCTGAGCTAACCTGCCAGGCCCACAGCGATCTGTACACACTAGTCTGTTTCTAGGTGAAACTAATTCTGCTCCTGGCCATTACATTTGTCTCCCTTTCAGTTCTCTCCCGTCCTGGGGGTGGGTTAGGATTCAGCAGCACCTCTTCTTTGTTTCCTATCTTGAGCCATTATTCTGCATTTGGATACAGTAAAGGCATTTAGAAACTGCTTGTGAAAATCGCAGGTTTGGCAGAAAAAACTTTCTGTGCTGAAATCAGGCTTTGGTTACCAGCTTGGAGCAATACTCACTTTTGTCTGAGGTTGGATTTTTGGAATTGCCTTACCTGAACTGGAGCCCAAGTTGGAGCTGAATACAAGCTGCCAAAGGGGGGTTGCATCAAAGCTTATTGGAGCTCAGCCACATTGGCAGATTTGCCGTCTGGACCTGGCTGTCCTGTTTCTGCCCTCTCCAAGCCCAAACATGGAATTCACCTGAAGTTCTGCTGTCCAAGCCACTGTCCAAAGCTCTAAACAGAAAGTCATGCCTTCACCTGGGAAACTGTCAGATCAAAGGAAGGAACCATGTAGGAAAATGCAAGCCCTTAAGGGAGAGGACATCTAATCTCATACCTGTCAGAGTGTCTTCCTGTTTTAGGATAATTAGCAGTACTGTGAGGATCTTACAWGAGGCCTTAAACTAGAGGTAAGCCTAAAATGCTTTGTAGGGTAAATGTAGGAGTCATGTCAACTGCTACTGAAGCATGACTACCTCTGGACTGGAACAAAGCCTCTGGCCAAACATGCACCTTATCTTCTGGTCTAAACAGTGAAATGTTCCCARTTTTCAGACTCTTCAGCAGTGGCAATGAGAGAGCTTTGGAGAGACAGTAATGGAAGATTATTTATAATTGTATTTATTTACATTGCTGCAAACTTTATATTATGCTGTCTGTTTATTCTCACTGGGCCTATATTGTTCGTACATATCTGAGTTAACAGACACCTGAGTTTTTTAAGATAAATAGTTTTTTTTTTCCTTTAAATGTTCCCTTTAATCTTTTCTCATAATGCGTRGAGCAAATTATACAGTACTTTGCTTCAGTGGAAGTTTTTGACTGGTTACTGAGTTTGATTTGGTGCATGGCCTCTGGGACCTGGAGCAGATACAACAGCCCAGATTTCCTCACGTTGGCTATGATGTTGGSTATGAATCATCTTAAAAGTCTTAAAGCACACTGGGCTTTCCCATACTGGGTAGTCAGATAAGTTGAAAAGTGATACTTTTCATCAGGCAGCACCACACAGCAGGAGTGCAGTTTTACCAAATAAGGCAGTAGGAACTGGCAAGGAAAGACAGGAAATAAAATGGTAACTTTAGCTGTTGCTCCATTTCTTACTGTGTTTGCAGGAGTTTCTGTTTTAGCACTTCTTGTGTAGTGATCTTCTTTCATGCTTACTGTTGCATTTTGACCATAAAATCTCCCAGGACTGACCACGACTCCACGCTGAGTCGTAAAACCGGACTCTTTGCTGTCAGCTTCCAACCAGCAAGCCACAAGAGACAGATCTCGTGCCTCTTTCCAAGACAGCTTAAAACCCTTTACTGTGCCCAAATCGCTCTCTGAAAGCRGATCCTGACTCATCTGACGTAGCTCGATGTATGGCAGCTTCTGTTGGTGGGGAATACATCTGGTAGCTATCACAGCGCTTTCACGGAATTAATTCCAATTATTTTACATGTTTATCATTCCGGTAATGGAGCTGACTCAGAGAAGCAGGACGGCTTCCGTGTGAGGGAGATGAGGGGCCAGGTCCGCTTTAGGAGAAGAGGCCTTGCAGGAAGGGGCAGAGTTCGCAGGTGTGGAAGAGGCGTGTGCAACCGCGAGTGATGTGAAAGACCAGGCGCAATTATTCCACCTCCCTCGCAGCGCGGGAGTCAAGGCGCACCCAGGGGAAACTTCAGGCGGTTGAGGCTAGTACTTCTGAACTCCCGACTGTCACTATTCCCTAGGCAGTAACTAATAGTAACAGGTAGGGTGTGTGCTGCCCAGTTTTCTCTGCTTTCAGCCTGAAGAAGCCATTGGTTTAGAAAACAAAATCTGGGGGTGGGACTGGAGGACCTCACAGGCAGCGTTAGGGGCGGGATGAAGGCCATCATCTTACCAGGTGCTCATGTCAGCTTCTTCTGCATTCACTTTGTGCTGCTTTTCCTGATGGGTTTTCACACACCTTCTATGTCCTTAAACAACCCCGCTCAATTTTCCAGGAGTTTAGTTCCCCTTATCTGCTCTGATTTTGGCCTGCGGGGGTTTATTTCCGTGTGCTTCTTGTTGGCTGCTCACCTCTTCTCGCAGCCCCTTCCCGCTGTCCAGGTCAGTGGCCGCAGTCTCCTCCAGGCTCCTGTGGCCGGGGAGCAGCCCACCTGCCTTCCGAACCGCGGCAGGAACACGAGGATCCATCCTCCTCTTCCTCTCCCTTCCTCTGGGGTGGTTGAACTGTCTCTGCTGACTCAGGATCATGATTTGTGGCTTCATGTATATTCACAGAATAGTTGTGCCCAGCGTGTAATTGGCCCTGAGATGGTTGTGAAGGGGTTCAGAGCAAACGCCTGTCTTTGGGGAGGCAGCAGCAAGGTCAAAGGCTTCTCCTTGGCCCTAGTAGTTCTCCTGAACGGGCAGATCCTTTCTCTGGCATTTAACAGGGAGGTTGTGCTTTCATCTTCGGAGGTACTGTGGGATTTGGTTGCTTTTTCTCCCTCCCTCCTCTGCAAAGCTGAGGACAAGCCCCAAGAGGGTGAGCGCTTCTTACGGCGTCACCCACCCTGCCGTTAATCAGTAACATATTGGGGAAGGGGCGATGGGAAACGCTGAAGTGACCAAGAGAAACAGAAGCTATTGTTGTTCCAAAAGTTCAAGTTTCCAGTTTCCTCTTCCTCCACCTGTCAAGAGGGCGAGCTGGGCATGCTCCCGGCGCTGAGCACAAACTCAAACATGCCCTCTAGGCTCGGCTCTGAGCGCCGTGTCACTGAGTTAGTCACCCAGAACTCCGGGCAGCGGGATGAATAGGAGGCACATCTGTCGGGGGGCAGCGGGGGGAGAAGGCACGGCGCCGCTCCGCGACCGCCCGCCTGGGCTCTTTCGCTCCTCTGGGYGGATCAAAGTATTGAAGCTTTAGGAGCTGCTGCTTCCCGGCGGAATCGCGTGTGCTCACAAAGCAGCGGTATCTTTCTCCCCAGGCCCTGGCAGCGAATTCCAGAGCACCTGGGGATGTTTGGCTGGGCAGACCGTGGGTTCATTCAAATKCTCTTCTTGTTTTCAAAGAAATCTTGAATTTTGCGAAACGCCTGCGTTGCTGCCATCAAAGCAAAGGATTGGTGYGTTGAGGGAATGTCTCGCAAAGACTAGAACCGGGAGTCATTCTCCTTGTACACCAGAGGCAACATTGCGCAGGATCTCTGACCAGTAAAAATCTATCAGGCAAATCTGTTCCCACAGCACATCCAGTCTGTTTGGAGCTTTCTGCCTTAAAACCTTGAGGTTTTTTGAAATCCTTTAAATATGCTCACACACACACACAAACAACAGAAAAAAGCTCCCTCCTCTTTAGCAGAACCATGTTTTCATTCCACCARCGTTCTCGTAGTGACGCACTCTTTATGGTACCTGTGAACCTGAGGACAAGTTTGCCTTTTGGGAAACACTGAAAACGGTGCTAATGGAACTATGTCTGCGTGAGAAACTGCTTAGTAGGTTAGAGTGAGTGTCCTGGATCTTATTTGGTTAAAATGTGGATAAACATCCTAAACATTGATCAGAGGATTTTATTTAATTAAAAAAAAAATACTCCTGCTGGTAAATACATTTGGCTGTCTAGGATCTGAGCAGTGGTCGTCGCTTTATCGATTGTCATATCATTAAATCAGACGGGGAAAAAATTAATGATAGGCTTGAAGACCCTGAACATAAAGTTCAGTTGTCTAGAAAATCTGTTAAGTTGCTGAGCGTCTTGCCATGGTTTTAAAAAAAATCCTGCTTCTAAATGAAATGTCAATGCGTATTATGCTACATGATCTGATGCTAGTAATTCTCTCCACTAGGCTTGGTAATGTGGTATTCCAGATGCTTACGATTATTTAGATTCCTGAATGGAAAATTACGTGATTAATTCTAATATCTTAGCTCTGAGCCTGTAATCAAATCCTGCAGCAGAGACTCCACCATCCTTCCTGTTGCATTCACTAGGTTTTAGCAGAGGTGGCTGTGGGACTGAGATCGTGTTTCATAATTTTTTATCTAAGAGTGGAGAAAAGTCATTGTTCAATATGCACTTCCAGAGCATATATAAAGTTAAAAACCTTCCAAGGAACTGAAAAATAGTTTYCAGTAGCTCCAAAGTGCTTAGAGTGAAAGTTGCCATCTTAGGCTCTGTGTTGTTAGAAGATGCATATGTCAAAGCATTTAGCTGCAATTCAAATCCATGAGAGAGCAAAAGATAAAATGCACAATATATGAGGACAAAAGCAGGCTTTTGTGGCAGAGTGACCCAGTGACTCATGGAAGGCTACTGGGAAGTTTTGTTTTGGCTCTATAGTTAGATTGTATTAATACCATGGTCGAGTCAGTGAACTATGTTGAATACCCCTCCAAAGATATTAATAAATGGCAGGTATTGGACTGYGAGGTTTTAACTGTCAGGCCAAAGTTAGAGGCCTCCAGGGGTAGGGCCACCTGARCAGCTACTTAGCTGACTCTTCAAATCCTCAGCAGATTTTGTGTCTTGTTTCCCCGTTCCTCTCCCGGTTCCCTGTCAGGGGAGCCCCAGGCTTTTGTTGGAAGAAGCAGCATCCCGTGTCCGTGCGAAGGAGCAGCGCGCGTGAGGGCGCAGATGGAGCAGCGGTGTGGATTTCTGCTGCAGGCAGCGCTCCTCCGGGCGAGCGCGCACAGTTGCTGCGACCAGCAGTGGCCGTGGATCTGAGTCAGACTTGCAGATCTGTCTGTTGTGAGTGTAAACACAGGCTGCACGCGCAGTTGCGATGGGAGCTGATCGCTAGCGATAGCAATCTGTCCTGCCTACGGGCTGCCAGGCTGCCATCGTTTGTGTATCTAGACCAAACTRTATCTGCTACAGGGACAGGAAGGCTTTGAGGCTGTACATACATGGATGGKTTTTTTTAAGCAATCTACTGCCTGAGAGTATTCTTCAGGCAGCAGAGCTGGAAGCATGTTCTTGTCATTTGTTTCCGGAGGATAAAGCATAAAGGCCTCTCGCTGGGGCAGCCGAGGTTGATCACGTGCAGCACCTCACAGAGACGTTTGCAGGACTGCTTGGTAAAGCAGCAGCTAAAAGCTGTCTGGGGTTAGCGATGGGGCAAGTGTGAGTAGCAAGGATCCAATAAGGATTCTCTAGGAAAATTTGTTTCTCTGCCAAGTGCAGGTGTGAAGTATCCAACCTTTTTGGTTGGGAATGCGTAGCACCCGCTCTTAGGCACCTGGTGTGGCTGGCAACTGTCTGGCTCGTTTCTCATGTTAGCAGGGCGAGGAGGCTTGCCCCAAAGACCTCAACGTATGAGGACAGCTTTCTTACCTGATTCACCCTCGGAGCACCACGTCTCTGCAGGGACTGTGAAGGGCACCAGGATGGGGCTTCCACTGCTGCTTGGCTGGGACTTCCATTACAGATGGTGTCTAACCAGCTGGTACAGGCATCCTGTCTAGCAGATGACTTGGGCGTATCTAGGACTGCTTGCCATATTCAGAACGTGTTTTGCGGGGTTTTTTTCAGAATCAAAACTCCTTTTGAATATTTAGTTATTAAATAAAGTTTAGATCCTATAGAATCGACTGGGCAGTGGGTTTTCTGGATTCTGTTATARTCCATCTGCTGTGTTACATCAATATTTGACACATGGGACTTGTGTTTTCTTGTTTCTCTCGTCCCAGAAGTGGAATTTTAATGTGTCTTGAGATGTGATGTTCTGCTCCAAACTGATCTTTTTTTGAGAGACTGTGAAAATACCAAACAGCAGACTATATTCAGGTCATACAGTTTGAGCCAAGGCTTAGGCTTTGGTATGGCTCCTTAGGTATATCTTTAGAATCAGCAGGGTATATTTGTTCCTTGGGATTTGTGTTTCRCGAAACCACACAGTCCTCCATTGGGAGGAATTTTGAGCCAGTAGAAGGTTTGCAGAGATCTGGCATACAACTGTAGGTGTTTGCTAGGTTCATGCTTTCCTTTATATTCATTCTTACTGCAGGAAGAAGAATATGGTTCTTTTAGCTGCTTTTCACTCATTGTAGCTGGGCACCCTTTATTTGCCATCTAACATAGTTACTACCACAGCAGACTCAAGGCAATCGATTTGAAAAGCTTGGCTAAATTCAGACACACACCTCTCTAAGTTTGTAAAGAAATGGTCTGATCTTTTCAGGCCGTGTGAACTAGTACAGCTGCAATTGCCTTCCTAATCTGTGAATCTAGTTTATTTTAATACTTAATCCACAGATTCAGGTGCTTGCATGTGTGAAGTTTGTCTTTTGTTTTTAGTTGTGTCTCTCGCAGCGCTGAGTTTAATGGTAGTTTTTCCCTGTTACAGCTTTAGGAAGGATGTGCTGTGTACATGTATGTACATATGTGTTACAACCATAGGAAGGAGCGATGGCCCTTCCCAGAAAGGGAGCTGGAAAGGCCTCAGTTGAGAAAAGGAAGAAGGATAGGCCAAAAAAGGCCAAAAAGGAGCKTTCTGCTGACTCCCTCATAGCCCTCCCTGCCTCACATTGTCCTGGCTCAATAGGTGCAGCACGTTACTTCGGGAGTCTTGGGGTCAGGCTTCGTCTCATCTCATTTAACTCRAGAGCTCTGAAAGTTGGGCGTAAAGTCTGAATTAGTCCCTCCTTCCTTGTGGTCAACAGAGAAAGTGGCACTTCCTGACTGTAATTTCATGCCGTGTGAGTCTGGCACTTCTTTCAATGAGCTGTATTAGCCTCTGTGGGGATCTCTCTCTTGCCATTAGCTGCAGAGTGGGAGCATAGACAGCTATGGTAGACCAGACTCCTAACCTTCAGGCAGGTAAGGCTCGAAGAGGTAATTGAATCCCATGGATGGTCATGAAAGAGAGAGGATTGGTAAGTTTGTCTGGCCTTRAGAAAAAGTACTTTTTAAGGGTACTGCTTGGAATCTGGTGCTAAGAGTAACAGTGCTGTTGCTACCAGATTAGAGGATACCGCCTTCTGGTGCATTAGCATCTGAATAATAATTTTTAAAAAAGCCAGCAGAAGATAGGTTAGSAGCAAAGTTACTAAAAGATGCCAGGGAGGGGTTAGGGGAATGGTGTAAAACCTGAGAATGTTTTGCAGAAACAGCACCAAGGATGATTTGATGCCTCTTACAGGTTTGGGTTTGTTTTGTTTATACTTTTTTGTTCATTTTGATAGCTGATGAGAAATTGTATTGCAGCAATTTTCAGTGCTGAGTCCTCTAGGCTGCACTGGAACAAGTATCCTTGAAGTAAAAGGATTTGCCTTGTGGTATTATCCCCAGTCTGCTTGGGTTGCTTGTCTATCTGCCTTCTTCCTGAACCAGTCTGTCTTCTGTCTAGGTTATTGCTGGAAGGCACAGATGTGAATGCGAGGCACAGGCTTGGCTGGACTGCTCTCATGGTGGCAGCTATCAACAGAAATGCCAGGTATGTTTGTCTCAGCACTGACTGTCACCATAGTGGGTAGGATCCCTCGTAGATACTCCCCTTTTGGTAAGTTATATTGAACTCCATAGAGAGTTTCCACAGCATCTGAGTTAGATCRGGGTGTGTTCTCAGGCTAAACCCAAGGGAGCTTTTCTTTCTGCGTTTGCCTAGTACGTTGTGTTACATACTGAGGTAAGCTGCTCTGCAACCTCGGAGAGGTAACTGTCGAACTGACAACGCAATTCCATAGTAGCACTCAGATTTTGCAATCTGGTGAGTCTGTAACCTTGGGATGTTACTGTGGCAGGTAGTCTAACATCAGAAACTCAGCCAGAGTCTCACATAGCTCCTGTCAGAGCTGCTGTGTCCCTCCTAGCTTGTGGGGCCATTGCTGGGCCTTTCATGCTAGGCCTTTTTGAACCAAAAACGCTGAATGCTGTGCCCTCCCTCCTTAGTTCCCATGATGGTCACTGTGGCTTCTTGTAACCTTTTAAAGGCACTCTTAAATATATTCAGTCTACAACTAAATTCAATTAGTTTTTTTATTTAAGGAAAAAAGAAAGAGAAATCCAATTTTAGAAAACGTGGGACAGACGGGAGAATGAGCTTTGATGTTACAACCTCTCAGGGATGCTTTACTTAGTCACAAGTTCATAAGCAAAAAAGCCTAATTACTTGGGAAAACACAGGATTAAAGCAAGCCACAAAAGCTGAATATCCGCTCTCGGGCGACACAATTCGAATCCATGTGCTGAGTTCGTGTGTGGTGCAAACTTTGATGTGTGCTATGACAAGCTGAAAGTCGTGACCTCCTCAGGGATCTCCTTAAGATGGGCATAGAGGCGGGAGCTTGGGACTGTTTGTTTAACTTTGATGTCCAAGCAGCAACGGGCCCTGCTGTTTGCCTGTCCGCAGAAGGACGGGTTTTGGAGCCTCCCACCTTTGCCAGTGGACAATGGTCAGCAATGGAGTGTGACGACTGTTGACCATTCCAAGTGACTGGTGGACCAGAACAGGGTTTCACGAGTTGCAAAAGCTAAGAGGAGACGAGGAGAAAGGCTGTTCATGGTACAATAATTACCTAAAATCAGGCCTAAAATCAGGTAGAAATGCTAATGAAAACATCTAGGCAGTAAAATGTGTTCAGCACCGTAGCTGGTCCCTTAATATAGACTGGCACAACAACAGCAAATGTATGTCTTATTTGGGTATCTGGCAAGAAAGCTCAGAAAACTTTTGGCTGTGTTGAAAAAATAATGTTTACTTTTCCCACATACAAGATGAATGTTGATTTTAATTGAAATTTTAGAGGTCCTTGAATATCTGAAGTTTGATAGAACTTGTCTCTGACAATATAGTGAAAGAGTAATTAGATACTTCATGGAGGCAAACATAAATGCAAACCTAACTTATTCCTGGTGTTACAACTCTATTGCATAACACTAGGGTTATGCCAGACGTGGCTTTGGCCCTCCATACTGTTTCCAGCTTCAGAAAGTCCACAGTGAAGTTTCAGTAATGGCTTGGCAAATGTATTGAGCTGGAACATGACACACAAAGTGTTTGAAATTCCCTACAAATCATTTGCTCACAGATGCAGTCTTCTGAGTGACCTTTTTAACCTGAATCCAAAAGAACTGGGCATTGTGTGCTTGGTTGGATGTGGAAGTGGAGAAAACAGACCATGGGAAGCTGATGACTTTGACTCAATAACATGGGTTTGCCTGTAGAATTCTAAATACTTAGATCTTTCCTTCCAAATGCAGAGTGCCTGMTGGTTTTCTGGATCTATTGCAATCCTTTTGCATACATTAGATTATGAACTAGTCTAAATATGGCTTACTTCACTCAGCGTTGGCAACTATGTGTTTGTACTTAGCTGATCCAATGCATAAATATTGGCAATAGGATTTCACTTGCTATGTAGATATGTAGTAGCTGTATTTCATGATATTTATTCCAGTAGGATGCACAATTCCTTTTTTAAAGCATGGTCCTGCTGTAAAAAGTGATCATCTAAAATGGATTTGTCTGGCCACAGTAACTGATTTTGTAGATTACAGATTTTTATGACCTTTGGTTCTTAGCCCGTCAGTAAACAGGTGTCTGGAGAAGGTGAGCTGGGTCTTTCTCTGGCTTGACCATCAGAAGAAATGGTAACAAGTGGCTCAGAGACATGATGAAGATGCAACCAACTGTGTATTATTAGCTTGTGACACATACACGGCCATTTGATTTTGTTTAAGGTGATTGCTCTGTGATCACTTTTTTTTAACATTGATACCTCAACAAGTAACCCAGCGTAGCCTTGAGATGCAAGGAGGCTGTGACATTGGCAACTGGAATGGGTGTTTTCAGGTTAGAATCACTAAGAAAAAATAAACCTGCAGCCCCAAATTTCTTTTTTTTCCAAAGCTGAGTAGAACTGTGTTTTCAAGTCTGCTGTGTTGCTGGAGATTCCTGTGACCTGTCATTTAGTTTTGTAATGTTTCCCAATTTTCACAGCCCTCACTCTTCCAATTAGGCAGCTAGAGTCCATATGTTTAATTTGATTTCAGCTATATTGCATTAATGATTTCTGTCAATTGCCATCAGCTACAAGATGAAATCCCATGTGCCAGCGGGGAAGTTTTGAGTCTTTCTTTCCTTTTTTCAACACAGCAAAGATCATTTTCTTCCTCTTAAAAATGTGTTGTATCCAAAACGTTGCAAGGCATTGAGGAGTGTTGCTGGTGTGTTCTTACTAATAGGTTTGAAAGGGGAGACTAGTGCCAAAAGCATAGCTGGGAAGGAGCAGCATCCTGGCTTGTGTGTATGGGACATCAYGCAGAAGCTGAGCCTTTCTCATGGAATCACAAGCTCTGCTGAAGTGGGTGAATTTAGCCTCATTGTGTCCTGTGAACTGGGAGAGGAGTTGTTAGCTCTGGCATCTCTCAGTCACTGTGGAGTTCCTTTCCCATCCATTCCTGCAGCCTGTGCTCCAGAAGATCACTCTTCTGCAGGCAGAGATCATCTCTACTCCTAGCTGGAATGCTTTTCTGCAGACAGCCCCGTGCCAAAGCGCTGAAATGCAGCATGCAGTGTGATTCCAGCTTAGCTCTTGCAGCCTTCAGCCCTGGCTAGCTTGTGTTACTCACTTGAGAAAAGCAGGGAATGCAGCGTGGTAGGATGTGACATGGGTGATACTGGGAATGATAATAACTATGGGGCATAGCCCTGCGTTTTAATGCCTCCGCAGTACCAAGTTGGAATCATTTCCTGTCTCGGCATCAGGAGATTATGGCTTCGGTGCTGACATCCAGGCTTGGACTGAGCCAACCTTAACAGCGCTTTTCATAGCAGAGGTGGACATTTCTCCTGAGGAGTAGGCTGTGTGGTCTCGTGGGGAGGGCTCGAGCTGCCTGGACACATGGGTTCCGTTCCAGTCTCTGCTCCGTGGCKCTCTCGAGTCAGTTCTTTTTTGTAGTTTCCCTTGTGTGCTGTGTCTGGCTTTGTGTGCGGCTGGGACTCTTTTTTGCTGTGTAAATACCCAGAGTCCCAGCACATAATGCGAGTTATAATTTGAGCCTGCAAACATTCCTGTAATACCAATTACAAAAATAATGGGACATGCCCGAATACTTCAGTCTAGTGTCTCTTTTTAGTGTGTGTGTTTTAGAAACATACAATTAAGGTAATATAGATGATATAAAAATACTGTCAGAAGAACTGTGTTCTTTTTTAAAAAAAAAAAAAAAAAGTTCTTTCAATGAGCTTATTCCTTGTCACGGACCTTTTCTGAAGACTGGATGGATTCATTTTTTTTTTTCATTTTTTCGTACATGTGATGAAGGGTCCCGGGTCCAAATTCCTAGACTGTGTGATAATACAGATTGTTAACAGGGTCATGGGCTAGAAACAGATCATTTGTGACACAATTACACAGCCAAAGGAAAGTTTTCCACTGTAATTTCCATTGCTGGACCAGCTTTTGCATACCTGATGAGGTAATGATTCTAGTTTTGGTTCTGAGCATAACAACATGGAACTGTTACTTTTATGCAGTATGCAATTTTGGTCAAGGCCTGAAGAGTGAGTGCATGCATGCGTGTGCGCACGCACACACACACACACGCACAGAGAGTTTAAATTTTAGGTTGGAGTGACTCCTTTCTAGTCTGTTTTCTCTTCRTTCTTTGTGGAAGACTATCAGTCCTCTGAATTTCAAGACCTATTTTAAAGTGCTTTCTTAATTCTCTTGGAAAGATGTCAGTTTTAAAACAGAGAATTTGTAGTCTATGTGAAAAATACTGCTAGAGGCTTCTTTCCCTTGGCTGAACCTGCTAGTTTTGCATATTTAAYATATTTATAGTAGTTAAGTAGTAAGTATTAAATACTTACTGGGAGCTTTGTGGGCTTTGTGTCTTTGTTAAAAGAAACAGAGCTCTCATAAACAAGACCAAAACAGTTCAGACCTTCCCGTGCACTTAAACCGTAGTGACGTACAGACTGGGTAAAACTCGCAGCTCATAAATGCGCTTGGGCTCAGGCTCCAGYGTGCTTAGCAGGTGGGACATGAGCACACTGCTCTGCAGTAGCAGCGAAGAGGTAGTGGCGTCATCTGGGCTAGTAACAGCCCATGCTCAGAGCCTCCGACRGGGTTGCGCAGGCCATGCCGGGTCCGTGCTGCTGTGTTTTCTGCTCTGCTGTCATCTGCGAGTAGCCAGCTGAAACAGTTGTGGACGCTGCTGCTGCTAAGTCGTGCCGTTCTTTGCTGCATGCGGTTGCCCCGTTTTTCGTTGTTTCAGCAGAATTGAAATGAGAGTGAAGTAGTGAGTCATCCTTTCAGCCCCTGAGGAGGCAGAGAACCATTATTCGGATTGATTTGACAGAAGGGGAAGCTAAGGCACAGAGCGGTGTGGGAACTTTAAACCTCGGTTAAAAGTTTAAAGCTTAAAGTTTCTGGGTAGTTATAAAACAGGCACACTTCTGTTTTGCTTCCATTCGTTATAATTGATGCAGCCAGTCTGCACCGGTCCAGTTGGAGGTGTCGAAGAATGATTTTAAGGCTTATGAAGTTATAACTCATATGATGGGGAGGAGAACCTGTGCATACTCAAATAGACGACCTTGTCAGGCCGCTTCAGGCCTCTGCATAGCTAGATGTTGGTTTATAACCGGTAGTAATACCCACATTTTATAGATGTAGAGAAAACATAAACAAAAATAATTTGCGAGCAGCTGGGTCTCTGTGTCACTGCAAAGTCTGTGCCCCACTGGCTGTTGTTAGGACAGAGACGTGTGGGAGTGACAGGCATATGGCTCGCTTGCTTTAGATAAGTTTGCTTGTGTTTTCTCAGGTTAACACCCTCAATCCTCTTCTTTCTAGTTTCTTTTTTTCCTCTTTACTGAAACATAGCGACAGTACTTCTTCCATCCTCCTCCCTCCTTTTTACATATCCATCTTGTTTTGCACATAAACGAGCCCTTTGCTCTTGCCCTAAATGCCTTGGGCAGCTGGGTGGTATCTTAGTGCAGGGCAAGCAGGGGAAAAACAAGAAAAAATCCAGCTCTACCTGAAAAGCGTTTCTGTGTTTATTACAGATGCTTTCTCTTGGAAGCTTCTCCCCTTCCCCCCCTCTTCCATGGTTGCTGTTCTGTAGGGATTCCTTTGTATTCTCTTAAAGCAAAAAGGGACAACCCTAATGCTGTGTGCTGGCAAATCATTCCTTTCTCATGTGACACACCCTGGTCAACCCCTTCATGTGCTTTTAAATGGGTCCTGCATGTTCATTCAATTCATGGTACAAGCTTCTACCTTGACCTCCTACACCTATGTCATCTTCCTTCATCAGGGGCTTTAGGCCCTGATTCCCCTCTTAGCTGTTCACAGCCTTCCCCTCATCTCCTCTCTTCTGCGTTCTTTTCACAGCATTGACTTCTTGCACATCCCTTCTCTTTCTCCCTCCAGCTTCAGGTCTGGATCTCTTTCCTCACCTTTCCTTTTCAATGCCTTCCTGCTGGGATGGCCRGGGACAAGTGATTCCTCTCTGTGCCTCAGTTCCCTTTTCCTTTTCTGTCTTTCTACGTAGATCAWAAGAGCTGAGGGTCAGAGGCATTCACCTGGAACTGGAACTGGAACTGACAGTGCTTGGCCCACCACGGTCCTATCCCTTCCTTCCCCCGCTTTCTCCTGCAGCCTGCCCCCCCTCCTCCCCTGCAGAAAGGAAGGAGTCAGCAGGAGGCCCTGGATCTGGCCTGGCAGAGTTTGCTSGCTCTTGATGGTGGGACGTGTGCCTCTTCTGTGTGTACTCAGACTTGGTACACTGAAGGTGCTATATGGATGTTTTATATAGGTAATAAGTGCATCATGCATAGTAATATTTTAGTGGGTATATTCTAAGACTTACAGTGAAGCATGACCTATCTGGAGCTCTTTTCTGTCTATAGGCAATGATATGATTAACTGGTGCAGTCTGTTTACCTATATTAGGTACATAGATCTGTTTCATATCAATTTTTCCACCTCTTTCACTTCAGGCAACTAATTCAGTGCGGTCCACAGCAGAGCTGGCTAAATACCTGGGTGCCTGTAGAAGCACATGGCCCGTAGTGTCTGTCAGAGACAGACAGCTGAACCTGGTTTTCCGCTGTAATGACAGCACATTGCAGGAGCTTGATCCTCTGAACTGGGGCACTGTCTTTGAATGCAGCCCTTTCCGGGTGTCTCTGCCACAGCGGTGTTGGAGGAACAGCGTCCACTCGGCCATCTCTGCCTTGTACCCTCCCGAGGGCAGAGTGACTGCACCTATTCTCCACCTGAACACCCTGCTCCTTTTACTGCCTCAGCAGCACCCCCGTCTGGGRTTTCTCCAAGTAAACCCTGTGGTTTTTGTTAAGCTTGGCATCTCTAACCCAGCTGCAAAGTCAGSTGCCAGATGTGACAGGGTGCTGGGACAGTAACAGCTGAAATAACGGCAGCTCTCATTCCTCACTCCCCTCTTTCCGGTGATAAACTACATCGAGTACTGTAGAGCCCAGACACAATTAAATATTGTCAGTTTAGCAGGTCACGGTGCCTCACTGAGCCACAGCAAATGGTTGTGTGCACATTTTCTTGCCCACAGCACACAGGTAGCATGAGTTCTTCTAAGCCTCTTTCACTGCTGGCTGAGGGCACGTGCACGGCCGCGGCTGCTCAGATCGGTCCTTTTGTCCCCTTTCGGGGGATGATCGTTTCCACCTGGGACAATGCTAAGCTACTGCGGAGCGGGGGAATGCTGCGGCTGCCCTGCTTTCTGTGCTGCAGGTAGGCAGAGCGTGTTCCCGGGAGGGGGCACATCCGCATCCAGATCTCCTCGGATGGGAAGGGAGAGAACAGGGGCTGGAATGTAAACAGCAGCTCCCCCCGGGCCCCACTGCCCCCGCTGAGTTTTACAGAGAGTTAAGATATAACGACACAGGGGATCCTCTTTGTCCAGGCCGGACCTGCAGCTTCAGCCACGGCTTGGGGCAGCCGCATATCAAAACGCCCCCGAGCTTTTGCATTGTGCTGGTGACTCACGGTCACGGAGACCACTGGCCTTCGTGGTTCACCAACCCCAGCTGCCGGTGTGTTGGTCCAGGCACAGTGCCTCCTCTGACGCAGCCCCAGTCCTATCCAGCTATCCCATCATTGATTTCCCCACCCCCTGCATTGTATGTATGTATGTATTTATTTAACAATATGTTGGTCTAGCCATTAAAAGCAGAAAGCACTTTCTCCAATCGATTGAACTGCCCAGTGAGCTTCAGTTAAACATTGCCCTCTGAGTCATCACCAGGGTCAATTTAAATGTATACTCACGCTGATGAATAGGCTCTGCCTCTAATCTAATGAAAACTTGATCAGCAAATTAAAACTCAGCTTGTTGAGGCTGCTGAGCACAGGTGAGTTATGGAGGGCAGCCTGCCTTCCTAGAGCAACTCAAAACTGCTGCTAGCATCTCTCTCTTGCTAGGTGTCTGGTGCGGAGTGTTGTTCTGCCCCRACACCTGATGACACGTAGAAGAAAAGATGGGGTATATTGGCCAGAGGCCCCTCCATTTAAGACCCAGTCCATTCTGTTCTTCCTCTTTTGCAATAACTCGGCTATTGGTTGTTAATAAATAATAATTATTTAATATAATTAATAACTAATAGCTGAGCTACTGCAGAAGAGAAAGAGTTCTTCTGCCTTCTATAGCATCTTCACTGGAACCTCGCTGTGCTTCATATAGCTTCTTTAATTAACTCCCCAATTGCCTTATAAATTGGGAAGTAGTTATACCTGTTCTCCCTGAGAAAACTGAGGTATTTACTCACCTTTATAAAAAAATCCAGGGACTGCATTGCTACACCATGCTTTGTGACTGTCACCAATTTTTGTGAATCCCTTGCTTATTCCAGTGACATTCATATGCTTTGCGCTGATGAACACAGTTATTCTATTTTATCATGGTGCTGTTACCTTTCCTAAAGGCTAATTTGCTTTAATGTCCCATTACCTGCAAATTGGATAGGTACAATCAATATTTGTGATTCCAGGAACGGCTAGCTGGTTCAGAAGTGCCCAGAGGGGACTGCCTGTCCCAAAAGCAGGAGGTTAGATTGAAAGATGATTGGATAGAAAGGTTGAATGTACAACACATTATTATTAGACCAGTAAGTCTGTTCACTTCCTGTTTACAAAACTGGATCATAGAGCGTGAAAAAAGAGCTGTCATCGGGGCCARGGTTTAGGAACAGTAAGTTTTAGCACTGAGGCTAGACTACCAGTAAGAGATGATATCAGTGCTTATTAAACTTGGGCTTCCCAGCCATCTTAAGAACTACGGAAATGTTTCTTATCTACGCTTTACAGATAAGGGGGGAATGGTGCATGGGGTCGCTAATAGGCAGAGCCGAGCAGTTCTGACATCATAACCTCCTGCTTTCACGTTTAGACCACCTTACATCTGTCGTATGTGGCACTCCGTTAAACTTCTCATAGAATGCCGTTGCCCGGAGAGGTATATGCCAGGTAACACTCAAGGTATATGCCATGAATGAAGAGAAGGCTTCCACAGTTGCTGAAAGCAGATGAAGGTGATATCTGATAAAGTGCCTGGGAAGAACATTAGTTTTAAGTGTAGTCACTGAGAACAGGAGAGATGATGAATGGAGTTACTACGGAAATTACAAGTCATTGTTTGTTATCATGTGGCTYGTTCAGTACCCGTTATCTTACACATGGACCACAAGGTTGCAGATTCAAGTCCTATGCTGGAACTTGGGATCATTTCTCCTAAAATAAGGAAGAGGCATGGACCTTAGAATAGATATCACCTGTCACCTTAAACTGGAATAGGGGATCTTCTGTGTTGACAGCCATGAGGAGAGGCTCCAGGAAGGAGGGTTTGAACCATATGAGAACCTGTACTGCTAAGGACTTGAAAGATCAGAAAGGCCCAGCAGAATTAGATGGAGCCCCGAGAGATGCGGCGCTGGAAGCCCTGATGCAAGAATTACAGTAACTGGTGCTACTGAGTCAGCTACTGGGGTAGGATAACCAAAGGGTTAATTCAGGCAGATTGCACTAATGATGATTTCCCGTTCAGTAGCTCATCTTCCACCTGAGACTTTGCAGGGTGAGAATGTGATTCACAGTGATCRTGAGGTCTTTATACTGTCTGAAAACTGTGAAATTAGGTTCCCGAGGATCCATCCTGTGTCAGCTCTGTAATGTGCTTCGGGGTACGAGAAGGGCGTGCCGGTGGAAACCTCCAGTTTCGTTGCTTTTAGGGGTACCCGTCAGGTGCATTCTGTTTGGCCTCCCATTTTGAGGAGCGTGGAGATCATCAACAAACATCCCCTAGGGCAACAGACATCCTGAACGAGCTGCTTTCCATAGGGATTCTACCTCTTCAGAATCTTTGATGCAACTGGCTTGCTTAGTGGGCTGCCTGCAGTAACACCAAGTACTGAGGAAACAAGCAATCACCGGAAGAATCCCATACTAGATCTTCCAGAGAGACTATGCTCAGATCTATGAACCATGCTGGAGTTTGCCCAGGCCTTGCTGGGCATTTTTACTTCTGTTTCATACACTTGGACGGATAGCATGCCTCTCGGCACTACCAGCCAGGCACGGGRAATAGAGTTGGCAGACAACCAATACCTGCTAGTGACCAGAGGTGGAAGGGCCTGGCCTTGTAGGCTCTGACTGTAGCTGTTCTGCACAGTCAAGGCTATGCRCTTGTGCTCATTTGGCTTTATTTGCAGCCAAACCTCTCACTTRCTTTCCATTTTTCAGAGGCCATAGAAGTCAGTGGTAAAGGCCAGGCGGGGTGTCTGATGACCCTTTATATGTGGCAGCACATTGGAGTTGTGAAATAGAGATGAGTCTGGAGCTATGCATATGTTGAAAAGCCCTTGCTAAGGGTGTTGAAGGACTTCTAGCGTAGATGTTTTGCTCCATGCTGTATGGATGCTCCTACGGTGGTCTGGAAGGACCTACAGGCTTGTCATGGGGCTGGATCCCACATTAAGTGTCCTCATTGATGTGGCTGTTAGGAGCAACCTAGCAGAGCAGTATAGATTTCTGAGCATAGAGAAGGACGTTCCTTTGTCAGTGTTTCTTCCCTTGAAGCAAATTTTCTTTTCTGAGAGTATGAAGTATGAGAGATACGGTTATATTGAGCTGGAATTATGCTATATCATGACTGAACAGAGTAGATGATCTCACTCACTGACTCTTGTACCAAGACCAAAGCTAGTAGATGACCTAAAAGAAAATTAAAACTAGTTGGAGGGATCCAAGTGTTAGAGAACTAGCGTATCTCTGAATGGCGATGTCTACGGCTTGGTATCCTGAGTATGAAAACTGAGGCACTTAATACACTATGTGAATTAGMTTCCACTGCATCAAGTGAGATCTCATAGCACTTTTTGCCCTCTGGTTTCCTCTGTTGAAGGCAGGCTGTGATCTTTGCAAACCTACCTCAGGTGCTTTTGCAGAAGCTTCCCATTGACCATCTCAGGGACTGTCGTCTTCGTCCCAAGTGTGGTGAGCTCCAGGTATGCTAGTCACACCCTGAATTCATAAACTGCAGCTGGCTCTGATGGACCTGGAGCCCCACTATGAAGCAAAACAGCTGTTTCCCTGGGTCTCACTTCAGGCAGGCCGTCCTGTCTGTGCTGCTTACCCTCAGCTGGAGTGTATAGTGGGTAGGAAACCKCAGCTTCCTAGTGTCAGCTGAATGAAGCGAGAGCCAGGCTGATCAGCAGATGGAAATCTACATTSCTGATGTGCAAAAGTAGGTGAGATGAATCCTGTCCCTTTGTGCTAGTCCTAAACCATCAGAAAATTTTGATCATGGGTGCACAGCTCAAAGCATTTGAGAAAATCTTCAGAAGCTTCACATGCTCATCACTATACTTGAAACGGTGCAGGACTGTAGTTAATAGTCACTGTTTTAAGAATAAGATCTAGCACATGCCAACCTAATATTTTAGAACTAAGAGCATTGTTGAAAAATGGATATAAATGAACTCTGTGTGATCACATAAGAGATTGGGGGGGGGATATCTTGACTTCCAAGTTTGTGTTTTTTCCACTAGATGTAACTTTCTACAGTGAAGAGCGTACCCATGCCAGTAAGGAGTGTGTCTCTATTGTACCTTATTCAAAGAATAAAATAACCACCTTTTATTCTACTAATTCATTTTGGGGATAAATGGGAGAGGAACTTAAGTTAAATTCTAAATCTGACTTGACAAGACACAGCCTGCAGATACATGTCAGTCAGTCCATGGTGCGCATTGCAGAGAACTGCTGTCAGCTCATGAGCCTTGTCACCAGTGATGAATATTAAGTAATGTGTTACTGTCTAGTTGTCATGGAAAGCTTGAACCCTAGAAAAAAAAATTAAAAATTAACTGACTTCAAGCTGCTTTCAGAGGTGATAAGAAATCTAATACTTTTCTGATGATTGTTTGGATTCAGAAACAGACAGAAGACTTCCACACCAAAATTCCCTGGCCYGTCTGTCTTCTGCTAATTTGTCCTGCAGTGCTGTGTTGATAACATGACAAATCTGGAGATTGAAAGCCTCAGTTCCAAAGCGTAGGGTAGTTGTAGTGCAGGAYATCCTGCCTGTGTTGCCATGCTTGTCTGCCTTAGGAAGATCTGTCTCTCCAGTGGGCACTGCAACTGCAGCATAAAACRATTGGGAAGCTCTCCAGAAACTCGGAGGTTAAATCTCTTTCAGAAGTCCTGGAAGCTGCTAGGTTGGATTGCTGATGATCAAGGTGTCTGTGGTGGTGATTTCATATGAATTGTCTAGTTCTCAGAGACAGAACTTTGACTGAGCTGTATGCAGTAGTCAAATGCTTTTCTTTCAGACTCCTATATAATTCATGTAATTGAAATGTATTTTTGAAATGCTAAAGTCAGTTCTTCCTCTTGTGAGGGCAGAAAGAAGCTAAGAAGGACTAGCTGTTTCTTGTGTCTGCCAAGCATCCAAAAGATGCCTTTTCAAGGGTGGCTTCCGTTGGCTGTCMCAGTGTAGAGGATACCACTCAATGAAAGCTATAAATTGTATGGCAAGAACCATGGGAATGGATAGGCCCCTACCAGGCTCCCTACCTTTTGTCATGCTTCATACTGAAAGGCTATACACTGGTTTTGGTGGGGTGGCACCTTTATTAAAGGAGACTTAGGTCTGTAATGATTGCATTCCAAAAGCACAAGTAATAACACAAATTAGTTTTGCTTCCCTGAACCTGAAGGGTGCTATAAGAATCTGCCTTTCTGCTGGGGCACAGATAGCCTGCTAGCCAGGATGTGGCATTTACTGYGGTTGGGAACAATTTCCACCACTGAACCAGACTTACAAAGTTATGCATAACCGTTTCCTGTACTGGACTGAAAATATAACTCACACCATGAGCATGGTCTGCACAGGTCTTCTTGATAGGGCTGTGTTTCTCGCAGCACATGGCTCTACAGTGTCACTCCTGCCTCAGGTGCTTCCCACTTCTAATTGTTTTCAGAATATGCTGGTGTTGTTTCATTTGTTAAGTCTAATTAAGGTTGTTGCTTTAAGTTTGCTAGCTGTGAATGTTTGAGGAGGGCTCTCTGAACACTRTTCCCTCTCAATCTCTGAAGGGCTCTGTTCACTCATGTTCTACCTCTGCCTTATTTTTTTTTTTTTAACCTATAACAGTGTGGTGAAGATCCTGCTTGCAGCTGATGCTGATCCAAACCTTGGAGATGAATTCAGCAGCGTGTATGAGACTGCCAAGGAAAAAGGCCTCCATTCTTTAGAAGGTAATATTGTTCATTTGCAGGGATYTACATTTGCTTTTGAGGTCCCAAAATTTTGTTTTCTGGCTTTGAAATGGAAATTTGACCCCCCCTTTTTTTAGAACTAGCTTCAGTTCCCATATAAATGCAGAGTAACTGATGATACATGAGTGGGTGTTATGTCTAGAGAAAAGAGGAATCATTAGGTAGATGTTTATGAGAAGCAATCCTTCAGTGTCCTAGAGATAASTTGTTTTTATACAGCCAGAACATAATACGAAGTTGTAGATAAGCACATCATCCCACTGACCCAAATGCATTCGAAGGAGAAGAGTTCAAGGTAGCTGTATTATACCAGTAGCCTTACTCTAGGTCTTATAAATGGATACAAAATGAAGGAAGACTTACCCAATTGAAATAAAGCTGAAAGATATGTGAACTGGTTGCAAATAATTGTTGCTGGGTTTTGGCCAAGCATTAATGCTAGCTTTCATCTCAGGAAGTCTTTACATAGAAATGGGGAATTTTTCTGCAGTGTCATTTGGTCTTAAGATTTTTCTTGACTGGTCATCTCAGGTTGAAATCTTATCACAGTATTATCCCTGTTGCTGGGATGTTGAGGCTGACTTGACCCTGCTAAAATGTCWCTGGTTTTTACCTTCCTCACTCAAGTGTTCCAGAGACCCTGTCTCCAGCTGAGAGCTGCGCTGAGCTGCTGTCCCCAGCTGTGAGATTACAGCCCACGATATGTGACTACCTAGCGTGAAGTGTGTTTTAAGTCATTCACAGAATCGCAGAATCACACCGTAGCTGGCACTGGAAGGGACCTCTGGACRTCATCTGGTCCAACCCCTCTGTTCAGCAGAGGTCAGCAGAGGTGACCTCCACTGCAAAGGGGAGATGAATCACCCAGCAAAGGTGACATTCCCTGCCACCTTGCCAGAACTGAGCCAGCTGCTGGGATTCCTGGCATTCCTAGGAATTGCCATGTCCGGATTGACTGCACTTTATGTGCTCTGACCTTTTGCTTAGAAATTAATCCTTTTCCTACTTATTGTAAATTAAAAAATGAGGAAGCTGCATAGATTGTCCAGTATTTAGTGTTTCACTTGCATTGTCTGCAAAGCAAAGTAACACTTGGCTGTTTGCATAGCCGGAATAGTGCAGTGACATTATCCATTGGTCTGTACGTGGCTTGTGCCGCACTAAGAGCTGAAAACTGCATGAAGTCTAATGAAGGCGTAGTCKTTGGACCTTTGATAAAACACGGGTTGAGTTAAGAAGATGAATCAGTGAGGGGACAGTTTTGACAAGGTGTTATTTTATTTTTGAAAGCTCTCTGCTCTCATTCCTCACTGTAACACACCCGCGCAATGGGCCTGCTCCTCGATGGAAGTAAGAACACAAATACATCAGGTTTCTGTGGCAGTAAATGCAAAATGTATGAAACAACATTAAAAAATGAACAATGGAATGCCAATACATAATGCATGTACATAGACTTTATTTAAGACAAAGTGTATCAACCAATAAAGTTAATTGTTTTTGTCTGCATTCATCCCTCTTTAATGTTATATATTTTGGGGGTGAGGAAAAGATAAGGCCATTCAGTAAGAAGTTGCATTAATTCTTTAGTTGACATGTTTTATTAAAAAGAATAAATTCAGTTGCATTTTAAAAAAGAGAAGGAGAGAGAGAAACTGCCTTTTTTTAACCCATTTACATATTTCGTGTATAAATATTTTTTCATAAAAACATCCAAATCGAGAGGGTATGCTCCACGAACACTGCACAAAATATATTACAGACATTTATATGGATGGCAGGAAGGGAGACAGAGGGCTGAAAATTTCCAGGCACCCAGTGATTGATGGCAGATGAGGCTTCCCCTGACGCTTTATTGAGTTTCCGATGATTATCTCTCTCTSAGACATTTTTTACAGATGACGGCCGAGCTGTCACAACGGACCATGGGGGAAAAAGCCCAACAATAATAACACTTTAATCTCTTTACTGCACTGCTCCCTAGTATCTCAGATTCATCTTCCCTGACGCACGCAGTTCATTATCCAGCCCCTCCCTGGGTA
Source organism: Rhea americana (assembly GCF_003343005.1). Lineage (NCBI taxonomy): Eukaryota > Metazoa > Chordata > Aves > Rheiformes > Rheidae > Rhea > Rhea americana. Next base: position 35,774 of record NW_028186739.1, read on the forward strand.
GGAAATGACGACAAATAAATAAATATACATACTCACCCTGTATGCTTAGAGAGAAGACCCAGGAAAGGGAAGGAGCCGGGGCATTAATTGATCTTTCTGGAGTTACTGTGGTTCATTAGCGGAGATGTTGGGCTAAAATGGCATCAGGTATTCATTGCCATGTTTTCTGTTCTGTTTCTGTGAGAAATTTCCAAATCTTCTAGAAATTCTTCAGTAGTTCTTAGAAGGCAGTGTAGAGGCTGCACTGCGGAAGATCCAYGGTCTGTGTTTACTTTAGTGTTACGAAGTAGCAGGTGCTCAGAGCTCTCCCAAGTCCTAGCTGGCAAAGTCCCTGCACATGGGGTTACTCAATTTTAGCTGTATGCACAGACGTCATTCAYATCAGAGCTGAAAACACACCCAGGAGCAGAAAGTGGCCCACCACCTGAGTGGCATTCAYGCAACGAGAGACAACACATGCAAACCCCTTCATTACACAGGCTTCTTGGTGGGGTTGTGTGCCCAAGAGGGGCCTCCTCATAGCCCCGAATCCTGGAGAAGGGTCGAAGCCTGTTAGGCCTGGCCCTATTGCCTGGGCCTGCTGTCTGTCCCCTGTAGCATGTTCCAGGTGAGTGGGACAGGATTAGTCTCTGTTAATTCTGGGATGGGTATAACAGCCCCCGTTTTCTCAAAAATCAGATAAAAAGGAAGTGCAGTACCTGCACTAGCGGCCCTGAGCTAGTGCATCTGCTGGTTCATAAAATGGCCAGTGAGGATAGTGAAGAGGAAGCTTGACTCCCTTGAGAGATGAAAGTAGTGTTCATGTTGCATTTTTGGTTTATTAAATGGAATATTTGGCTGCTTTGGTGCCTTTGATTGTCCATCCTGGACAGATCTTAGACTGGCTTCTCTAGTATTTTGGTGCTCTCAGAACTAGCGTAGYGAGGATGCCTTCTCTGCTCCTGGAATTTTCCCTTTCTGAACAASAAGACGCTGGTATTGTTGTTTCCTTCAATACCTGTGAAGAGCAGCGTTTTTTGTTCCRCGGTTCATTTTTGCTAATGATTGGACTGAAGGACTCAAGAACTAGAAAGTTTATCCTGGCTTAGGACATTAGATCCACCCCACCTTGAAATGGCATCTACTTTGTTTAGTACCAGAGCAYCAGCACTTTCATCTCTCTCATAGTGTTTGTCTGAGTATAAGCTTGTATATAAATGTTGCAGATGTTGTTTAGTCTGTGCTTGGGAACAGGTTGGACCTGCACTTAACAGAAGACAGTGATGCACCCCAGTATTACCTTATAGGGGTCTTGTACCTTATAGGGGTCTTGTACCCGTGTGCAACACTGATCACTTTTGCTAGTCGTGGTACATGACCTGAGCGTTAGCTGGGTTTGCATACAAGGCTGCCACTTCCCTAGCTAGTGTGCGTGTTGCGGGAAGAGCGGCAAATCTGGCTAGAGTTGCACTTGGCAGCCATCGTGATGCTGTCTTCCCCTGCAGAAAGCCATTACCATTGTACCTCWGTTAGATCCACTGCGTTCTCCAGTCCGCCAGCTTTGCAGTTCAAACTCTGCCTTGCTCTTGCACCTGCTCTGAAAGATTTGGTATTTCAGCGTACCTGTCTCACCGCACAGTCCTTATCCTGCCCTCCTTGGAATGTCTTGTACCAGCTTTGCTTGAACCTGAAAGCACAAATCATTGGGCTTTTCCTTTTACAAGGTATCCACGTGCATTAGCATTCAATAGAGCAAAGCTCAAGGGAAGAAAAAATTATGATTAATCAGTTTTGGAAAGCATCAGTTTCTATTCAAAGGAACATCACAGCTTCCAGATCTGATTTCACAAAACCTGCTAGGGTTTGATATAATTGCGTTTGCTTAGGGGATTCCAGATTTTTTAATGAGTTGTAAAACGTGTTATTATGAATGATTTCTATCCTGGTAGCATATAGGAGCACATCTCCTGGAGCTCACTGTACTGGTGGCTAACTGAGTACAGAAAAAAAATTAGTCTCAATGAACAGCCAGTTTTACTACCATACAAAAGACAGCAAGCAGATAGTTGCAGAGAGGAGCAGAACTGAAGTATTGTACTCCGCAGGACTTTAACCTGTATTACTTTCCAGTTAATGAAGGAAGTATTTCCAGAAAAGTTCCTATTTTTAAATGGCTACTTCTTGGCCTTTCTGGAAAGCTTGGAGTTTAGGAGGGAGTTCGTAATGGAGATGAGTGCATGAGCAGTCAGAGCTGTATGATAAAGGAAAGCTTCAGCATTACTGTGAGGAAATCCATGAGGCATTACCAGCTGACTGCTGTCTCRAGGACCTGTAGTACTGTCATCCCTCAGTGTCTTTCTCTTAGTTATGGTTTGCATGCTTTGGTGTTTTGTGCTTCTGGCCTTAAGCAGTTACAGACTGCTAGGATTGTGTTTTGGCCAGGAGAGGAGGAAGATGCAGAAGTTCTCTGGGCCCTTTTGGACAGGAAAATGGAAATAAAAGGCAGAAGTCTCTGTACTGCTTACTTGCAGTGAATCCTTTCACTTGAAGCAGCCGAAGATGCAAAGAGGCTGTGGTTGGAACAATGCTGAAATCTCTTCTGTTTGGCTTTTACCAACCACTGCCTTCACTGTACTTGTGCAAGGAAGGAAGTGGTTGGTGAAAGCCAAAGAGAGTACCCTGCACGAGTACAGTGAAGGCAGTGACTGGAATTTGTTGAAACCTGTATTGTCTTCATCCCTGCTGCTGCTCAGTGGTGGGGAAATCATGACCACCAGAAACCCCCACTGGAGTCCTCATTGCCTTCTGAAAGAGGTCATTAGGCCTTAAACAATCTCTGAACTTTRGTAAGCTTCCAGGTCCTTGGTGATGGTCCATGCTGCTATGTGTGTTCAGACAAAACAGTTCTAGTTTGTCTCAGTTGATAAACTGAGCTTTCATTCTTCTTTCCCTGCAGTCCTTGTAACCCGGGAGGATGACTTCAACAACCGCTTGAACATCAGAGCCAGCTTCAAGGGCTGCACAGCTCTACACTACGCAGTACTTGCTGATGACTATGTGACAGTCAAATTGTTGCTGGATGGAGGTGAGTTTCATAGCTCCAACAGGTTTTTGGACCAGGAGCACTGTTACTGAGCAGACCTGATCCTCCTATCTGTCAGGCTTAGACAAGGACCACACTTTTTGATTTATAGGATTAATAACAATTTATTGTTTGCTTTGATCTCTTTGTGTTTCTGTGTTCCCATTCATCTCCAGCTGTTTTTCTCAGGTAGTTAAGGTCACTGTCCTTGTGATATTCACTGAGTCCTCCCTTTCATCCTGTAGATCTGTGGATCCACTGATCATCCACTGATCTCTCTATTCAATATTGTGAACGTTGCACTATCCCAAATTGTGCTCTTCTCCACTGCCATATCCTTTATGTTACCTGCGCTGGGTAGAGTCTAAGAACCCTAGCTTTACTGCGGATGGGTCTGTTCTGGAGACGGCAAAGCACTAGGGAGCTACCAGTACCCACATTAAATGGTACGGGCTGAGGTACTGTCGGTGGTTTGGCTTCAGCAACACARCTCCTTTGAGAAGCAGTAAAAATTATCCTGTGCCTTGCTGCCCAGGCTGGACTCTATCTAGTACCTAAACTGGCATGTTTAACAGCAGCATAGGAATCTCTGCATTACAATTCAACTAATCTGTAGACATGCAACAAAAGCTTCTGCAGGTACATATAGCTGTAGTGTTTTCTGCCCAAAAATCTTACCAAAATAGTTGATAAGTAAATGGAGTATGCTGGCAAGGTCATATTATGTGATCATATAGCTGAGCCATTAGTTAAAACTCTATCTCATGCATCCCAGCCCAGTACATTTACTGTAAGACTTTCTGGTGGTGTTCCCCATTAGATCACAGAGCTCCTCTTCCCATGGATCCTGCTTCACTGTATTTTGTCATCTCTAGTTTATATCTAGTTATCTCTAGATATATAGAGATACTAAAGAGATGAAAATTCATAGGATAGTTCAGTTTGGAAGAGACCTGATGAGGTCTCTAGTTTAACCTCTTCTTCAAAGCATGGTTAGCCAGGAGGTCAATCCATGTTACTCAGGGCTTTTTTGTCCAGTTGGATCCTGAAAACCTCCAAGGATGAATACTGTACAACCTCTCTGGACAACCTGTTGCAATGCCTCACTGTCTTCATGGTGCAAAAGCTAATCACTACTAGCTCAGGGAAAAAGAAGCTGACACAATAGAGATGTGCTACCATAACAACAGTTTTTTTRTACTTACCCTCTTGCTGATCTTTACCAGGATGACATTTATCTTGTGTTACGCTGCTGTCCAAAATCAGAGCCTGTTGAATGTGTATCTAGATGTGCATGGTGCTGTTAAATTAGTTCTATCTGCCTAACATGGAGGTGGTTCTGCCTAGAACTAATAGGAACCTATGAAGATGGTACACAGGTGCAGGCCTTAGTGACAGCAGGGATGTGAGTTTGTCAGCTGCAGTGATTGTGAGAAGAGGCAATGGCAGAGCTGGCAGAAAAAGACTGAGTGCTCACTTTTAGTCTGTTGAATTTGGGCTGGCAGCAGCTCCCCTCATTACCTCCCAGGAGAGACTGTGAAAACAGAGATTTTCCAAAGGTGTCTGCTTGCTGTTTCTGCCTTTGAAAGTCTTCTTGCAAGGTGGGCATACTATTAGCTGATTGAAAGTACCAAGGCAGCTGTTTGGTTTTCTGAGGCATAGGTATAATGTGTGTGCAAATAAGTGAAGTTAGCACTGAAGAATTTTGGCCACACTGGATGAACAACTGCAAGTAGCAAGTCCATCTCATTTCTGCATTTGTCCTCTGCTCATCTGTTTGAGTGCTGTTACCAAACACTGGCCTCTCTGATCGCAAGGATTGTTCTTTTTATCCTGTATCTGGACTTCTGTGCTGGAGCCGCTGTATTTTTTGTGAATGAACACTTCTGTTGCTTGAGGCTTATCAGAGATGTCTTTGTTCATGGCAAAGTGTCTCAGCTCAGAAAAACTCAATTGGATTTCAGAAAAAAGCATGTAACAGTCTGTAGGTTTGTGTTCTTTTGAATACAAGTGGAGAGATTGTACACAAAATCAAAGCAAAAAATCTAAATTTAGTCAGCTATAGCACTAAAATTGGAAGATCACTCATCAACATTCTATTCTTAATCCAGCCCCATGGAGAGATTTCTGGATAAAAATTGAAGAGATGCTACACTAAGAATACATTTCCAAATAAAAAACTTCCTCTTGCAAAGATAGGAACATGTCCCAGAGCTTAGACACTGGAAATAGTAATCCAGGAACAGGAATCTCCACTTGGTACATAATGTGTAAGATCATGCTTAAGTCCACATAGGATCTGAGGCTAAGTTTTATATAATGTTCTTCAGATTAATCTATATTCGCCGGTCCATGGACAATATCCACTTACCCTTTGCAGTCATGGTTATGATGAAAATTTATGATGACTTACTCGCTAATCAAATACATTTCTCTTCTTTTGTCAGGTGAGTTCTTCTGGGCTGATAGTGTTACACAGTCCTGCCAGACTCTTTCCATTCTTTTAATGTGTTTTTGCATGCTGAAGTTCGATTTCACGATTGGCGCATGACATGAGATTTTCATTGCACTGACTCGGGATACTCCCCTCCTCCCAGTTCTGGGCAATAACAAAGCGTCAGTCTGTGCATTCTTGTTGGTATAATCTGCGATGAATCCATAGCCGGGAGTCTGAAGGTCTCAGAAGTGGGGATCGAACACCTTTTAAAGTGTGCCTGCCGCAGGCCCTTTGTGAGGATAATTTCCCCATGTGGTGTGCCATTGACATCTGAGAGTAGGATGTTTCCTGTTTGCTGACATGGAACAGGCTCCCGTCACTCCTCCTTTACACTTCCCTACACCTGCCTTTTTACTAAGTGTCCATTTACTCCCTCTAACACTTCCTTGCTTGGTGCCCTGCCCTCGGGGCCAAAGCCATTAACTGCCAAGGCCTCTCTGTGCTAAAACAACTACCCGTTGTTCAGCGTTTTGATTTTGAAGAGAAGCCCCGATGTGCTTGCCCCTCACCCCACCTCCCTGGCCTTTTGTGGCCATTCAGTGACTCACTTGACCCCTCCAGGACCTTCTCCCCTTGTGGTCAGCATGTGTGTGCCCAGCAGACCGCGAGACGAAGTCACTGCTCTGTTGTCCTTTTGGGCAGTTGTTGGTGACATTTCACAGTCTCCTGACCTGAACTGACACCATAAATGTCAGTGTTTATGTGAGGAGTGGGTGGGAGCTCAGATCTGCAGCGTGCACCGGTTGCTRCTCCAGGCACGATCGATTCAGAGGGCTTTGTGTTTGGCTCAGAGGAAGGCAGAGTCACGGCTAGTTGATGGTGGAAGCCGCTTAGTTTTAGAGGAGCATTTATTACGTTGTTATTTTAGGCTGCTGTGTAAAACAGCCGGTATTAAGAAGTTTATCTTTCCACAGCAGAATGGTAGCCTTGCCATAGAGCTCAGCCTTCTCCTTGCACCCTTCTGGCAGCTTTTTAAGTCTAATTCTGCTCCAGAACCTGTCCCTGAAATGCACGTAGCCAGAGGAGCTGTTCAGGTGATCTGTCCAAGAGCACCCAGGTCAGTGGGAAAGAGGAGTAGCACTTGCTTCCTGTGACCCCCAGGCCAGTGTCTGGAAGCAGGGTACGTCCCTGCCGTCTATCATCCTCTCAGCCCTGGGCTGATAATCAAACCAAACCTCCCTGATTGCTCACCCTGCTAACAAGCTCTCTTGCCCTCAAGCAAGGGGGCAGTGTAAGTCTGAGTCTAAGCAAGCCTTCTCTCCCTGCAAGGAACTCGAGAACAGGCTTGAGCTGAAGACTGGCTTGAAGTTAAAGTCCCCACACCTTTTAGCAGTGCGGATGCACCAACCTCAAGCTCTGCGGCAGGTGGATTCAAGATGGTAATAAAGGCAGCAAGGACACAACCTGTGGCACTTCTAGTTGGTTGCTTAGAGGCCTGTCCATTCTGACGCTGTTGGTACTGTTGCAGATGAGTGTCGAAGGGCCGTGGGGTGTTTTGCAATGGAAAGAGTTATATGATTTATTTTGTTTAATTTCGTGGAACATGTCTTTTTTTTTTTTTTTTAGCTCCCATGTGACATTTTATTTAGGATTTTAGGACCAAAGAATATCTGCAAGCTTAAAATTTGGGCAGCATATACCTGAGACTACTCTTTGGACATTTTATTAGGTTAATGTGGGAAGACAAATGCAGGTTTAACTTTAACCGTCTCAAACCTGGCTTCTAAAAAGTTGGATAGTGAAGAAGAGCACTGTCGTCAAGGGAATTGCATGTTCGCTTGGAAGGAGCTCATTGAACTCTGCAGAGCTCTTGCGTTCTCTTCCCCTGTGCTCGCCCCAGTGCTCAGTTGTCTGCAGGAGACCTGCAGATGCCTAATTTGCTGCTCAGCAGCATTTCATTGTTTGCATGTCTTTGTCTGACTGTATCCAGCTGTTGTCTCATACTTTAAACTCTTTGAAACGGGATTGTCTTTTCAATCTCTAGTCATACAGCACACCACTAGAGCGGTGTCTTGGCCCCTGACTAAGGCACCTAGTCCTAAGATAGTCCGTAACTGTCATGAGGGACAAACAAGAAGGTAAAGGGAGAACAGTGTTTCCCCATCAGGATGCCAAGGCTTCTTTAATCACAGAATCACTGAGGTTGGGAGGCGTCTCTGGAGATCACCTAGTCCAGCCCATTGCTCAAAGCAGGGTCAGCTCGAGCAGGTTGCCCAGGGACGTGTCCAGTCAGGTTTTGAATAGCTCCATGGATGGAGACTCCACAGCCTCTCTGGAAAACCTGTTGTGTGAAAGGCACTGCTTTAATGACGCACCTGGGTAGGTGGTGTCTGACATTTCATCTCTTTGCTTAAAATGTAAGAGCAGTTGCCTTCCTCACAGACTGATCTGCTGCCCATTTTCAGCACCTCCCCTCTCTCTATTCCCATCACAGGGACAAAGTTGTCCCCTTCTGCCAGACCTGATCAGCCTCTTCTTACAGCTCCCAAGTGTCTCATTCTCCATCACACTTTCCTAATCCCTGACTAACTTGCTATCCACTTCCACCTTCAGAAATTCCCTTTGCTTCTACCTCCTGCCAGAGCCAAAGGCCTTTGCAGTGCGAATTGCTAGAGAAGCTGGGAGAGGAACTCTGGCCTCTGTGCAGTGGACCTCGTCCACTGCAGCTAGAGCAGTTCCACTGACCCCGCAGCCTTTGGCAGGCTCATTCTCACAGTAGTGATCGTTCTCCTACAGGCTTCAGGCTTGATTCTGTCCACATTGCCTTGAAAAATGTAAGCAATCTACTCAACTCAGTACGCATACATCTGTAATTAAAGAAAAAAGAGAAAGAAAGAAAGAAAAGAATGCGTATTTATAAAAACATTTTAGCTAAAGCTGCAGTAACCCAGACTTCAGCACTCAATTTACCACTAAATTTAGCATTTAGCATTTAGCATTTGCTGGTAATGTTCCACACATATGTACTTGATACACTATGATTACAAATACTGTAAATGAGATAAGTGATAGGTAAAAAAGTTACATAGCTACCATTGCAAGGGATGGTCTTTTCCCATCAGAAAGTGAACATGCCAGTGGTATTATGAGGAAAATTCAGGTTGTAATTATAGTGGTTTTGTTATGTTTGAATTCTGCATAATATGTCTTTTACTCAGTGTTTCCAGTTGTGTGCTAGGTGCAAAGGGCTCCGTTCTTAGAGTAGCAGGGTGCTGTGGGAGGCTGAAGGGACATCGCTAGGGAGCCTCAGCCTGCCAGAGCCCCCAGCAGCCAGCGCGGGGTGGCAGAGAAGAGGGGCTACACCGGGCACATTTCAGATCTCGACAGGGTGCCGTCTATCGGTTTCATTATACCCACTGGAGATACCAGTATAAGCACGCGCAAAACTGGGGCAGTTTAGAGACACTGAGAAAGTCAAGCAGGCAGAGGTCTGTTAGGCTGAAAGTCTGTGCACAGGAGGTCTTTTTTATGGCTGAATCCTTAAAAACTTCCACTCAAGGTTCAGATACAGCTGTATAGTGAGTTTAAACCTACTGAGAATGTTTGCTTTTCTTGGTCCTCCTTTACAGACCCATATAGCCCTAGAGGTCGACTGCAGCTTGAAAAGCATTGCCTCTAGGCCCAAAACTGTGCCCAGCAATAAGTGGGTGCCTGAAAAGTTCCCCCATTAGTTGGTTCCCTTCAATAATCATTTCATTTTTTCTAAAGCTACCTTGGCAGCTTTTTCTGTCTTACCTCTGCTCACCCTCAGTTGGCTCTTCAGCCAAGGCTTTGGGAAAAACAGTGGAGCAGGTATGGTGGTGTCAGCACCATGGGAACCAGGACTCGGTTTTGTCCATGGCACTCGTGCTATGAATGCACACCATGTCTACAGTGGTCTGGGAGAAGGTGTGTGTTTGTCTGTCAAACTGGTGTTATCGGAACTCAGTTTAAGGAAATGAAAGCCACAGACCGCTTGGTCGCCACTGTTTTTTACCTCCTGTTTACTAGAGTTAAGCAGTTGTCTGTCTTGTGAAGAACAAGGCCCCAGGTCAGTCCCACTGAGCAAGAAACAGGCCAGTATTAAGTGAAATAACCCTGCCTCTTCTGTCCTGGATCTCGTAGGCATACAGGCAGAGTGATGGTTCCTTGGTAAGAGCTCGTGCCAGAAGCAGCATCCCTGTTCCTATACAGAGCCTAAAATATTGCGCCAGCTCCCCACCTGAGCTAGGAGGGAACAGGTCTCTTAGAGTCCTTGAGCCCAACCCACAGTGTCGGAGGAGCACTGCTGAGAACTTCTCTGAGCTCCTGCCAGTGTCTCAGAAGGCAGCAAGCCCTTCGAGACTCTTAGGTGGCAGCAGGGGATTCAGGATCAGTGTTYCGAGAGTCATGTATGTGGTAGGTGTCCCTCAGGTACTCCATCATCGTAGTTTGCTCCAGACGTGGCTTACACAATAAAAGCACCTGCTATAAACACATCTGTCCCAGGCCTGCTGTTGGGCAGGAGTGCCTGAAATCCTCTCTCCCTCTCCACGCTCATATTTACAAGGGAATGTGATAAATTCAGTATTGATTCCTTCTGTTGCACTGTAAATTTTGCAAAAGATGATTAAATAGTGCAATAGAGTCTGCAAGCTCTGTGGCTCAATATGTTCTGGACCGGCGTATCGACCCCCTCTATCCAACGGCAGCAAGTTCCACTCCCAGCCGCACCAGACCAGTAATTAAAATCCTGTGAGACTGGGATTTAAAAACCAATCATATCACAGCATTGAAGCTTCTAACATCCCACCGTGGCAAGAGCAATAAGTGTATGAGTGCAAGTGCATTTATGTCCATGTCGGAACGCTTAAGAATAGTTTCCCCATAGGGCACGGGTGCAAATAGATCCCTTTCTCAGTGTTTCTGGGTACAAAACTCTACAGTGACATAATGTTTGTCATGGATTTAATAGCTCTGCACAGATGTGCAGACATATAGAGAAATGATGCATCATTGTTTAGTTTTCCTTCTTGTACTCTGACCTTACAAGCAATGATAAGGTAGGTTATTTTCACCTCTATGTGTTATTAGGCAGGCATGAACCAACATGAACTCAGATTAGAATTAAGCAAGATTGAAAGAAGCAGGTAGGCCAGCTTGTTTTAAAACTGATTGCAAAGAGTAAAGGCTTTCGTGACCCCAAACTAGAGTCCAAATTGTCAGAGCCCTTCCACGCTGTGATCATTCCCACGTGCTGCTGGGAACGCCTGCGTTGGAGAGGAGTCCAAAGCTCCTGTGCAAGGTGAAAGTTTTGAGATAAAACTTAGCTAGTGTTGGTAATGTCTTGAGGGAAACCCCCTTTTTAATTCAAACATGTCAAATTTTGTGCCTTGAGCACAAAACTTGCAAAAYTGGCTCACATAGTTGCATCCTGATCATGAGGTCTGCATCCAAGTGGTACATGCAGTGCTGTGTCGTGGCCTCTTTGCTGCTGCGTGACCAAAGTAGCAGGCACAGGAGATCAGCGGCAGAACGCTGCGATCCTCTGGCCACAGCACATGGAGCTGCAGAGCAGGAGGGAGACTGCTGTGCTGTGCCGTGCCATGCCGAGCTGTGCCAGGCCATGCCACGCCGCGCYGGGCTGGGCTGGGGATGCACCAGCAGCAGTAGGGCCCCTTGCTCAGCGGAGCCTTGCTGGAGGGCATGTTCCCCTCGCGGAGCCCGGGCTGTTGTGCGATTTGCGGGACGTACCCGTTTGCACGGAGAGGCCGTGGCACCGGCTCATGCATTGGGAAGGAGATAATTGGGGGACGCTTGCTCTGCCTGCACGAAGTGTGCTGCGGGCTACGTGCGTCCTCATTTCTGACTGGGAGCGTGTGTGTGCAGGCGGGGGACGTTAGGTACCCCAGTCTGCTCATCTGTGGTGCTTACAGCACAAGCACCGTTTAAATAAGTTACCTGCCCAGAAAGGCAGATCCAAGATATCATATTTATATTTAACACACACATTAAAAATGTTTTTTCTTTACCTCTTGTAATGTAGCCTTCCCGTTTGTCATGCATGTGGGTGGCTTTATGCGTTCAAAGGGCAAGACACTCCTCAGTACAGTTATTTTTCAGGAGGGCTGATTCCAACGGGAGCTGTAGCACTATACAGTAGGAATAGCTCTGCAGAGCACTGTATTTTCCAGAGTTCCCCTGGGATCACTGAGAGCAAAGTGGGTTATTTGGTCAAATTTTATGCTGGAGTGAAAAATCTGTTGGCAAGAGTCCAGGGTGAAAAGGGAGCAAACAAACGTAACACGAGCTGGAAGTACCCGGTGGAAGGTAGCTGAGGCGGAGTGGAGCAGAGGGCTTGTTTGGTAATGGGGCGGGAGAGGTGGGCCGCAAACATGGGCTTCACAAAGAAGAAGTCAAGAGCCGGGAGTGGAGAGTTTGCTCTCCTTGCGGCAGGATCGTGCAGGTCACGGGCATCCTTACGAGCCCATTTCTCTCGCTCCCTGTGCACCCCTCGCGCAGGGGTGCATGCGGCACYGAGGTGCTCCTTCTGCAGGGAGGAGATTGCACCCAGGAGGAAGCACGGGAGCCATTACCACAGCGCTGAACAGCCTGAAAGAGATCCAGGAATCATGAAGGGGGTTTTCCCTCCTGATTTAAAGTAGTATTCCGCAATTCAGATCCTTAGTGCTGCCGTGTTGTGCCAACACCACRTGTGCTAATGCCTTGTCCTATGTTACCTTATCTCATGTGCTGATGACACCGAATAACCTTCAGGAGGCAATGTGGCTGAATAAATAAAGCACCGGGCCGTGATTCGGGAGGTCTGGGGTCCTTCGGAGCCCTGCCGGGGGCTCCCCCGTCCTCTCTTGTTCCCGTCGCTGTCGTGTCTCCCGGCCAGCAGGCTCCTTGGGGCACGTTGCTTAGTGTTCGTGCCTAGCACCCCAGCGAAGCGCGGCTGAGCGTCCGGCCGTCCCGACTGGTAGTCGTCGTTGTCATGTCCGTATTTGCCCCCTTTCCCAGCTCGCTTACAGGCMGTCTAACCACACGGGCATCAGCACAAATCCGTTGGAAGACTTTGATAACCTTCCTCCCCTGAGGAGACCCACCRCTTGGTGTGCTTGTTCACATCCCTYGTTTTCAGTGCTTAGGTATCTATTTATCCATGGGAGATTTTTTCTGATAACAACGTGCTACTTAGGTGGGGAACRTTGCCAAAAGATTTTGAAGCATCAGAGTACACCTGGATCGAGCAGATCACCTTATCCGCCTGCTTAGTGACCCCACGCAGCGCCTGCAGCTTCGGAAGGCAAGGCTTTCCTCTGCAGAAGCAGTACTGACTTTTCCCCTTATATATTTGTTCCACATGTTTCCTTCTGCATTTCCTTATATAAAGTCTACTTATCTGCTGAGTGCAGCAGTCAGATGCGTCAGCCTGCAGTTCCCAGATCTCTAGTCAGTCTTTCTACAAGTTGATGTCGTGTTTGCTGCCCTCCAGTGCTGTATTTTCAAGGATGTGATAAAGAATAGGTCRTTGGTAGCGGTTGATAATTTGGCCGTTTTGGGTTTGTGCTTCTTCTGAACTATTCAGTCTCTGGGCCTGGCATTTGTTAATCCTTATTTAAGTTTTAAAAATGTTTCTACTGGCTTTTGAATTTGACACCCTGCCTTCACCTTGTCTCCKGTAAGAAGAGGTTTGGGTATGGGAACTTCTCTGTAGGAACCATTGATGCAAGGAGTTMATTTCTTCATATAATCTTTGGATCTTCCTGTTGCATCTTGATCACCTATTGGAATTCACAGTCTCTGGCTAACTTCCAGCTTCTRGTCTGGTTAAGGAAAGGTCTTGGTTTTAACTGCTGAAGCAAGTGATTCTTTTAAATCCCTTTTGGCCTGCATTGTTACAGCTTTACATTTAACTTGCCAGGGCAAATGTTCTGTTCTAGTCTCCTTACTCGGACACAGCTTCCAGGTTTTGAAGGATAGAAGGGTAGTTGTATTTTTTCTCTTTTTAATATCCTAACTTTTCTCCTTATAAAGACTTTCTAATAAATAGTGTGGGGTTTTTTAGCCTTTAATGTCTGAAAGCTTTTTCCTGGTGGGTTGCTCCCTTTATTTCTACCAGGATACCTTGTGTCATATAGTTCCTCTTCTGGAAAAAGACACCTTGGATTCTTTGTTGGTCTTTGCTTGTGATGAAGTTAAGCATGAATGTGTRCCCTCTTGCAGTGTGATTCTTAGGAAAAGATGTTCTGAAGAAAGTCTTTTACTCTGTTCTAGACTAAATTAAGCCTTGCTTCTGCCCATGTGGTTTTTCTGACTAGCTGCTTTAGGAAGTATCTCTTAGTCTCTGTTCCTTACCAATTAATTAATATCRTGGTTTTTGCACTTACGATCTTTCCAGTTTTTTCTAGCTTGTCACATCTTTGTCACTGTGCTGATCAGTCTTTCAGAAGCAAAATCCTAATACTCTTTATTTTCCCTGTTAAAATGGGACTGTTCATTCCATAAAAAAATGTATACTGGCTGGTAGAATTAACTTATTTATARTTTTTGTCTCCAAATTTTCTTCAGTATATAACATCACACCTGCGCCACTGAGACTTACTCTGTCATGCCAGCACAGTTTGTATGCTGGTATTACGGTATCCTACTGTTATCTTGCCGTCTGCTATTATCAGTCTCCTCCTCTAAAAGCATGCATTCCAGTTTGGCTGTCGTAGTTTCAGTTCAGTTTTCATGTGTCATCTATCTGGAAGCACACACACGTTTGGTCTTAGTCTGATTCACTGTGTTTACGAGCAGTGACTCAAACTAGACTTCAGTGAGGACTTCTTGCGGCTTCTTGACTTTGTCAATGTCTCACCTTCATCTCAGGAACTTGGATCTCTTACTGGTTTGGAGTGGTCTGTCCTTTGCATGTAGGCTCGCTCTACTCCAGAAGCTTTTCTAGTTCTTAATTAAATCTGAACCCTTCCTTCCTACATCACTTTCTCAACTGTTTATTGAGGCATCATCTCTGTATGTGTTAAAATTTGTTAAAAGCCATAGCTCTAACATGCCCAGACCCAGTAGTGACTAGGTAGGTATAGAAGGGAAAAAGTCCCCAAGAGAGTGAGAGATCAATTGCCAACTTGGTCTGTTGAGACAAAATGTATTTTTAATACAGAGTGACACAAAGTTCTGCATCTTGGGAGAGGTGAATCAGTGCCAGAAAGAATTACGGGCAGCCTAGATCCTCTGTTCCTCAAAACCTCCAGGATGTAGCTGGCTGCCTTCCAGGAGCCTGTGCTTTAACCAGCACTAGTTTTGACTGCTTTGAATCTGTGATATCAGGCTCTGTGCAGCTAGAGCCCAGAGARGTTGCAGGTTGTTGCCCAGAGAGGCTGTGGAGTCTCCTTCTCTGGAGATATTCAGGGCCCGCCTGGATGCAACCCTGTCTAACATGCTCTAGGTGACGCTGCTGAGCAGGGAGGTTGGACCAGATGATCTCCAGAGGTCCCTTCCAACCTCACCCATTCTGYGATTCTGTGATTCYGTAATGGAATATCCTGTACTGTCCAGGAWGCCAAGCTGATCGTACCTGCTGGCCTTGGTCACTATGAAACAAGGAAGAATTATTTCAGGARTGCAAATGGCATTTCACAGTGATCCTCATCTGCATTTGTGATTCTTCTGCTTTAGCATCTATGGGTTGATCTGTCAGGCAAAAAGATATTCTTTAATTTGGGTTCTCTCTAAGGTAACACTATATATCTGTATGTGAGAAAAATCGAGGGGTGGAGAGCTCAGTGCTGTGCCCCATTTGGAAGCACCTGCTCACAGTGGTGGGGATTGATGCAGTTTCAGCCTCAAGTCCATATTGCCAGTCTGTCTTAAAGGTTGTTTAAGGTGATAAAACTAAGTATGGCCTGTAAGAGCGATAATTAGGTCTTTGAACTGTACATTACCTTGATTTATGTTAAGCATGTGCTCCTATGGAGGCTAATGTTTTCATTGGATAGACAGAAGGCAGGATTTGCCTCAGCATGTAAATACATTGGGATGGCTTGATCTCGTGTTACAAACGGATGCGCCATAGCCAGAGTAATCAGCAAATGCCACCAACTGAGAAAAGTAGTGTTGGGATGCTAAACCATGTGGGATCTTGTGCTCAGGTGTGCCTGCAGCTTCTAATTCCACCTGGTACCTTTGCTAACTTTGCTCTGGGTCTTCCCTTGATGAGGAATTTTCCCAGGAGACACATGTTCACATTGAAATTCAAGCTGTTGGGAAGAATCCYTTGATGCAGTAGCAGGGGCAAGTTCCCAGCAAGAGTAAAAGGCCGTTGCCCAGTAAGTGGAACAGCGCACTGTAATGTGTTCCTTTTATTTCCTGAACCATCAGACAGGAAAAGGGTGGTAGGATCAGAGGCTGTGGTGACTACTTTCATATTAATGCTGTATGTTAAAAGCTGCTTGTGAAATATGTGTCTTATCGATTTAGAAACAGGTTTATGTTACTGGAAAAAGGGGTGATCATGCTAATTCAATCACTGAAGACTCAGGAGGACAGAAGTCTTTTTATATTACTTTAAGTAGCCATGTGGAGCAATAATAATGTCACTCCTTGTCAAAGCTGATGGCTGATGACATTGTGTAATCCCCAGCAGGTAATACGGGCTGCTTCCTCTTGGTGAATCCCAGACTATTTTGGTGTTTGAACAAGGCCATGGAGAGGTGTAACTGCAGTGGCAAATTGCATTTAGCACACCGGAGTTGCGTAATTCGTTTCAGTGCCTGCCTGTCTCTCAGAGCTTCTCTGATTCAGGACAAAAGCTGCTCTGTGTGCCTGTCTTCAGCATCCTGAGCACATGCCCCTGGTAGGTTTGGGGATTTCCAGTCTCTTCTTTCTGGGATCTAGTTTGCTTTGCCAGAAAACTAGTTGAATTTTTTTTCCTAGATGGTACTGTGGACTTGGCCCTGCAGAGTCCCCTGCCAGGAGGGACCTGCTCCCTGGACTGTCTCCAGCGAGCTGGAGCGCAGGGCCAGGCGAGCGGGCTGTGGGGGGCCCCAAGCGGTGCCTTTGGCAGGAGGCCTTTTGGGTCCTCACCGAGCCGGCTGAACGGGCTTGTGTTGCTCCTGAGCGCGGGGCAGGGCGACGCAGTCTACACCGCGCAGTGAAGAGCGTTGGAGAGCCGCGACCTGAGTATTTGCCATCCGTTTTGCTGGCTCAGGCTCGGTGCCCTCCTGCCGGGTCCAGCTCCCTGCTGCCCGATGGGGCTGCAGCGCTCCCGGCCCTCCCCTGCCTGACCGTCGCACAGGCACAAGCTCAGCCCGGGGCTGGACACATTCAGACCGCTCCACCCGTGAGAGCACTTCGAGCCTGGCTGCGGCAGCTCCTTAGCCTGCACCGTGGTGACCGGGGACGGCTTTGGCCCTGCCGAGGGCTTGGCTCCGTGCTGAACTGTCAGCGTAGACAGGCTCGTACGCTGCCGGCTCCATGGGCAAGGGCTGGGTGCGGGCGCTCTCCTTGCCAGGGAAGGTTGTCTAAGGACCTGGGTGAGGTGGAGGGACCTCAAGGAGCCCGGGCATTTTCTCTTGCAGAAATGCCTTTGTGATGGCCAGACTGGTGCTGTGAGATGTTTGCAAGAGCAGAGTCTAGCTGGGAACCTCAGTTACGACGTTGGCGGCCCTGGCCCCGGAGACTGCAGAAGAGCCTGGTGGGCTGCCGGAGCGGTGGCGGTGCCCCGCTGCGGCTCTCGGAGGCGCTGGGAGGCGTTCTTGCGGGGCAGCAGGCAGCAGGAGGGCATGGGTCTGCTTTAACCCGTGATGAAGTAATGAAGAGGATAAAACAGTTTGGATTTTAACAGCAGTTAGGATTGGAGTTCAGCTCAGATCCCAAATGGGTTTTAACACGAGCCCCTAGTTGGAGCCGGCACGCTGCTGGGACCCGGAGCAGCGCTCCGATTCCCCATCCCGGACCCCACGTGCCAGGCTCCCTGGAAGGGGCTTCCCGAGGCCGCGGAGAGCAGGCAAGGAGGGAGCGCGGCGGAGGCGGGGGTCCGGCCCCCTCTCCTCCCTCCGGCACGAGGCCGCCGTGCCCGCCGTGGCACCGGCGCTATTGACAGTCATCCAGAATCTGAAGGAATTCAAGACAAATTGTTAAGAGGATGGAATTAATAAAATTTGAAAAATCGAGGCCTGTCACTCCGCTAAACTTTTTTCGATACCGCCGACAGAAACATATTTCCCCGATGAGCGGCCGCGCGCAGCTGCTCGGGCTGCGCGGCGCTGCGCGGGTGCGGGGAGCGAGCCGGCGGGGCCATTTATCAAACGCTCGGAGCCGGGGCCCGCTGCCGCCGGCGGCGGGGGGCACCGGGGCGAGCCGGCCGCTCCCGCCGCCCCCGGAGCCGCCCAGGTGTCCGCGTCCGGCCGCGGACGGCTGGTGGGAGGCGGCAGATTGCCTCCTGCGGAGGCCGCGGAGGCCTGCCGGGAGCCGCGCTGCTCCTGGGGCCAGCTGCCCGGCTCCGGGGCAGGACGTGCCGAGGAGGGGAAGGAGGTCAGGCCGGGGCGCTTCGGAGCTAGCAGCCACTTTTGCCTTCTATTAGCCAGCGAAGTGACACCGTTATTTATGGCGGCGTAATATTTTATTGCTGCCGGTACTTGAGGTTGGAATCGACCAGTTGTACGAGTCAGGTTCTATCAATTATTGCAGCAATTAGTCAAGTCGTCAAAGCCATTAACAGGGGGATTAGGCCAATATTGGATAGCCGTTATTGATAGATCCGGGCGAAGGGAGAAGCCGAACGAACCCTCAGCCTTCATTTGCAACGGAGGCAGGCCTAGCCTCGAGGATGGCATCGTCTGGGGGACTCGAGCGCTCCCCCCCCGCTGCCCGGAGGAGCGAGAACCCGCGCTGCAGGCCGGCAGCGCGGGGGCGGGTTCGGGGAGCSCTGTCTCTTTAAAGGATATTGAGTGGCCAGCCCCGGCCGTGTGTAATCTCACCTGTCTCGGTCATATTCTTTATTTGCAGCGACAAGGCTTGCAATAGAAATTACTCTGTGTCGAATGTTTATGGAGCACATTTTTCATTCTGTAAGCAAATATAGATCCCTGATGCCAATGCTTAGAAATAGCTAATCTCGCTGTCTCTCCGCTTCATGACGGCAGAGGCCTCTCAGTTCTTGCACGTGTTACGATCGCGGCGTGCTTTCTCTGAGCGCTCGTGGTGCTCTGTGCTTTCCGACATCTTGGAAGCGGGACTGCAGCCCGACCTGCGCGTGCCAGGGCAGCCGGTTTGCTCCTGCGTTTCCCGGCTAGCCCGGGGGGGAGGTTTATAAAGCCCCTGCGCGGGGCAGGGCCGTAGYGCAGCAGCGCGGGGACGGCTTTACGTTTTTCTCAGCAGCGCGCAGCCGCGGGCAGCCCGCCCTCCGGTAGCCCTGCCGCTCTGGTCGCGTCCCGCTTGCAGGGGGCCGGGCGGGCTGCGAGTCGGATCAGCGCCCAGCACGAGGGGCTCTCGGTTCGCAGGCCTCTTCCCCCGGCTTCGGCTGCTCCGGGCAGCACGGGGCGGCTCGTTAGCTCCGGCTCCGGCTCGGGGGGCCTCGGGCCCGATGCTCACTCCCGGAGCCGTGCTCGGCGGCGGGGGCGGTTGTGGAGCCCCGTGTGCGCACAGCGCTCGTGCTCRGTCTCTCTCTGCCCTAGGGATGCTCCTGGAGAGGCCGAGGCCCGGAGACCGATCCTGCGGGACCCTGGTTGCACCTTTGGCTGTTGCCCCGKGTCAGTGACTCCTGACCGTGGACTGCCCTGGCCAAGGCTGCCGCTGCGTACTTCCCAGTGCTTCCCAGCACGGCGACTGGGACCAGCTGGGCTGCGCGCGTTCTTCCGCCGCCCAGTGTGCTTGAGAAGATGGCAGGACAGGAAGCTGTGTCCCTGTGAGCTTGTTTCTGTGAGGGACCCATGCGACTCCCTCCAATGGTTCAGCCTCTGGGTTTTGTTGCTTTTTTTTTTTAATTGAATTCTAAAGAAAATGGTGGTTTTTCCCCAGGAGAGAAATGCAGCCACTCCTGTGGCATGAGGTAGCAGCTGCTGAGCAGACTACAACCATCTCAGCAGCTACAGCTTAGAGTAAAAGAGAGGAAGGGCACCGTGTCCAATTGAGTCTGCGGGGGTCCCGTTTGCCTCCCAGAGGGTCAGTAGCTGGTGCTTTTGTGAGGCTGTATTTTCTTTTGGTGATCCCATGTGCTTTCATCCCCCACAGCAGCTTTTCCCTGCCAAGCCAATTGTTGGGAGTTGGCAATTCCCTTTGCTTGTTCCCTGGACACCCGAGCATGTAACTGCTGGTTGTACATTGTCCCTTTCTGATCCAAGTACCCTTTGGAGCAAAGGTTAGAAGAGGACACCGACTAGCACGGGAGTCACAAGATGTGCTTCATGCTTATTCTGTCTCAAGACTGAACTCTGATCCCTTGATTTTTTTTAATTTTTCYCTGCCATCAGGTGCCAACCCCCTGCAGAAGAATGAAATGGGCCACACACCCCTGGATTACGCCCGTGAAGGGGAGGTCATGAAACTTCTGAAAGCATCAGAGACAAAGGTGAGCCTGAAATTCAGGTGACTTTGTATTTCCTTCTCTGCTACARGGACAATTTTAAAGAGGACCTGGTGCAATTCCTTCCATGCAGTCAAGGAGTACCTTACTGTACTTCCAAGATTTCATGCTTTTTGAAGGAGGTATTTGTAAAGGAGCACAATACATAATGAAAAAGCCCTAAACTTTGGAAGTTTCTTTAGCTGTATTCATGGCCTTCCTCTTCCATGTTAATGTTTGTGCCTTGGCAGTGAGATACATAGGACCATTAATACTGTTCTGTATCCTTTAGGCAAAAATACAGTAAAATCAGGATGCCATTTCTACTTTATTTTCTGAAATTCCTGAAAATAGAACCAGACCCTAGAATTAAGAGTCCAGTTTTGGGCCTGATATCCATGTATTCATGAGCACCTGTCTAAGACAGAAGGACACTGTTTTCTGCTGTCTGGTTGTAAACTTCATCTCATCCCTCTCAGCCTCAGTTTCTCTTTGAGTGGGCTGGAGGTCACCATATCCTTTTAATGAGTCACTTTTTTTGCAAGCAGGAAAATAACCAGATGTGCAATAGTGGTTCTAAGAAACACCTCAGGAGTAAATAGGCTTACAGATTAGCAGGATCGGGGAAGCCTGACCACCTTTTTATCTGTTTTCAAGCTCATTTCAACAAAACTGCAAATCGTTAGACATGAGGGATCTACAGTCTAATGTGAAGTATTTAAAATTCCTGGTTATGAGGTCTTGTTTAAGTAAGAGCAATTAATTATCAGTCATTAGGAGAGGCAGTCACAACAGTGATGACTCTTGCGTACCTTCTCTTCAGGAATCTCAAGTCAGCCAGGGCACTAAGCCTCACAGCCGCCCTTGCAGCCCCTCACAGTTCTCTGCAGAGCTGATAGCCCCTATTAGTGCCACAGAATTGCTYGTGGTTTCGAACATGGCTTGTGTACCTTAGATTTTGGTGTACAGATTTTGCTGATGATCTGGAAGGTGAATTTGCATGCTTGAAACCTGAGATTAAGAACTTGCCTATGCTTGGAAGATGAAAGTAATTTAAACTGTGGTGTTTAGTATGTTTAATAGATGTCACCAAGAATTATGTCATCCGGGCAGTCAAAACTCGTCTTGTCTGTGCTTGCCCAGGAGAATCCTTACTGCAGCTGGAATTCAAAACTGGATTCCCCAAGTGGTAAACCGCTGCCCTAAGCATGGAAAACAACGTTCTTCCCTCTTGTGCTTTCCACGCTTGATCATGGTAAAGGAAAAACAGAATGGGGCTGTTCTCTGCAGAGCTGATAGCTTCTTGTGTTAGCTAGAAGCACTGCTTTCAGTGAGCTGTGCTTGCATGGAGAGCTCTTCAGAAGTTGTAAGGAAGGAAAGTTGAGAATAAAGCACTTGAAATCTTTGAGGAAGAGCGGAAAAATTATCTGCTGGTTAAGTGGTCTCTGGAGGCCAGCACTGGCAAGAAAACCTGCCCCTAACAGTTTGAAAAGCTGCATTGGTTTTTGTGCTTAACTAATAGATGGAGGAGAGAAAGGAAATATATCTATAAAAATGTTGCTGATGAAAATGATTATACTTGTATATAAAACATAAGACAGTCGAGCCAGCTTGTGATGAATATTCAGCTTGGGGGGATATGGTGCTACAAGGGTTGCATCCACCCCAGTATCTGCATTCCACCGAGAGTCTTTGAGAATTTATTGCTCATTTTAATCACTGCTAGAGAATGAATTGGCAGAACTATTACTGGATGGGCACATCACATAGATTTTATTTACATATCCTTGTGACAGAATAACAAGGAGTTTTCATATGTATTTTTAATTTATTTTGATTTCATTTRTTCTTTAAAAAAAGAAATCTGTGTGTGCTTTCCATATACTAGACAGCTCTTGCTTGGCATTTAGGACTCTTGATCTAGTTCATGTTGCTAAACAATCTGGTGAAGTCTAAATAAGCTGTCATGTAAGGGAGTGGCCCTTGAGACTGGAGTCTTGTATGTGTAACTGGAATTAAAACAGTCCCAGAACTGAGACTGGAAGACTCATCTCAGCTCTGAGATTCTTCCTTTGCTTTTTCAACTCTTCTTCCTTCTGGGAAGCCCGCAAGAAGACCAGTCAGGAGCTGATTTTTTTTTTTTTGTGAGTTTTCAA
The DNA here is from genome assembly GCF_003343005.1 of Rhea americana. NCBI lineage: Eukaryota > Metazoa > Chordata > Aves > Rheiformes > Rheidae > Rhea > Rhea americana. Next base: position 58,015 of record NW_028186739.1, read on the forward strand.
GCTTTCCTGGAAGTCTTCTCTCCTTTCAGCGTCGTGCCTGAAACTCTGGAACATGTCAGTCCTCTTCAGCCCGTAACTCAGCACCATCATTTTAGCCTCTCCAACGAGTGCCTTCTGTTTTGAGTATTATAAACTGGTTGAATCAAAAGAACTGCTGTACTGGGCCCAGCAAGATCCAGCTGGTGGCATTTCCTGTCTCTGGTAGTTGCTGCTAGGATTTTTAAGGAAGATTAGAAGGACAGGACTAATAGATGGTTGCGGTTTCCCTAGGCTCCCACCTCATCTTCTGACAAGCAATGGTATGAGGACTGAACTGGAGCTTGTGTCCGCATCATCATGTTTAATAGCCTGTGATGGTCCTTTTAAAGAAAACAAACATCTAGTTGTGATTCAAGTGTATTCTGTCTTACTCCATTCAGAACATCCTCTGGTGGTTGGTTCCAATTTAAGCATGTGTGATATGAAAATGTCTTTTGTTTGTTTGAAAAGTGTCCGTTCACTAAGCTGTGCACACAACTCTGTATCACATAGAACGAGGGGTAGAAGAGCCTTGCAGTGAACGCCAATTTAGTGTTTTCTTTAAACCCACAAGAGTTACCTGAAGACAGTGTTTGCCCTTCCTGAGAAAGAATCATTCCCAAAGTCCCCAAAGACTGTCATATTTTTATAGCTTGGTTTATGTCCCTGACCTGTTTTGCAGCTGAATATAAGCTTATCATCCTTTCATTTAATCTTTTAAAATGCCTTTYATATGATGTGAAAGATAGTGTCCTCCACAGTTGTAGATTTTCTGCTAGTGCTGTGCTCTTGCACCTCTTCCCTCTGAATATTTTCCCGTAAATGTAATCATGCTTGGGAGGAGTGCCATACTGGATAAAGAATAATGAAAGCCAGTGAGCATGATTACCATGCCCATATTAGTGACAGAGAGCCAGCCCTTATTATCTCAAGGTGAGGTCTGACAAAGTACTCATAGAGCATAKCTCTTATTAAAAAGAACAGCCTGTTCCTCATGCATTTGGCATCGCATCGCAGAACCTCTTCGCACAGGTGAACGCCAGAGTTCAGTTGCCTTCAACACTAGAGCAGAATACCAGTCTTTGCCTTTCTTTCAGTGCATGTAACATCGGTGTAATTCACTTAAATGCCAGTGATGTACCAAAGTTTAATCGAAAGAACTGAAGATGAATTTTCTGAGGGTGAAAACACAATCCCCACTGATGTCATTTAGTACTGCAAAATGTGGGCATGTTGCTTTCTCTGGCTGCTGGTTTCTTTACCAACAAATGCAAACAAGGCCAGGCACTCTTTGTGTCTGACTCGTCCAGCAGAAATTGTCTGGCAAGAGCAAGACCTGCGTCAGATATGCTGCTCCAATAGCTGATCCTGGCAGCACATGGCATCCAGATAGTAGGAAAGAGGAAGGAGAAGTTAGATCCATACCTGTGCAGAAGGACAGAGAGGGGAATGGAAGAGGAAATGGGTAAAGCTCATGTCTCATCTGTTCAGTGAGCTCCTCTGGCAAGCACACTTCTGTGCATAACAGGACAGGAGTGGAGCAAAGGGTCTCTAGGAGCTCAAGTTCAAGTGAAGGAGGGTTCTTCTGGCCAAGGCACTGCCATGACTGCCATGACAASTGCCTTGACCTGTATGCATGCACTGCCTTCATCCACGGCACGTAGATCCTTCAGGCAGCTGGGAGGTGAGGAGGGCCACGAGCTGGATGCTGTGCTCCTGTCCAACTGAGGCAGGACTTTTGAGAATACCGTCATCTCCATTCTCTCCTGAGAGATTGGCTCCGCTGCAGTGCAGATGCTCTAGCCAGAAGACTGCAGCTGCTCTCATACTTGAAATCACAATTTGCAGAAAAACAAAAYAAAACAGAACAAATCAAAAAAAGTCTCCATATTTCAAACAGTCATTCTGAAAAGATAGAAAAAGAGATTCTTACTTAGGAAAAGCGATAGTTTCTGGTTGATCAATACAGTGCAAAATCTAAGATTATTGGTGGGTTTTTTTACTTGCAGGTACACCAGACTGATCTAAAATAACATTTTTCACAGTGGCTTTTCCTCTTTTACTGTGTCCTCTGTTGTCAGCATGGGTTGTGGCAGGTGCCCTTGGTCCAGGGTGCTCCTTGCTGGCAGCATTACCTGACTGCCTGCATCAGCTGGTGCTAAAGATACCTGATGCCTCTGCAGCTTCCGGAGAGCAGCTCCTAGGAGTGAGGCCACGTCATCACAGAAGAGATGCCACATTTTAGTGGCGGGTTTCTGGAGCCCAAACAGAAACAGTAGTGCAGTTATTTGGAAAAAGCACTATAACTGGTGCAGTCCTTTACACATGAAGTGGGCTTGCTTCCTGCCCAGAGCCTTTTACTGTGTTGGTCTTCCAAGGAGGAGACGGGGGGGTCAGGTCTTTTCAGAAGAGGAGCATCCTCTCCTGCTGTTTGTGCATGGCTTCCCATCTGTCCATAAACCCAGCCTAGTCATTCAGTATTATGACGACAAAGGTTATGTTCTCTGTGCTTTAAGAAAAAGACAGAAGAGGAGGGAGGAAGAAAAGATTTGGCAAGACATACAGAAAGACACAGATATATAGAAAGAGCAGTATTTTGAGCCTAGTGATATATATGAAGCCTGGGGGAGAGACACTGTTGACACGCTGGATTCTGTCCCACAAGTGATGTTCTACTGGGATCTACAGAGAAGTTAYTGCTCCATATGAGGATCAGGACTGTTGGCATCTCTGTTACACACTCAACTGATAGCATCAGCCAAAATTGSATTGTTTGCTATTTATTTTTTTTTAACTTCTGTCAGAGTCACTACCAGCCCAGGAAACACTGGCACCCTGGCTGACAGGTTTTATCTGTTCTGGCTATGACAGCACGACTTTTGATACTGGTTTCATTTTCTTATAAATTTCTTTTTATTTCCCCTGCTGGGAGATAGTTTAAATGATTGGATCATTTGTGTGCACAAGTTACTCACACTACAAACCATATGAGTATAGCCTGGAGAAGAGAAGGCTCGGGGGGGATCTTACTAGTGTGTATAAATATCTGAAGAGAGGGTGTAAGGAAGACAGAGCCAGACTCTGCTCAGCGTGCCCAGTGACAGGACAAGAGGCATCCTGGAACACAGGATACCGAAGAGTATAAAACAGTTCTTCACTGTGAAGGTGACTGAGCACTGGGACAGCTTGCCCMGGGAGGTTGTGGTGTCTCCATCCTTAGAGATGTCCCAACTGGACATGGATGGTCCTGGGAACCCTGCTTGCACTGACCCTGTTTTGAGCAGGGGAGCTGGATTAGATGAGCTCCAGAGGTCCCTGCCAACCCCAACTATTCTGTGATTCTGTATGTGGAGGAGATGCAAAGATACAGTGTATTATATTTTGCATTATTTCAGTCTTTATTTCCACATGCAGTAAACTAAAGCTGGATGGAAAAAATGCGTAAGTCATTAGCCCTAAAAGACCCTGCTTCTTTCTGACCTGGAGGTGAAGGAAAGTAAATGTCCTAACTAAACAGGTTTTTTCCTGTGCTGTCCTGCATTTTGTTGTGAGCTTGTCTGCAAAGCAATTGTGTCTGATTTGCCCAGCCTCCCAGGACAGCACTCTTCCATTCCTTTCTGAAACGTTACAGAGTTTGATTCACCGATGCTTTTAAGGGAGTTGAAATCTTTGAGTAGAAGATGTTTGGAACATGGGGAAACAAATATAGGTAGAATAGTTAAGCTCTTACTTTTCAAAATAAGCAAGCTTATAATTAGTTGACATCTCGTTGGGAAATTTGAGAAATATCATTGTTCTTGCCCATAAATACTATAGTCCTGACTTGCTCTCTATAGCACTCTTATAGAAGCAGTGTGATACCTTCCCAAATAAACTATTTTTCACACCAGATGCAAAACCCAAGTTTCTGACTGCTGCCCATGAAAGTGCACTTGCCAGCCAAGCTCTCTCCACTCCCATGCACSTCAGCCTCCATTCTCTGAGAGATTCAGAAATTTCCTCCTGTTCTAACTTACCTAGAGCTGAGGCTGGTGCTTCTAGACTCTTTCCGAGTTGCACTCGCTCTGGCTGCTTTTCAGTGATAGGAAGAAAAAGTCTGCATGTCTAGGTGTATCGTATATACTCATAGAGGGCTTTGCGGTCTTGTGGGAAAAACTATATGGATACTAGTTGTTCCTGTTGTTGCTTAGAAAAACATTTTGGTCCTAAAATTTTCTTCCTTTCCACAGTTCCAGGAAGAGCAGCGCAGGAGAGAGATAGAAGAACGCCGGAGGTTTCCCCTGGAGCAACGACTAAAAGAGCACATCATTGGTCAAGAGAGTGCAATAGCAACAGTGGGAGCAGGTAGGATCCCTCACTCGCTTCTCTCCCAGAACTTCTGCTCCACAGAGAAAATATGCTATTTCCTAAAGCCATGATCTGGGACTACCTTCAAGCAGATCACAGCAGTTAATAGAGGTGGATGAGTGACTCACAGTGAGGTCCAGCAGATACTTCGTGGCCATGAGAGAGAGAGCACATTTGTTCTTTGTCACAGGAGGGGCTTTTTAACATGCAGCTGAGAAAGGGTAACGAACTGAATATAGATGATTAACAGATGCTTTTTTGTCAGGCACTGGAGTTAGAGGCTTACCAGCCCTTCCATTTGGGATGATTTTTTCTAGACTAAACATGGAAGCTCAAAGTTATTCACTGAGATTTGCAGTGCGCACCTTTGAGCATGAAAGCAATTCTCAGATAAAGGACTGAAAATATAGAGACTGAACTTGGTGACACTGGAGCATGGATAGAACAAGACCACTGGTCTTTTTAACAAGACCTTTGGTCTTAAGAATATTCATCAATGATTCTCTAGCAGTTTTGCAGGCATGTACATAAACCCCTCGCACACAGACTGCTTTCGGTAATTTGTCTGTATCCCTTACAGATTTGGGGCTCTGTTCTGAAGAGAACACAAACACGTCCTTCGGCTGTACTTTTCTGACCGTGTCTGCTCTGACAGAGCAAAGGGCAGTTTAGCCCAGTGTCCTGTCACTGGTAACAGCACAGGGAGCAGTGCAAGGCGAATGCAGAGTGCTATTTCCCCACTTTCTCCCAGTTTCCAGCAATTTGCAATCCAGGAACACAGTGAGCCAAAAGTTACATCTTTGTGTGTAGCAGCCCACAAGGGATTTTTCCTCTGTGAATTTGTCTGTTTTCTTTGGAGCTCCCATAAACTTTTGGCCTCTGCAGCATCCTTTGGCTGGGATTTGCATAGCCGGTGAGGAAATACATCCTTTTATGTGTTTTAAATCTGCCTCCAGCTAATTTTGCATAGTGCCCTCTGGTTCTTGTGTCGAGAGAAGCAATTGTTGCTGAAGAAGCAGTTGCTCAGCTGAGGCTGCTGCAGTTGACAACACAAGGCTCTTCTTAGCCTCAGAGCCCATTGGTTTCAACGGCAGTTCAGARTCTGGTCCCGCTTTGCTCAGCGGGAGTTAAGATCCTGAGTTCTCAGAGTGCATCTGGTGTTAGTCGTAAGGTACCCAGCCTTGCGGGGGCGGAGGGTGGATAATAGCTAACCAAAGGGTTATCTGCCTCCTGAGCTCATTCCATCTTCATCTTTCTGGAAGCGTTTTTCAGTAAATACTGAAGACAACGTTAAAACAAAACCCTTTGACGGTAGCTTGTTCCTGTAACTTTCCCCTGCTGTATTTGTGAGCCCCTTACAGATACACGTATGTGGATATCATTGTCTCTTGCTATGGCCACTGCAAAGAGAGAGGGCTGCAGTGTGACACACTTCCTTAGGAGACTGTATTTTAAAGCACTCTGCTTTTGCTAGTCTGCTTCTGTTCTTTTCTAGCTGGAAAGCAGCGTTAGTCGTCTGTGCTACAGACTCAATAAAACACTTTGTGGTTTATGTCTGTAAGTATGCTGCAAATAGTGCAGGGCTGGTGCAAACTTAGTTACCTAGTGTTTCCTTTTTTCAATCTGCTAGAAACCCTTGGCCCCACGTTCAAAATTAGGGTACTGGTGCCTTTTTATTGAGGTGTTTTTCCTGAACTTCAAATTCTAAGTTTCACTATAAAAAAAATAAATAAATAAGCCCAGCGAATGAATGAGGAGCCTGGCCTCTTGTGGCTGTGATGAAACCGTACCAGAGTGCAGCAAGGTTTGGAGGAGAGGTAATGCCTTTCGTTAGACCATCTGATGGAGATGGGGAAAAAACAGACCAGCTTTTAGGCACACAGGCCTAAACAGAAGCCACAGATTTCAGATGAGTACAGACAGTTGCTCTGAGCTTAACTTCATTATGTTAATCAATTAGGCAGTTTGAGAGAAAAGGGTGTTGAGCATCTGTGGAGCAGGGTGGGGGGATGTTTTCCAACTGTATCAGTTAGCCTAATAAACGCTATTATCTCTCTCCGCAAGTCTTGCTTTCCTTTTACTGCCACAGCTCCGGCAGCGTTACCACTGCAAAATGTGAGTCTGTGGCATCAGTCTGACTCTGCAGATAGCCTGAAACTGCAGCTGGCTGAGGTGCGAGGCAGCCACGACCTTGGGAAGCAGCGCTGCCTGCCTCCCGCTGCCCGCGCTGCAGTGCATCACAGCTCATCGAAGGAAAGTGAAGGTTTCTGCTTATCTGTTGCAGGGTTTCCTTAGTGTCRCAAGTGTGGAAAGCTTGATACAGCCTCTTCGGGTGTATTTAGACTGCTCAAAACTCAGGAGCAATTTGTTTCATGTTGGACATTAAAACACAGTAAGGAAATCAAGACTCCGTTACCAGCAAGCTAGGCTGGGTCCAATTTGTCAATCCAGGGCCTAAAAGCCCTTATATCCTGTTCATAATTCCTTAAACCACGCATGTATCCTAATATAGTGCCTGAAAAATGGACAGTTAGGAAAGACCAGGGTGAGGTGGGGAGAGAACTGTGTGCAACGGGCTGTCTTAAATACAAAAAACATACCAGCGGAGTTAACAAAGACGAGTCCTCTGCGATCKCAGAGCCCTGCAAAGAGCAAGCTCTCCCCCTGCAAGCACAGCAGACACCCTCTGTGTTTTGAGAGTGGCTGTGCCTGGGGGCAGCAGTATGGGCTAATTGGGAAGCTTTGATTAATGGGTAGTGCCTGTTTCTGACACAGGTGGTGTTTGTGCACATTAAAGTGGCTGCCTTTATGGAGGTTTCTCTTATTGAATTATAGGGAATGTGCTTGATACCCCCGCAGCCTCAGGATATCAGACCGAAAGGTAGCAAGAGAGTCGCTGTCCCCTCCTCCCCTCTCCCTCCTGCCCCTTTTTGTTATTTTGTTTCAGGAAGSGTGAATTTAGAAACATGACTTTTTCCTTCTGAGCACTTCCTATCTATTTTTATTATTTTTTATTCCCAGCTGTTTTTGCTGCCACTTTGTGGACTCCACGTGCCTCCTGTTTTGCGCTCGCTCATACAGTGTGTTGACTAGGAGACTTGCTGCATAACGTGCCTCAAGATTTACCAAGCCTGGCTGTTATGTTTAATTTATAACTGCTRCCTTAATTGAATAATCTGATTTAATCTCTCACCCAGTGCGTGATCCAAACAGTCCCCAGAGAGGCTCAGGCAAGGATACAAAGGGAATGGGAGCCCTGGGGTTTCCTGCGTGGGTCCCGGGTGTGGGGATGCACGGAGACGGCGACGGTCAGGGTTCTTGCGCTGCGGCATGTTCCCCKGCCCTCATCACACGAGCACTAACTCAGCACTGCTGCCAGGGAGGCAGGAAGCTTTTCTCTGTCCTTTCCACAAAATATATCAGAAACCTACTGCTCTCTTTTCTGTTACATAAAATCAGGCAGATGATGGCAGGACTGTGATATGCTGGATGATGTAACGCGATCATATCGGGCCGTCTCCGAGGGGTCAGTATTCCTCCTCGTGCTCCGAACGGGGATGCTGCTGCCTAACAGGAGACCGTTCGGCTGCGGCTGCGTGATGCTGTCCTCTGTGCGGGCGAAGATGTTTGCTTCAGCTTAACAAAATCCAGATGAAGTATTCCATCTTGTAACACGTCAGGAAAAAACAGGCAGGTCGTTCCTGTGATCCCAGCAGCTAATGGAGCCAGTTCATGCAAACGAACAGCTAAAAGGCTTATGATTGTGTTTCCAGGGCTCTTCCGTAAATTATTATACTCTGAATCTGGTTAGCTTTCGTTTGCCTTTTCACATGAATATACAGACACACCAGGGTGAAACAAGGCATACTTCGTAGGGATGCARCAGAAAGAATCTCCTGTCTAAGATTATAAACCAAAAGAGAACATATTTGTAAAAGTACGTATCTTGTGATCTCATATCCTAACTATGCAGCCAGAGAAAGAGTACCTCCTTTTACACATATTGACATTTGCCAGGCAGAGAGGTGCGGTTCCAAAACCACCGTTTTCCAGTGTTGGTTTTCTAAGCCTTTTGGATTGAAGTAATCTGTGTTAAGACTCTTCCTAAAGTTGAAAAAGGAGAGAGGGAGAAAAAATATTGTTCATTTTTTCATGTCTAGAATTTGAATAAAGGTGAGTGSAGAAAGTCCACTTTTTAATTATAAAATTTCAAATTCTGAACATACTGAGCAGTAATATTGTTGAAAACAGTTGGAGTTTCAGAGCTGAAGGAAAATAGATGAGCAGAGATATCATCTTGCTTTGATCCCAGGGAAGCTGTTTTCTGTGTGGACGAGGTAGATTTATTTACAAGTCCTGTATTTTAGTGTGCATAGGCACTTGTTTTACTGAGGCAGGTTGCCTACAAGTGTAAACTAAATAGAGTGAGCACTTGGAACACGTCCTAACTCCGGCAGGTCACACTTTCCAAGGAAGCATCTTTGATCCAGTTTGAGGTTCTTCTTCTGCATCTTGGAAGCACTGCAAGTGGGGCTCGGCYAGCAGGTTCTTCAGGATTTTGTGGCAGATCCCGTAAGAGACTCCTGAGCTGGTGAAATCCAAACTGGGAAGCCAGCTCTTGGTGTGATCCGTAGCTTCAGAGCCTTGACAGAGGAGAGCAGTCCCACGGTGGAATGGACCAGGAGACGCTCACCCCTGTGGTACCCTGCGCCTGGGCGGTCTAAGAAGCACCACTGAATGAATTGATTTGATAAATGGACATTTATTACACTCACAAATTGGCTGAAACCAATTTCGGTCACATCAACCCCTGATAACTGCTAGGGTATTGATTTGTGTAAAGTAATACAGTGAATTTATCAGTTCAATAGCAAGCTGAAGGGCCTCTCWGAGACGCAGCGCTACAGTTACGCTGTTACAGATGTACGAAATAAAGTGAAAGCACTGCAGCGACACTGGAAATGGCTCCAAAGAAGAAGGCCCAAGCGTCATCATCAGCCTCTCTGCTTGGACATTGGGTCTGGATTTCTTAATGAAATTTTGGTAAAGCAGTGTGACCTACCTCCATTTATTTATTTATTTCTGCCAACCTTGACATCAGAGGAGGAAGGAGACGGCTTTCCAAGAGGCATAGGATGGATTTCTTGCATGAATATGAGTGAAAAGCGACCAGCATGGCAGGCAGCTGCTTTGTGGGACACAAACACCAGGGACAGGAGTTCTGAGGGCATTTTTGCTCTTACAGGAGTTTTAACCCTTCAAAGTGGCACCGATGTGGTGTTTTGTCCTGAGGTGGCATCTTGCCCCCTTTCACTGAGGCTAAACTGTGCAGTGGCCRGCAGTAGGACTTGGAGAACTGTGCCTGTAAAACTTGGGTGTTCAGTGGCCCCTGCCTGGTAACAAGCACAATTTTTCAGGTTTTCAAAGCTTAAGAGCACTGAGGCTAGGCAGCATGGTAGAATATGTCATATTTTTAAGCCTACTTAAAGAAAAGATTTTATACCTCATCACTCTGTGTAGATCTAGCTAACTCATTCTGTAAAATGATGATCAAGAACACCCTCTAGCCAAGATCTAATTCTGAATCACAAGCACTAACTTTATGGTAGTTTTTTATGGTGTGGTTTATATCATTGGAGTTGCTRTGAGTGAGCTGAGCATTTATCCATAAAGTCTGGTGTCCTGCTGCCGAGGAGAGTGAAAAAAGACCGCACTTAACCCAGCTGCCTTTGGACCGTTGTGCGTGCTGACCCCTGCAAGTGGTCACTCCGTGCCCTGAAGCAAAAGTTTATTACCTTTATTATCTTAGCTGAAATAGCTGCAGAAATTGTCAGTGGTCATGTTATTCCCCATCAATTTATAAAAAGAATATCCACCCGTGGTRTCTGACCTCACGTTTGCCGGGAGAAAGGCCGGCGGAGGAGGGTGTGCTCTCGGCCGCCGGGGAGGTGCGCGGGCYGGGAGGCTCTCCGAGGAACGCGGGCGGAGCTGGCGGCTGCCGCTGCCCACGGCCCAGCTCGCACGGATCCTCGTCCRTCGCTCCGGCGCGGTCTCTGCTGATCCGCGTGAGCAGTGTCGCTATTCCCCTCCTGTTCCCCCTCTGTAACGGCCATTTGGTGTGGAGGACCCGGGCTGCGAGCAGCTGGAGGCTGTCGCGCACCGCTGCGCGCTCGCAGAGCACCTCCGCGCCGCCGGCCGTGCCCCCGGAGCGGGGCCCGGCAGGTGAGACGCGTCCGGATGCAATCCAGTCATGGAGCTTGGCTCGACGCCTGCGCTAATTAAGCCTTGACAAGAGTCAGGACTTACTAGCGTGGCTAAAGCACTGGATAATGCATCTAGATTGCGTCCAGGAATAAACAGGCAAGTCCACGGGGCACTGTGGCCGGAGCCTCCTCCAGCTCTGCAGTCCTTGCGCGCGGCCCCGTTTTGCGGGGTAGATGTGCCCCTGGGGTTCAAGGCTGAAGTGGACTCTTAGGACCGTTTAGGCTTCCCTTAGCGTAGAAGCAGTACAAGCCTTTAGCTTCTGGCTGAGCTAAAACGGTCTTTTAGAAAGACATCCCGTCTTTTTCTACAGACTCTGCCGGTGGTTAGAGATTCACCCACGCTCCTGCTTGTAGGTTGTCCTAACGGTGTCCTAATCACCATCCTTAGAAAACATTCTGCCTTACTTCTAGTTTGAATTCGTCCAGCTTCAGCCCCTGGAGCGTGTTAGGTCTTTGTCTGCTAGATTGGCAAGTTCTGCGCTTTCTTGTGTAGGTACTTAATGACTGTGGTCGAGTCAGCCCTTAAACCTCTCRCGTTAACCTCAGTAAATTGATTTTTTCTTGCTCTATAAGGCAGGATTTTAGACTTACTTGAAGCTTTCTACTTATCTTCCTAATCTTCACCAATTTAATCAGCTTTCACCCTGCCCAGGTGTCCTACCTGCACTCCCCAGACACAGACACAGACTCGAAGGAGTTTGTCTACATGCAGATCTTTTCAGCAATAGGAGCAGCCCCAAGAGCTGCTAGCCCAATTCATTTGAAACTCGTCAGTGCTGTTATACAATACRGCTCCTATAGCATTTCACTTCAGCTGCCGCTGTTTAACACCCTCCTGCCTTGTTTCTTGCTGGCAGAGGCAGCTTTTCACTGTCGCTCCTATAGCGTAAGACATTCAGCTTCTTTTTCTGTGCAAAATGGGAATATTTATTAAGCATTACCTACATCAGTTTCCTATCCCTGTACCTGTAGGAAGACCTCTTCACRTGCTGCTGTTAGGATGTCTTTTCTTAGGACTCCTTTATTTTCCCTAACCCTGTCAAGCAGAGCTTTTACGTAGACTTTCTTTCTTTCTTCCTCAGCTTGAATTTCAGGATTCGCTGTTTATAAGGACTGCTGTCTGGTACCGCCTGCAGGCTCCCAGGGAGRCAGCAAACCTAGAGCTTCCCGAGGTGCTATCGGGTGCTCGAAGGCAGAGGAGCTGCCGCACTATGTTATGGGGAGTCACAAGCAGTTGAGGGTCCTGGGGCTGAGGGACGACGACAGGGACTCAGTCCCAGGCTGACGTTTTGAGATGGCAGTCATAAAGAAAGGAGATGCGTGGGTTTTTTGTTTTTTTTTTTTTGTTTGTTTGTTTTTTTTTGTAAACTGGAGTATGTTTGCTATGGAAATGACTGAAAGGCAGAGGTACTTGTACAGCAGTGTTTAGAAAAAGCTTTATTTGAAAAGTGAAATCAAACTGCAGATCTCTGAATATTTGTTTCCTCTAATTTTCGTTCTGCAGGGCTTTTACCTCTGCTGCTGTTATTTCCTTCTGTAGCTTAAAAATAACTTAGGTTAGGATTCTTTGGCATCTTTCCCATTTTGGCCCTACTTGTATCAAGCAAAATGCTGCATCTCTGATCTCATTGGCATCCAGCAACTGCTGAGACACAGGTCTGCACAGAATTTTAAAAAGCACACTTACAGGTAAGTTATTAGGTGTAGCCTCCCCATCATTTACAAGACAATACAATTTTGTTTTATGTCACTTCTTACAAAATATCTCAAAACACTTTATAGCATACAGCAATCAATATGGCAAGAATAACTCTTTTTAAGAGCSGTAATAGAGGCCATGTTTAAATAATGCAGATAAATCAGGAAGACCTCCGTAGACTGTCTCTTGCCATCAGAAGCAGGAGCCTGCCACGAGTTGCCTAGTCAGTGTAGTTTGGTACCTYGGCGGTGAGCCACGGGGGGAGAGCACTGGTCTGGGGAGCTGCGTGCTCCGCTCTGGTTCGTGTTGCTGGGGCAGGTTGCCAGTTGTGTCCGAGCCACAGCCCTTCTCGGGGGCATTTCCCTCCCCTGGTCCCAGCCTGACTACAACTTGGCCAGGGCAGCTGGTGACCGCACCATCCCCAGTACTCGGTGTAAGAAAGTGAACAGCACTGTGCCCCGAGGGCTCACGCAGCTGAGCAAGCTCTGATTCTTTTCTCATTTACAGTGTGGCCTGAGATTCAGGTTTAATTCAGGAGCAGAGTTACTAGGCAGGGCAAGGGAATGACCGTGCTGCAGTGCCCTGTTAGCACACATGCTCTACCCCTGGGCAGTGCCTGCTTTCCCGATCATCGCTGGAGCCCATCTGAGACAAGCTGGGAGGCAGACCCCAGTAATACTTTTCTTACATGTGTCCACATCCCTCAGCACAGATCCTTCACAAACCTGCTGGAAGTAACAAGCTTGCCCTGCTTCACTGCTTAAAACATCTGGGTGAGATTTGGGCTGAGACTTGGAGCCCKGCAAATCAACATTTGGAACAGGCCCTGCAAAACCCTTACTCCTCTCCTTACCCTCTTTAGCTGCTACATGAACTGAAGCAGTTTGATGACYCTAAACCTGTTAAACCAGGCCAGTTACCCACCTACACCAATATTTCACATTTACTAGCAGTCACTACAAAATGTTTCAGGGTGCAAATTCTGTTAGAATTTGTTTCCCATACYCTGAGCTCAAGGACAAGTCAGCACTGACTTGTCCTGGCTCCTGGAAAGCTGTGTGCTGGGTAACACAGAAGGAAAATAGCTAGAAGTCACCAGAATAGAGGAGGGGAAAGGATGCTTGCTGTTTTCTTACTCTTCCCTGGGTATCATCATGTGGCTGCCGCTTTTCACACCGTTCCTGGGAACACTACTGTACCAAGCTCGTCCCTGGAGTAGATGGAGGAAGCACCTCATTCATCTCCCAGTACCAAACAACCTTCAAGTATAATGTCCAATCCAACCAATGGTGTATCAGAGATTAAAATGATAAGAACTATTTAATTCTGAGCCAAAAGACTAAGAAGCAACAGTCCGTTGGTCTGAACCAGTGCAGTTGTTCTTGTGTTCCACAGGCCAGATCCAGCCTGCAGGTGTGTGTGTTCCTCTTGGCCTAGGATACCTTTCCTTGTCTCCCACTTGGGTCGTGCAGTGATTTTAGTGGTGTGGTGGAGCTACTCATTGAGCCTGAGAGCTTTCAGGGGGACCAAGTGRCTAAATCTCATCTTGGGTGATTGCAGAAACCTGTACTGGGTAGGAGGTATCACAAATTCTGCAAGACAAACTGCCGTATGTCCTGAAATAAGGATGTGGCTTTGTTTCTGGTGTTTTGGGAGATAATTGGTGTTCTGCTTTCCAAATCCTCCTTACCTTTGTATAAAATTTTTCATTGGTGTCTTAGTCAGGATGCTCTTCAGTATTGCCGTCCAGACATTAATGGAGATAAACGAACACTCTCCCTTCTGAAGAAACACATCAATTCAGAGTTGTTGTGACCTTCAATTCAAACATCTATCTTTTAATTTGCATGAGAGAAATAACATATAAACTTCTTCAGACCAGGCATTTCACAGAAAGGTTGCAGTTACAAGCTGGAAATCTAGTGTGCCTCTTGAATTCTCCCCTCGCAACCCCTTCTCCTTCATTCACTGTCCATCCTCCTTTCTGTTTCCCTGGCAACGCTGAGTGCACATCCTGGAAAACTTTATCCGAAATCTGCTCTGGGCAGCTTTCCAAATCCATGCTAACCTGATTAGGTGTCTCTGGGGCCTTTGCTGGCTAATCAAATTAGATAGCCCTAATGGTAGTGAAGACTTTGAGTGGGTAGAGAGCAGTAAAACATAGTGTATACTTAGTGATAATTATACTTGCTTTTGTGTCATTGATTTATATGCCTTTTTTCTCCCCCTTTTGTTTTTGTTGTGTTTAAATGCAGCTATTCGGAGGAAGGAAAATGGCTGGTATGATGAAGAGCACCCGCTGGTCTTTCTTTTCTTGGGATCTTCTGGAATAGGTAACATTTGGGTTGTCCTTTGTCCTGAGAGGGACGGGGAGCCAGTGATGAGGCTGGGAAGGGGCAGAGGCAGGGGTGTTTCRGCAGCTCATCTGCTCCTTGGGACTCAGCACATGCCCAGAGCACTTTCTGCACAACTGTTCGTAGCTCCACATAAAATACCAGGGCAAGATGCTGTTGGCCCTTCCAGGTGGTCATCTAGAGCATCTTCCTGCCCCTCAGCYGGACAGGCGGCACCGGCTTCAGCACGCGGGGCCACACCGTGTGCCGGAGTGTGCCTGGCCTTGCACTGAGCTATCCCAGGAGGCAGTCTGCCCTTAAAGTCTCAGGAAGGGACAGTTTTGGTAATAAAAGTGTAATTTTAACAGCACTGTGCTTTCCAGTAGGAATACCTCCATAGGTAGGGTTATTAACAGAAATTTGCTATCGCGAAAAAGAATCTCTGCTCATCTTGCTCCTGTGGGCAAGGTTTTCTTCATAATGATGTGATTTTATTGACACTGATAATATTTTTCCTCAAACACAATAAAATGCAACGTGGCAGTTGATCTGTTCGTGAAATGGACAAAATGACTTTTACTTGGGGAACAAAAAATAGATTTAAAGTAACTGAACTGTGACATTTGAAACAACCTCCAG
Source organism: Rhea americana (assembly GCF_003343005.1). Classification (NCBI taxonomy): domain Eukaryota; kingdom Metazoa; phylum Chordata; class Aves; order Rheiformes; family Rheidae; genus Rhea; species Rhea americana. The sequence continues at coordinate 73,314 of NW_028186739.1, forward strand.
CTGAGTCACTTGGTTGTTTGGAAGAGGCTGGGGCTGGAAGGGTTAAGGTAACGGGGCGTACACAACAATTACTGTCTCAACAGGATCCTRCCTTAGAGCAGTAGCAGGCCAAGTATTAACTCTAAATGAGTTGCTATAAAGCTGTATAAAAACAGTAAGAAATGTTTGTGAGACTTCATTGCACTGCTTATAGCAGATCTGAAGGCTCAATAATATAAATTGTCAGCTCATCAACTCTCATATATTTCTGTGACAGATTTTTTCTTCTTTTCCTACCATAAAAACGAATATTGAGATAAGAAAGCAAAGCAGCTGAGAATTTTAATGTATCAAATGGATACTTTGTATGGGTCTCRATGCAATAGTCTGGAAGCCCAAATATTGTACAAACTAAAATATCTAATGTGTCTTCACTTTTCAGTAGATTCCCACAGTAGGTAAGCACTTTAAAGATCCCATCATATATATGTATATACACATATATGCATGAATGCATACACATACATGTGCTCACACATTGGGCTAAGGTACAGCAGTATTTGAAAGCAACAAAGCATGAACTGAGGATAAGATGCAAAATTGTGGCAGAGATTTTCATTGTCAGAAGAGGCTTCCAAGCACAGTGATGAATTTCCATTTTTTACAGCCTTTTTATGGTGATTATATCTGAAAGAAGTGGCCAGGATCATCTGAAGGCTAGGGCTTGATGCAGAAATGAATTGATAAAATTTTCTGGCCTTCRTTATGCAGGAGCTCTAAATAAGTGATCCTGGAGATCTAATCTACCAAATTTATCTTAACTGGAAAACAGCTGTTCTGGAATGGGACTGGGACAGATGTGTAATGCTCCAAGAGGCACGACATTGTCAAAATACAATGGCTTTAGGAATATTACATTTTTAACACCAGCAGAGCTCATTTCTACCTTAAGCTGCAGCTCCCTTGGCTTATGTAAAACTGCATGCTTTTTTTAGCTAATTTGGTTTTGAGGATACAGTTTTTTCATTTAGAATAGTTGTTTATGGCATTCTCTGTGTCTGTTCTCTGCCCTAACATGCCTAAGTGTTTATTTTTCACTGTGTAGTTAAATATAAGATGGATAGATAGGCAGTGCARATACAATACTAGCCTCAGACGTAGTATGAGATACAAGTTTCAACTCACAAAGCGTCTTGTGATTTGACTTCTGTGCCTGTAAAAGGCTGTATCTCTCTTTTTCTGATAATCTCAGGAGCTGAAATCAGCCAAGATGCTCAGCCTGATCAGCCCAGCATTACATGCCAGGGGGTGGCAGCAAGGCAGCTTCAGGGAAGCCGGCGATTCAGGGGGTCTGGCAGAGCCTGGAGTATTTCCCGCATGCTGCAGAGCCTGCCTGGTTAGCAGGGTTTTTCCCTGAATGGAGAGGTCGGGACGACGGGGTCTCACCGTACTGAGCTGGGGTGTTTGTTGATACTATGTCAGTGTGGATTTACTCTGCGGTATACATTTTGAATTATTAATTGTTTGTAAGCCTAGAAGTTGATGAGAGTTGCCTTATATAAATCAAATAAAGACTACCATGTTTCTCTGAAATTGTTCTAGAAAGTAAAAGACATTGCACCTGAAAGGTGGACTATTTAGAGTAAATATAGACCTCAGGGTTCTGCAGGAATTCCCGCTGCACTGGGCGCGCATTCGCGGAGGAAGCGGGGGTGTTGGTTACAGTCGGTAACGGCCTTGGAGTCAGCACAGCTCACGGAAGGAGAGCGCGGGGCCGTCACGGCCGGCTGCACAGGTAACGCGCGCTCTCCAGCTGTTTAACGTGCGTCTTTCCTTCCTGTGCTTTGAACAGGTAAAACAGAGTTGGCCAAACAGACCGCCAAGTACTTACATAAGGATGTCAAAAAGGTAATGCCTCTTCCCTCTGCTCTTTGCCGTTCAAAGGCGTTTAATAGCGTTTCGTTTCGGGGTGATGCGCTCATGCTCTGGCTTTCCTGGAGCTGAGGGTCAAGCTTGCCGCTTGGCCCGCCTGGATCACAGCGTGCTTTATTCATCAGTTGAAAAGAAATGTGAGAGTTGTTTGTGTGCACCAAGAAAGGGCCTCTGCTGGGTTAAAATGAATCAATTAAGGCCTACATCCCTGTCTATGTTATGAATTACATTTGAATTATAAAAATCTAAACTAACTTAAAATACTGTGCCCCTGTTCAAGATTGCCATCATTTTGACATCCTGTGTTCGGAATAAATTTCTTTGCATCTGTTACTAATAACACTGTAAATYATTAGAAGAGATGAAATTCTAAGAATTCATTTGATGTGTCCCTAGCTGCCCATTTGGTGCAATGTATCAGTAGAGGCAGTGGAAATGGTGCAGCTGATCTGGGTTCTCAGTGCTGAAGTGTTTCGGATTCACAAACACTGCAAGCTGTTTGTGTGGTTTTCTTTATTATTCACTTGACAGTTTTTAGTTAAAATGGACTAGAATTATTTCCTACGTGATCACAGGTTATTTAGTAGGGGAACTGGCACGTCTACCGTGTGGGCATGTCTACCATTTTGAAACACTAAGAGTTTATATTTAGTTCCTCGATTCACGTTTAAGCACCTACCTGCCTTTGAGAAGCACCTAGCTTTCTTCCACGAGGTCTGTGGAAAGTCAGATTCTAGAGTCAAGGCAGTGTACATCACAGGGGAAAATGAAGAAACACAGAGTTGTCCCATAAGCTGATGTTAGATTAATCCCACCTATCCACCAGATCGTCTAGCGTAGAATAAGCACAAGATAAAATGACATATGTAGAAAGAAGATCAAAAGTAAAACAAAGCTGTAAAAATGGCTGTTCTGGTTTCTTTTCATCATCCTTCTATAATTGCCTTCCAGAAGCAATAAATCCCAGTTCCTGGATCTTGGGCACCTTCATCCAAGACTCCTGCACCTGGAACTGGTCAACGCTCAGCCAAACATCAAATGGAAAAATCAGTTAAACGMTGAATGTTGTGTTAATTCAATAGCATGCACAAATCGGAGTTTTATTGGTAATGAATCAGCTTGGCAGTCATTGCTGTAATGAGCAGTGTGAAGAGGGGTCATAAACTATATGGGCGGTTATGGGGGAAGCAGCTCTTAGCAGGAACTGGCTGCCTGAGAAATCCATAACGGTCTCATTTTCATACTGATAGAGAGGTTGCAATGTAATGACAAACGCTGATGTCCTTACCCAACCTGTGTTAGTGCACGTGGTATGAATGCTGAGCAAGGAGGGTTCAGACTGTGAACAGACCAAAGCAAAGCATGRCTTACAGAGCCTAATTCTGGTCTTGCTGTCACCCACTGGTGGGATGCTTCTCCTTCGTGTTGGTGTGCACACCGCCAGGATCAGCCCAGAAAGCCTGCCTCTGAGAAGTGATGCTGATTTTTGTACTTCCCTCTTTTTCRTATGCGGTTTGTGCCTGGTGAGGACTTGTGGTTCCCAGTGAGTCCAGTTAAGCAGGAGCTGGTTTGCCTTTGTGCAGATCTCACTGTGTGTTAAGGGGGTGAGCAGCCTTGACTTAATGAAAATTATGGCTGTTTAAATGAGACACTCTGTGCTTATTGCCTGTTATGGTTGGATAGGTAGGAGAAGCTCCTGTCGAGAATGTGGAGTGTATGACATGAGTGGCCTTTGGGTGACTTGGCTGATAGTGCTACGTTGGACTGGTTCAAACACTTCCAGTGGAAGAGTTTTCCATCAAAAGATAAGCTTCTTTCACACAAAAACTTCTCGTACAATTGATTTCTACATTATGTTTAAGTGGGGAAGCATTTGGTTTGATTTGTTTTCAGTTCTATCTGATAAAAACTAAATTGATCAAAAGAAGGCTAGAGTAACAAAATACTTTGACAGTTTTGAAGGAGAGCGTTTCAGTTGGTCTAAAGAGTTTTTTTTCATGTTTTAATATTTTTATTATGCCRAGAAAATTGGCTGTTTTGAATTGAAATCCATCCTCCATCAAATACTGACATATCATGGGAGAGCTGCAAACCAGGCAGATCCTCCAGGGCAGCGCAGTCGCTGCCTCCCGTTGCACTGCAGGAGTTAATGGCAGCATCTTCTTGGCTTGGTGCCTCTAGACTGCATCTAGGATCTGAAAGGCGTCGGGACACTCTGTGCCCTGCTAAAAATCCCATCCGTTAGCTCTGACTGTTTTTGCTTTAGAGATGAGTTACCATAACGTGGAATATCCCTGTGTGTGTGCACATGTGTTGTCTATATGCACGTATGCTGGTGAGATGTATGCATAGACATACGTGTCCTTCCATACAATAACTCTTCTTGTTCTGCATATCCTCTCACCTGCATTTGCTCTTTCCAGTAAATAACTGTTTCACATAGGTCTCCAGAGGAGGGCCATTGTCAGAGGATAATATCTGAGTTGTCTTCAGCRCATGTTTAAACCAGCCTCTAAGGGTCTTCAGCAGCACAAGATTGCTGCCTGTGACTGTCTCATTGGTACAGCATGGGAACAGTCATACGCCTTGTGGAGCAGGTAGTCCGGGAAGGTGTAATCCATGACTACCCAAAACCTCTTAACTGCGTGTCTGTGGAGAACTGTCCTGTCTAGTTGAGCRTGTCTGCATTGTTGCTGAGAAAGTTCGAATTTGTCTTTTCATACCTTTAGGTTATAGCTGCAAGCCCAGGCAGTTCATTGTCTGCAGTGAAGCAGGTTTTGAAATGCAAAAGGAAGTTTGTAAAWTAACTATAAATTCTAAAACCATGTTATCTCATTGGGGTAATCATCCACAAACCTCATTTACCTTGGCTTTGYGATTTTTGTTCTTATTTTATTTATTTTGTACTGAGAAACATTGTGTTCTTCTTGTGATTATTTCAAAAAATTGAATGGCAATAGTATCCATTTCATTTAGGAAATTGCAAGTTGTGGTTTGAGTCCCATTTTTATCACCCTAGCTCTAGTGATGAGCAGAGCGTCTGAACTGAAACTCAGTTGGGGGATTGTTAGCCAGCTGTAGGAACCGTTCCTAGATGTCTTTGAGAAACTGCAATTATTTTCCTTCAGAATAAGACTTCAGCATTGTGTAGTGGATTTATCTGGCCATTCCAATGCCTGCAGTCCTTGAGAACCAAGAAGCAGACATCAGTGTGTTCATCTGTGTAGCCACCTGTCTGGTTTTGGAGAAGACTTCTGAAATGTACGGAAACATTGAGCACGTTAATCACAATCATGTTACATATTTCTTTCTCTTACAGGGTTTCATTAGACTGGACATGTCAGAGTTCCAGGAAAGGCACGAGGTTAGTAAATGGGCTGTCGCACATGCAGAGATTGCAATTTCAAGCTTARTTGGTAATTTAAACAAATCGTGTCAATTCTTTCTTTCCCCTACCTTCCATCACTGTCTTTGGAGGGGCTTARGATCTCCCCACTGCTCTTGACCTCGGTAAACACCTCCCAGATGGATGCTGTCACAGGGGRGTAGTCCTGGCAGTGAGCGTTCAGGACCTTTCCAAATTAGTTCCACGTTCTCCAGGAGATGGGCTATTTAGTGTGYCAAAAAGGAGATGCGAGAAAGATAGCAGTAGTAGATGCTCAGGGATGTGGAGTAGATTGCAATATGRGGACTACCAGTTAAAGAACAACAAATTAAAGTGCAGCACATTAGGAACAGAGACTAAGGAGAAAGAAAAGCTTTAACCGTTTGTATCCAATATGGTGSCCTCTGTATGTGGTGTCTGTACCGCTGGGTGAAGAGCAACTGAACGGAGATAATATTGTGCATGAAAATACGCAGTCTGGACATGAGTGATTAGCCACGTTCTGTAAGTACGCAGAGACTGTTTGCAGGCCCACTCCAACCTCACAAGATAAGGTCAAGTGAGCACAAAGCCCCATTCATTCCCTGACCTCAAACGCTTTGCCTAGGCCTAGTTTGGTTGAACCTGCTTATCTGCTGCCTCATACGTGTGCCAAGTCTGTTGAGATCATGTAAATTAGATCTTAGCGTGCACTGAGTTACCAAGGGTGTGTGGGCTGTCCACCTCCAGCGCRCTGGCCAGCTCTGTCCTCAGTCCCGCGTGTTTATTCTAACAGTCTGAACGGTGGAAGTGCCTAGGCTTGAACCGTATTGACTTGCACTTAGCTGGCAGAGCAGATTTGTGCTGTACCGTGAGACCGCAGTAGACAAGTCCACTCCTCCTATCATACCTGCTGGCCAATTACTTCTGATATTGCAAAAGCACAACATCCCCTCTGAGCCAGCGGGGATTTTTACAAGACTTGAGGGATGAATGCCCCTAAGATACTCGCAGTGAATCTGCAAAAACATCCCCTGAGAAGGTGCAGGATGCTCTAGAGAATCCAGGGAGAAAAACTGATAGCACAGAAGATTTCAGACCAGAAGGAGGTAATTTTAAAAAGGGGTTGTTGGCTGCAGACACAGACCCTGAGTGATCACATGTAGCTTTTCTGCACCTATGTGGAGTGTCTGCACTGGAGAGTGGTGGTAAACCCTGCTGGGGACCCAGGCAGCCCTAATCCGTTTGGAGGGTTCTGTCTCCCACTGACTGTACGGAAAGGAACAAGGTCCTAACTGAGACAGACAGATCCTGTTCACGGTATTTTTTCTTTTGAGGCTGTGTAGGGGCCTCTTACAGATCTGTCTGGGTGAGGTGCACCCAGATCCAGAAAGCGTGAGATAGGATGCGCTGAGGATTGGCCCCTTCAGCAGTGCAGCTGCTGTGTTGTTTTATGCAAAAAGGAAGGAAAAAAAAAGGCAGACTCAGTAACTGGGACTGAGGAAGATGGTGTACTGGACGCGAGAGGGAGGAAGGTGCTGGGGAGGAGCCTGCTGGGGAGGCGCTAAGAAGCACTTCTCCAGGCTGGGGGTGCCATTTGGGGGCATTTCTTTCTGACCAGCTATCAGGCTACCAGCCGAGGGCTGCAGCCAGCGTCTTTCCCAGTGTTTAGGGAGCGCTGTCACTAGGGGTGGAGGGGTTGTAGGCAAACCCTCGTGCTTGGTGTCCAGGCTGAGCCAAGGGCTGATTAGAGTATTGACCTAGTGCAAGGCAGTGTGAATCTCAGCACCATTGCCAAGACCCATAGGGCCCTTGAATGGCCAGGGCTCGAAAAGGTCTGGAAGAGTGTTATTTTCTCAAAAACATTAAAGTGAAGGGATAGGGGAAGAGAAAATAAAGAAGTGCTCGCTGCCAGACTGATGGATGGCTCCTCAGTGGTTATGATAGGATCCTACAGAGTAGAGTAAAAAATGAATAAAAATAAAGCCATAGTGATGATTCAGTACAAAGAAAGAATGAGGAGTTAGAAGTAACAGTATAAATGTAAGGTATAAAATACTGTGCCCTGACAGACAAGAAGCAGAGCAAAGGGAAGAAATAAAGTAGAGAATTGCGGGGAAAGCAATATAAATTTTTCAAGCAAACAAGGATCAGAAGGTCAGTCCAGGAGACAACATCCTTTGAAGGAGCCTGGGGAGCCTCATGTAGCCACAGGCACTGCAGAACAAATGAAATGAATTAGCTGCCTTCAGCTAATTTCTGCTTTTGCATCCCCGAGTCAGTGGAGGCCCCTCACCTCTGTCCCCAGAGTCTTGAAGGAGAGCAGGGGAGGCAGCAGCGCTGCCCTGCAGTTCTCCGAGGGGGGAGCCCAGCTCTCCCCAGGCAGCCTGTGCAGATTGCTCCGCAGGTGGCAAAAAAGGACCCACCTTTGAAGGAAAGAAACTGGGTGCCCTAAAGTCCTGTTCGTTGAAAGGCAAAGATGAAGCTACTGTGGCTTGTTTCCTCTGCCAGCCTTGCGGAAGTGGCCACCACAGTCAAGCTGGCCTGCGCGCGTAGGGGCACCTCCGGCACCAAGTGAAGCCACAACAGGCTCGCCAGTAATCYGTCCTAGAATAAGAAATTGCAATTTCTCTGGTTTTTGAGGCGTCACCAGTATTTTGGGGATTGAGAATTTTGCTCCAAGAATTCCATCTGCTCCCTGTATTACCAGTGAGCAAGTGACTCCTTTGGCATATTGACATSCTAAAGAACCACACTGAATTAACCAAACCGAGTGATAATTTTGGTTTTGTGACAATGACTTTAGACAGTGCTGAAAGCACCTGCAGAACTGGATACCTTGAAAATGTCCTAAAGTGCATCAAACCTCACTTGTCATGTTTTCAGAAATATTCTTCTATTTCTTCTCTGTAACTTTATGTAAAAAATCATAGCACCAGGAAGTATTGAAGTTGATTATTGACTTTGATTCCTCACCGAAGCCATCTGTCATTCATATTCCTTTAAATTCTGGCTCTTAAAAGGGCTAAAAGGCATTAAAATATGTCTTCTGCAGCTAGGATGGGACACTTTGACACTGTTCAGAAAGGTAGGGATTGTGCCTATTCGCCTCCCAGTGGCTGCTCTTTCAGTTTCTGCTGGTTAAAGCTCTGTGCGAGTTAATTGCTCAGCAGTCATTGATCTACATTTTGCCAAATTGTTGCTTATTAAGCTGATTGTGGGATACCTGGGGTGTGATAGATGTCACAACGTATACAGAACTTGATTTATCTATGGAAAGAATCATAGCTGATTGCTAGCTGCTCCATACCCAAGAAGGCTTCTTTCCTGACAGTGTACAGATCATCTTCCACATCTCATGTTGCTTTCCCCTAGGTCGCCAAGTTTATTGGCTCTCCACCTGGCTACGTGGGCCATGAAGAGGGTGGGCAGCTCACCAAAAAGTTGAGGCAGTGTCCAAATGCTGTGGTGCTCTTTGACGAGGTCGACAAAGCCCACCCAGACGTCCTCACCATAATGCTGCAGCTGTTCGATGAAGTAAGTCTGCATTTCAGAGCTCGAGTTAGCAGAAAGGCTAGCACAAAGACATCAGAAGATGACAATGGGCAGTGAAAGGGATGATGGCTGTGGGAGATGCTCAGCACCACAGTAGAAACACTGCAAATCAATGGTCTRTGGTCACTTCTAAAAATGTAAGCCAATCTGTCACTCTGTTCTCCCACTTTAACACCAGAAAACAGGATCGTACTGAGGTCTCCTGGTAGAAGAAATGACATCTTCAGTGAAAGTGATGGGAAGGTTTGAAACATTAACAGGAAGGCTAGGAATTGGATTGCCCTGTGTCTTTGGGAAGGTACTGTGGTGAAGACTGTGTCATGGGGTTACCACCAAGACGAGAAACCCCCAATGACAGTGCAGTGCCATAATAGGTGGACTACCTGTGCACTGCTGAAAGCAGGAGAGATGAAAAGAGACACAAGGGCGATTGCCCAGTTCACAAGCGTGCCCTGAGAGGCCACGTTCTTTACACGTACACCCTCTCAAATGTGGCATGGTGGAGATCACCTTTCACTTCCCAGGCACAAAGCAGGGTATTGCACATCGTCAGACAGGAGCTGTATTGTGGAGAGGGCCTTGAAGGGCTCCTTAATCCATCTGAATCCTAATGAGTCRTTGTTAATTGTCTGCTTTCTAGTTCAGGTTGGTTAACCGCTGATTTTTCAAGTGGCATGTGGTTTGTCTTACACCTTTTCCTCCCCAGATGTGCATGGCATTATCTGATCCTACTGGGACTAGGAGGGAGGGCAAATACTCACTATTTAAGGGAGGGAGCATAGATAAAGCCTGTGACTTTAGGGTCCTTTGTTATCTACTCATCTCTGGGCGGAATCTTTACAGATGACCTGTCTTGGGAAGTTACTTTTTCCCTTGCATGAACTGGTGGCAACCAGAGACAAACGTGTGTCTCCATGAGTTAGCCTGGGGCCTGCAGAAGAGATTAAAGATTAAGCAAGTGGTGGTTTTACTGCATGCTCTATTGAGCACTCAGCCTGTTGCATGCTAGTTTTTCTATTTCTTTTTAAGGTCCCTGTCTGTCCTCAGAGGCAAACAAACTCCTGAGCAATGTGCTGTGAGGTTTTGGGGGGGGGGGTTGTTTTTCTTTTAAGGATTAATAACACAATTTTTTCTTGCATAGATCATCACAGCAGCAGCTAAATGTGAAATCAATTCCTGTACCACGCACTTGACAGGGCAATAACCCAAATGTTAATCTCAAGCACCCAACAAGGATTTGTGTCATTGTGCTGGATATCTACTGCTGGAGACATATCGAGGAAAGAAACTGCCTGGGGAGCTGCTTATTTTTTCCCTTTTATTTTTCTCTCTTCTTTATTTTATTAATCAAGAGATCTAGTACTTTTGAAAGGTTCCTGTGTTAGTTTGGTAGCATACCATGACAGTTAGTGCTCCAAAGTAGTCAGCCCTGCAAGCCAGATGAGGCTCTGTTGCTCCCCGTGGACCCATGCACTCCCACGATGCTAGGCTGCAGTTGCAGCTGCTGACTCTGGCTTGGTTCATCGGGGCGATTCTGCAGGCATAAGGGATGCTCCCTGTTGCCTCTTGCTGTCACAGTTTCATCATTACCTGGTTCGCTCCACRTGCATAAGCAGAACAGAATGACCCAGAGAAAGGAGGTCAGTTCCTCTGACCTATTCTCTTCCACAGCCCCCATCTCCTCAGAAATACTGAGATTTAATTGGCAATWGTTTTCCAGCAAATTTTTCATGACCCTGCTGTTTCTGCAAGAGTATGTCAGTTTTGCTTGGTTTTGGTTGGAATCCTACTTCTGCATGGTGCTTTCAAACCACTACAAACCTTATTCTGAGCCTGACCCCTCCCTGCTACCCCCACATGGAGGAGATCTCCCAGACTGCCACGGTGGCCTGGAGAGCTCTGGAGTGACTCATCTGTAAGACTTTGATGAACATGTGGTAAATGCTGCTGGAGCTGTTTAAGGCACTGATGCCTGCTGCTGCCCACTTTGCTTTTCTGCTAGTGGTTACCACCAGAAAGAGTCAGGAAGGGGGAATGTATCACATCCCAGCCCCTCCAAGTCCAGCATCCCAGCTTAAGCCACAACCAAAAGCAGGGCTAAACTAAGAACCTGGATTGCATCTGACAGTCCTGCCTTCAAACCCACCAGAGGGACAACAGCCTCTATCAGATGGGTGGGTCAGTGGCACTGTGTGGCAACAACTTCACCTGCTCTCGAAGCATTCACCAGAGCTCATGTGTCAGGCCCAAAACCATAGCAGGGAGACGGGCAGAGGGTCAAAAGCAGCTGAGTTAACACAAGGCAGGCAGCCATGAGTGACTGAGAGCTGCACCGGCCCATCTCGCTTGCAAGGTAGAGTGCTTTTCCCAAAGTTTCAGTTGAGTATATCCTGGCTGGGGCTGGCTGGACTGTGTGCATGGTCCGTTACGTGATTCCTCAGAGAAGTGGTAACTTCTTCAGCCTCTGCAGCTCAGTCCTGTTTAAGTGCCTGCCTTCGTCCTTCGGTATCTTTGGGTGGTATCAAAAATACATTCAGTCTAGGGAAAAACGGGACCCATGACCTTTCATCTCATGTTTCGGAAATGTTCTGTGACACCTGCTCATGCTACTTGTGTTGACTGATGTTGTTCCAGGGCAGACTGACAGACGGGAAAGGAAAAACCATTGACTGCAAGGATGCCATCTTTATCATGACCTCCAATGTGGCAAGTGATGAGATAGCCCAGCACGCTCTGCAGCTCAGGCAAGAGGCCATGGAAATGAGCAAGAAAAGGATCGCGGAAAACTTAGGTACTACTCTTTCACTGTCATACCCCAAATCCTTACAGAATCCACCGCCTTCGTAACAGTGTAGGTCCCTGCTGCAAGAATCACACGCCTTGCCTCAGCAGCCACAAAAACTCTTCTGAAAGATACCCTGCAGCATTGCTCAGCCAGGTACCACTGCCTTTCACAGCCTCAGGCCTCCCCACCAGCTCCATCTTTACCTAAGCTGGTAAAACTGGAGCAGCTCACAAGACCCAAAAGCTCCTGGCCCTACAGTTCTTGGAGAGGTCATTAATAAAGTTCCCACTGTTTTTTTCTTCTTTTCTGTCTCCAGTCAGGCCCAGTGCTGTGTGCTGTGGCCTCAGATGGGCATGTTTGCCTGCCTCTGGCATTTTTCACAGCTTCTCCAGGACCCTTTTCTAAACTCTACACATGAAGCTTTAGTTTGGCTCTGGCTCTGCCCTCTACACTCCCATTCTCTGTTCTCCAGGACTGTTCAAGCCCAGTTTTCATTCAGGCGCACTCAGACTCCCTGTGTCCTCACTGCACTGGTCTTTATTGGCTGTATATGTTTGCCTATAGCTAGAACAGTGTTGTAGTTCCGTGTTGAAGGTGTGGAAATCTGCCTTTGCAGAACTCGCTCTTCTCCCAAACCCCTGTTCAGCCCAGATTGCTGTGGAAGAGCCTGTTTTTCTGATGGCTGCTGTCGTCTGTTTAGTGAGTAGGTTAATTACTGCTCGCTCCTGTTGTATGGAGGATGGGGGTGTTTCAGGGATGCTCCACATATTCACCTTGCCTCAGAGAGTGATGGGAGTTCTGCACTGATGAACTGGTCGCCCTCTAGTCAGGTGCTAAAAACTCTGGGAGTGTCTCCTGGGAGCAAACTGAAGGTCTTAATAAGTATGTACCACTGTTTGTTTCAGTTGACACCACCCATCTTACCATCCCTTTGCCAGAAGGGAGCACCCAGACAATTCTGCACTTGCCTCTCTTGTGCTAGACCCTGCAGCTGGCCCACCATGATGTGTGCTCCAAGGCGCAGCAGCTGTAGGGCAAGCCTCAGGGGTGTTGTCTGCCGGAAGGGAAGGCAGCTACCTTCTGTGGCTCTCGTCTGTGCATGTCTAGGAAGTTTCGCTGTTGCTGAAAAGGAGTCCCACATGCCAAGCTGAGCTGTTCTTTCTCCTGTGATACCTCTGCTTTGGATTTGCCATGTTCTGAAGTCCTCAGCACTCAAGGTCATATCCTTGAGCTCTGTTTGTCTTTGGGAAGAGATTTATGTCCCAYCTCAGCCTTCTTGATTCCTTACTCTTCCCTTTATCTCCACATCCTTCTCTTCCATTCAAGACATTTCAAATGCTTTCTACAAAAAGGTTGTGGCCTGTACAGGTGCTCACATTAAGAGGGAGAGTTTGTTCCCCCCAGTCATTCCCAAAAGGACTGAGCTTAGTAAATTTTATTTTGCCTTGCGATGRGAGCAGCAGACCCACAAACAGAGGTGCTGTGGAAAATTTTCCAAGAAAATGAAGCAATGTACCAAAAAGGAGCATTGAGCAGGGGTAAGGGCCTTTAAGATTTGAACTAAACCACTCYGTTGAGAGCCCCAATTTCAGTTTAACCATCTGTTGTGCTCCCCTTTTGGGGATAACTCCAGTAGCACCAGCAGATCACAGCGTGGGCAACTCTTTTCAGTTGTCCCATGTGACAGGACAAGAGGCAACGGGCAGAAATTGAAGCACAGGAAGTTCCGCCTGASYGTGAGGGGGAATTTCTTCMCTGTGAGAGTGACRGRGCACTGGACCAGGTTGCCCAGAGAGGTTGTGGAGTCTCCTTCTGTGGARATCTTCAAGGCCYGCCTRGATGCAACCCTGTCTRMCATGCTSTAGGTGACCCTGCTGAGYGGGGAGGTTGGMCTAGATGATCTCCAGAGGTCCCTKCCAACCTTACTGATTCTGTGATTCTCTGATCATTTTCGTATCAGAGTTGAGTTCCATTTTTTACTATCTTGTATGTCTAAACAGCACATCTTCCATTTGGTATCTAGCAATGTGCAGCATCTTATRTGTATGCAGTGTTTGCAAAAGGTTCTTGAGAACTCCTCTCACCAGTGGAAATGCCGTGAGAACTTGTGCGCGGTGTGTACTGGGGCTGTACCGCCGCCATCTGCATCAGCTCCATGGATAGCAGGAAAAAAGGTTGGGTTTAGGCCTCAAATGTATTTTTCAGCTTTTATCTCTCACTGTCTCTTCCTTTTTATTTTGAGAAGTGGATGCGAAAGCTTGCTTAATTCAGAATCTTTAAACTTCAATCAAACTAGGTAAAGGACAAAGCATGCCTGCAACTGAACTTTCAAGAATAACATTTTAAAATGCCAAGCACTTTTCTCCTAAATGAGGAAAGCATTGAATTTTAATTTCTAGAACTGTACAAYAGACAGCTGCAGTTGGTGAATGACGGTGAGAGAGCATGGCTGGAAAATGTATTTTGGATCAGAAGCCTAGGCTCAATCGAGTTTCATGGACCTCCTTGTAATTTACTGAGCTCCTGGCTTGGCTTGGTCTTGAATGCAGCAGCCATGAGGTCAGTGTAAGTGCCTGGACGGGTAGATAAATGGAAAGATAGGCGGAAGGAACTGCTTCTACAGCATCTCTCAATCTGTGAATGCAAGCTGCAAGCATTACAGGTGACAGAGCTAAATAACGGGGTGGCTCTGTCCGTTTTGCCTTTTCCAACTCTTCTCTTCTACAGGACTTGTGTGCTGGGAGAATGCTACACCAGATTGCTGTTATTTTTTAAAACCCCTTGTTGGTGTCTTTTAGTGTGAAACAGAACAGTAAAATGGACTGAGTCCTTCTAACTGTATGTAACTAAAGCCCCTCCTGCCCCACTGAGACCAAGCGGCAAGGCTCCAGTGTTCGTCTCCCCCAAGGTGCGCAGCGGGCACCCACTTGGAACATGTTTGAGCACCAGCATGTTTGTGTCCATTTTAAGGGAGTTACTAAGGGTAAAGGGGGGCCTATTTCAAACAAGGGTCGATAAGAGTGCCTCAGCCTCCCTCGGCAGCCCAGGGTGGGAAGGAGAAGAGRTGATTTCAGAGCACGTAGCACCACATTGTTGCACAGAGGCACTAGTGTTGATAAGGTGATGCTTGAAAGCCTCATCTGTTAGTCTTGTAACAGTCTGCCAAGGTTGTGATCTGGGCAAAGCTTTCAGGATCCAGCCCTCAGTATGGAACTTTCTCCCCTGGCCTGTTTTTTAAATCCTATGCGAGCATCTTTGATGCATGCAGCCTCCCTGTAGTCTTGGTTATGTTAATAGCATGTGTAGTTAAATGCTTGGAGATGCAGAAAGAAATGAGGAGATAAAGAAAAAGAGACAAGTGAATTCAGGCCGCAGAAGGCTAAGCCCTGCGTTTAAGCTGCCTGCRGTAGTACAGAGCTGGGATTCAGGGAACCTACTGTGCAGGGCTGCCAGACCCTGGCTCCACCTACAGTCAATGCAGGGAAGTAGACCCAAAGCCTGCATCAGACTTCGGCCCCAGGCTGTCTGAATACGGATTTTGCTGTTTGCTGAAGAGACTAGGAGCAGTTTCTCTGTGCCTGGCAGGGGCTGCRAGAGCCTATGCAGAACAACCCCAGATGACAGGGTGCTTTGTGCCTAATGTAATCAGCACCGGTTCTGATAGCCCAGCCGCAGCCGTGGTTCGTGGAGGCCGAAAGAGGACTCTTGTTATCTGAAGTCTCCTGGCAGGCGGTCCCGGGCGATGTAAGGCAGAGAGCGGAGATGGAGCAGAAGCTTTTTTGCCATGCAAGAGTATTAGTGAAACACAGTAGTGAAGGGTGCTCTCCTCGCATCCCGACGGGCACAGAGGGCAGCTTCAGGAGACCCAGACCCAAACAAGTTGGGCACCTAAATGGAGGAACCAGTCACATAGAACGGAAGGTGCCAGACAAGCACATTACCGAGAAGCTAATACAAAAATGTGTTTTGTGGCATGTATCAAGATCCCAGGTCTGGTGTGAATCCCCCTSTAAGCCCCCGTCCTGCCTTCCTGCCCACTGTCTTGCTTCTTTGCACAGTGCTTTGCTTGTTCATTCTCCAGAGTCGATTAGGCAGGAATACCGTGTCCTCCCTTATATACTGACATGCGGTGTCTTTATTTCTTTTAGAGGATGTCCAGATGACCGACAAGATAACCATCTCTAAGCAATTCAAGGAAAAGGTTATTCGTCCGATCTTAAAGGTACAGAGGATTTTTTCCTGGCTTATATTTCGGATGTCCTGAGTTTTGGTCTCTGAGCCTTTCTGCGCTGAATCTGCCATGTTCATCACCCCATTCCTCAACTGTCTCCCAGCTGTGCAGTGTGTCACAACATCATTTGTTTTTAATTTTCAGCCACAAGAAGTAAGCTCAGAGCCTTGCAGAAACAAATGACTGCATCCTATTGACTGTCTGTGCTCTTGTATTAGAGCAATTATATGAGACAGAAAAGGGAGCATGGGATGGGAAGTGCRGCAGTAAGCATCTGATTCTATGATTCTRTGATCTGTGAGGGTTTCTTCCCTCRCCCTGGACCATGGTGCACTCAGCTTCTGCACTGCAGCAGAGGAGCCAGGAAAATCTGCCTGCTCAGACAGCAATCCACCAATCTGTGYCTTGTACAGAACAGGATCATCCTAACAGCCCACATCTCCACGGTGGTGTGTGGAGAGCACAGCAGTGAGAGAAATGGGGTGCAGAGCACAGGGTCCAGCTGATGCAGGATAGTGCTGCTGCTCGCTAAGTGCTGAGGATGCTTTGTGTAAGTTACACCAGGGACAGGACTTTCCGCTTGTTGGGGGTCACTGCTCCTGGTCCAACTCACTGCTCATAGGTCATGCAGAGATGAGCGCTTTGGGGGTAAGGTTTGAATGACAAGGATGGGCTTCGCCGTACTGACAGAGGAACAGAGACCTCATGCTGTTCCCTTTTTACTAGGGCAGGCTTCAGGGGGAGGGTGCACTTGGACATTACCATTACACCAYGGACTCTGAGTGGAACCAAACCTTCCTGGTGCCCTACTTGATTTTTGGTTGGAGCTCCCAGATGTTTTTTTTTTTGACTATCTACTTGCAGTAGCTGCCTGAACAGAACCTCCAAAGTATTTCCCTGGCCTGGTCTAAAATGCATCCTCCAGTGGTCTGACTGTGGAGGAATGCTAGAGAAGATACTTGGAGGCTGAAGCCATGGATGCCTGTAGACCTCTCCAGACTTGGAGAGTGCCATAGCAGAAAGTGTGGAGGTTGCTCTAACAGAGAGGTCCAGCAGGCTGCCACCACGGGCTAAGGGCAACGACAGGAGCAAGGTAGAAGCCAGGGTGGCCTTTCCTTTACTGCAGCAGATCATCGGGCATTAACAGTCTCTAGCATCAGTGGCATAATGCATAAATGCATTTCTGTGACAAAAACCCCTTCTGCCTTCACTGCCCTGGAAACCACATCAGACTCTTGCCAGCAGCTGCCACTAACCCAGCCTGGGGGCCGCAGTGAGTTAGCAGCCCGTGTGGACATAGGACGGAGATCAGTCCTGTAATGTCATCAGCCACCTATCGCGGTSATATCCCTATCAGTCTGACTGTGCCACTCAAGGGTGCAGTCTGGTGCAGCCCAGCCTCTCCACTCCTGCATTGCATGGCACAGTCTGAGTGCCTGGTGCAAGGGTTAAGCTGGGGGAGGAGATCTGACTGCAGCCACAAGCAGCCTGTTCATCTGAGCGGGTTACAGATGGCAAGGGGACTCCCAATCGCATTAGCACACAGGAGCTGCTCGCAGAATTGGTGCATGTAGCAACTGTGCAAGAAATGCTAGCAGTCTGTCAGAATGAAAAATCCCACTGTTTCCTGCCCCTGCCCTGGCAATTAAGTTTCTTTAAGATGTTTCTAAAGCACTTCAGGGTGCTGTTCACGTGGCACTTCCTACACAGACCAAGAATTTGACCTCCCCGTGGGAGGCTCAGATGAGATCCTCAGACACGGGAGAGCCCAGAGAGCCATGAGGAAAATGTCACTGTAAGTGACTCGTGCAAGAGAGTGCAGCAGGAAAGGCTGGAGCTGGGCTCACAGTGCGGCAGAGATTAGTTTTTAGTTCCTTCCTTTGCCATCTCTAGAAAAATTAATTCCTCCCCGAGGCGATGCTGAGAGCTACTCTTGGTTACCCAAGATCTGGCGGCCTGGATTTCCTGCTCCATGGCATGTGGAGGGGTGGTTGCCAGGGCCTCATTACGCAGATATGTGAGCTGTCATTTGGAGGCAGAGATGGAGACGGACTCTGGGGAGCTCCTTCTGCAGTGCCCCTGTTGCAGATCTGCCTGTCAGCATCACCGGCCTGTCTCCACTGACCTGTCCACTTTGTCCTTGCAGGCTCACTTCCGACGGGACGAGTTTCTGGGGAGGATCAATGAGATTGTGTATTTTCTCCCTTTTTGCCATTCGGAGCTCATCCAGCTTGTCAACAAGGAGCTGAATTTTTGGGCCAAGAAGGTAAAAAACATTGCTCAGAGGGGATTGCTTTAGAGGTATCTTCTCACATGACACATGAGCCGGAGGAAATCCCTGTCCAAACCTTCAGACTGCTGATACAGAAGCAGGGTGAACGTACTATTTTTACCATAGTCTCTTACATGCAGTTCAATGCCGGGGCAACCTCTGTTGTTGTGCATTCAGCACTCAGGAAGGTAAAATCTCTTGGGATGGCAGGGAATAGTTCTTCCTGTGTTTGGGTAGGGATGAGCGTTTGGGCCACACAGACATTAAAGTGCCTAACTTGTCCTTGCACATCTGAGCTCTCCAGGTAGGTAAACAGAAATTAGGGACCCAACTTGATTCTGTGGATGTGGCCTGGAGGAGCTTTCCGTGCCCTTCCCTGCCTAGTTGTCTGTGCCTGCCGCCTGGCAGCAGCATAGTGAATGTGAGTGAAGCTCCCTGCAATGTTAAGGGCTTTGGCCTCAGTTGTGGCTCTGTTTCCCGAGGAACTGTAGCCAAGCTCTCAGGGCTGGAGCAGCAGCAGGGCAGGATTGTAGCCRTGGGGAGCAAAGGATCACAGGGGTGTTTATGAGCTGCATGCAGTGTCTGTCCTTGTCTTGATCCCAGATCTTAGCAGGGGACTTACAAACCATAACTTAAGCTAGTACAGATACCATCCTAGGTGCTCCAGGCCAGACACCTACTCCATCTGCACCTACTCGATCTGCAAGGCCATCTCGGCCAAGCTCAGGCACAGAGACACTCAGCTCCCCACCACACTGCCCAAGATGTCCTGAGTTCCTAACTAGTGAAGAAATGGGTTGCTCAAAGGCACCAATAACACTTCCTTCTCCCTCTCACCCCACAGGCCAAAACGAGACACAACATYACCCTGCTTTGGGACAGGGAGGTTATGGACGTCCTGGCTGATGGCTACAACTTGCACTATGGTGCCCGGTCTATCAAACATGAGGTAAAGTAGAAGGGTGAAGCAAGTTTTGAACCCCATCTGGAGTTACCCAGGGCACAGGAGCACGGGTGAACCCCACGGCATCACCTCATAGTCATAGTCTGCATGGGAAGTGTCAGGACAGTTATTCTTTGTGTCTGTCCCATAGAAGAATGTGCCCACAGATTCCAAGGCTGAGATGTTCATGATCTGTACTTCAGAAAGACCCAGAGATAAGTTATATGAGCAGGATATTGTGGGATTTCTCCTGGCTTTTCTTCATTGTCCACACACACGTTTGTACTGGCATATCCATGCTTCTGCYTGTGCTTTGCATTTGTTTCCATCTGACACTGGTTAAAAGGCATCAAGAAAATATCCACTGTGAGGGTGATTTTCTGAAGAGTTTCAGGTGCATGTTGGTAAGAAGCAGCTGAAGTCTCTTGGTGTACCTCCTGCTACACTGCGGCATGAACTGTGCTGCCAGGGTTCGGCCCCATCCACAGAAGGCAGAGAAGAGACAYCCCAGGGGCATCTGCTCTGCCCGTGGGTGGGACGGAGTGCTGCCTGGCTCCAGAGGCTTTGGGGCTGATCARAGGGGTCTAAGTGGGCAGAAGGCTTTCTGATGGGAGCTGCTTTTTCTTCTTCAGGTTGAACGGCGTGTTGTGAATCAGTTAGCAGCTGCTTATGAGCAGGATCTGCTGCCAAGGGGGTGCACCCTGAGGATCACAGTGGAGGATTCGGACAAGCAGCTGCTGAAAACCAAGGACAGCTCATCCCCTGGAGTGGATAAAACGAAGATGCCAACCCTGCGGCTGGAGATAGTGGAGAAAGACAGCAAATCCCGAAAACTGGACATCCAAGCACCTTTAAACCCTGAAAATATTACTTACTTCTTATAGGCCCAAGGACCACTCCTGGAGCATTGTCCAAGCAGCTGCTGCCTGTGAGATGCTGCAGGCTGTGCTGGTTGACAATAAAATACCGTGAGACTCGGAGTGTCCGATCTGGCCACATCAGTGAGTACAGGCCACTCCTGACTGTCAGAGCGGGGCGAGAGGTGGGGCAGGGGCCGAGCTGTGCCCTCGTGAGCTCCTCTTCCTCTTCGGGAGCGCGGCCCAGGCAGGCAGGACCCTCCCGTGRCCAGACTGCGCCTCCTGATTCGAGGGCAGACACGGAGGTGATGCGGAGCCGCAGCTACGAACCAGGGAGGTGCCGTGCTGCTGCTGTGGGGACGTAGCAGATACATGGGTGGAGGGTAGTGACATTTCACCACAGAAGCACTTGGCGCGAGAGGAGGTGTAGGAGTATTCTAAGAAGAGGGGAAAGCAGATTTCAGACCGTACAGGAGCTGGGGAGTTTGGCTCTGCTGAGACTTGCTGTTCCCTAAAGGGGAGGCTCACCGCGGAGGCTGGGTTCGCTGGGGTTGGGTTGCTGCTGGAAAAGGGGTAGGACAGGGACTGAGCGTGTGACAGCTTGATTTGAAAAGCCACTGTATTTGACTGTGTATTCCACCCACCTCCTCATTTCTTGCAATAAATGCAGCGTGCACATACGACATTCTGCTTCTCACGCAGGCTGGGGGGAGGATGGGCAGAGCAGAGGTGGGGATTGCCCGTTAACAGGACAGAGAAGAAGCATCCCTGGGAGACTCTCACAAGTGGGAGATAGGAATAATGCCAGCGAGTTTCCATCTGCCAGCCCCRTCCCGGCCAGGTGACAGCAGAGCGTAAACCCCATCGCTAAATGCTGCAGCCTCTCCTCCTGCCTCTGTTCTTCCACCGCTGACCAGATGATCTCCACTCCACAGACCTGCTTGCTGGAAATATTTAATAACTCMGGGTTAACCTAGATGTCCAAGCTGTCCTCAGTGTCAGAGCTCGGAGCAAAGTTCCCCAGTCCAGACAAATTGAAAGTTACAGTGTCTCTTACCGGGCAAAATTGGATTTGTTTCCCGAGGGTTTGTAACATGTTCCCCATGCAGAAGGTTTAACTCTTCCGAGCCCTCCGACCATGGGCGCCGCGGCCGGGTGTGCGCTGCACCGCTCGCGGGCGGCCCAGGGCGCTCAGCCCGGCGCCCGTGTCCTCTGGGCGGCCGCGCGGCAGAGGCGAGCGGGCAGGACGGCCCTCGGAGAGAACGCCCTTCCTCCTCCTCCTCCTCCTCCTCCCTTGCTGCTGTATCCCGCTGTGCCCTCGTGGGGGGGTGGGGGGGGTTGGCAGGATCCAGCCCCGGGGCTCCTCGTGCCTCTGCCGAGCGGGAGCGTGGGGGGAGCTCGGCTCGGGGGTACGAGCAGTTCTGCGGTTTGCCTTCCTCGCAGGGCGGTCGCCCACGGGGGACCAGGGCGCAGGCTCCCGCTTGTCGCGGTGGGCACCGTGTCCTCCCCCCCGAGGCCACYGGTGTCCTTGCCCCGGGGGGTGAAGCAGCCCGGCGGGCGCCTGGCGCAGCCGGGATGGGCGCAGGCTGCTCTCGCGCCGCTGCAGCTGCTGCGCCCGGCCCGGCGTCGAGCCGCGCGCGGGGAGGGGAGCCCTTTCCACCGCCGAGCTTCCCCTCCTGCGAAGAGCAGGGAGTGAAACACGTACGGAGATGGAACCAAACGGCTCGGTGCTCCGGCACCGTACGCCCCTGAGCCCGCGCGACGGCCGAGTGCCGGGGGGAACCGCAGCCGCGGGGCTTCGCAGCACCCCCGGGCGGGTCGGCGACGCGCGGGACGGCTGATGGGGCGCTTGGCTGGCAGCAGGCATCGCCGACCAGCTCCGGGGACAGCCGGGAGAGCCTCTCCCAGCGCCGCAGCCACCAAGAGCGGAACCACGGGCGAAGCCCGGGAGAGCTGTCTCTGTCCACGCCGCGGCCCCTCCGCTCGCAGGAGGCTCGGGCGCTCCTTTTGCAGGGGCTAGGTGGTCTGAACCGGGTTGCTTTGTAGCTCCCTGTAGYGTTTTCCTGCCACGGGGCTTAATTCCTGCCGGCTGCCGGGACGGCTAAACAGGACAGGCGCGCTCCCTTGAGAAAGGGCTGCAAACGCAGAGCAGCTTCCGCCCCGGCCGCCTGGGAGCCTGCGGGCGGCAAAGCGGGGAGCTGCCCAGGCGGAGCTGGCGGCACGGGAACCCCGAGCCGTGCGGGCTTGGACGGCGCCCTCGCTACTGATTTTACGCGGGGAGAGGGCTCTCCGGCAGCAGGATTTGGCCCTTGCGAGGTGAGCGGCACCCGGCCGGCGGGAGAGCGCGGCGGCTCCAGCTCTGCCGCCCCCGGAGCGGCCGCCCTGCCGCRGGGACCCGCCGGCGCTGGGAAGGACGGAAAGACGCTGCTCGGGCTGCCAGGGCAGCACGGCCTGGCTCTGCCCGGGCCACGTGCCCGTGCAGCTCCCGGGCCCAACGCGTGCAAACCAGGAGGCGGGAGAGCAGGAGCACCCGGTGCCAGCGGGTGAGCACGGC
>NW_028186740.1:0-44033 GCF_003343005.1 Rhea americana
AATAGCGAAAGGCAATTGAGTTGTTTCTCTCTAGTGTTTTGGGGTGAGTTTTTCTTTTCTTTTTCTTTCTTTTTTTTTTTTTTTGCACTTGTCTTTGAAAGATGCAACATTTGCACGTTGTTGGAGAGCACATACTTGAGGTTTTGATTTTTGACCCAATTTGATACAGGATGTTGTTTGCGGCCTCGATTTCTGATGGATTCGGACTTTCCTCGTGTTAGTCACGCTGGCTAGTGTATAGATTCCTTTGCTTGAATGGCTGGGTATTAACAGCGTTGATGTTTCTATAAAACCCTGTAACTGTGAAATGAATGATTTCAGAAGCACTGAACTGCCTGGGAGGAAAACGGCAGGTGCTTACGGACAGGCCTGGGAGCTAGAAGAAGGGGTGGCGCAGGTAGATGCTGGTGGGGCTGTTGCCAGCGCCGGCTCATGGTGGCAGCTGGCTCGTGTGACATTGCTTTCTCCTTACGTGTTTGGAAAGTCCTTCACCTGAAGCAGCAGAAGCTTGCAGTTTTGGATCCCTAGGGTTCATCTTCCTGACTTAAAGCTGCTCTGTGTGGGATCGTTTGCACCAGTCTTAGGGTGTTTGTGATATGCCTGACACCTTGAACTACCTGAAGCTCCAGGCCAGCAGAGAACCGCACGAGGCTCGTGACTACGAGGGGGGAGTTCTGCCGTGGCAGCTCGAGGCTCTTCCCTTCGCTGCGGTGCGGAGGAGGCTTTATTTGCAGTGGGGTCTCTCTGGCACCTTCCCTGAATACTAAATCCCACCCTAGCACCCACAGAACGAAAAGGCAGGGGGAGAAGAGACGAGCAGCTCACGTTGCTCCTGTGCCATTTTCTGCATTTTCTTTTTTATTTTATGTTTTTTCCCCTAAAGCTCGTAACTGTAGGTCAGCTTGGGATTAATTGAAGCTGATATCTTTACTTCAAAGCAGCACAAGATCAAGCCTAATGTACCTGCATAGCAATTAAACGTTTGGCAAGGCAACACGGATCGGCTTCTGCAGCAGCAGCGCTCTCCCCCTGTGCACGTCTTGTTCGGGCTCCAGAGCGCGAGTAGCCAGGCCGGAGCTCGAAGCGAAGGAGCGTTTTGGTGCCGCTCTGCAGGCGTTGACTGTTCTGCCAGCCGATGGTTTTAAGCATCTGTACAACGGGGAAGATTCTGCGTCTCTAGTCTGACTGGCTACCGGAGAATACTGGGGATAATGAAGAAAATTGCAGGGGGCAAATTGAAAGATTTCTTTTTTTATATTGTGTACTATCATTATTCCTTTAGTGCTAACAAAGATGAGAAGCCACTTTAGTATAAATCTTCAAAGCAACATGTGTGAATTTCTGTCCAGTGCTCATTACAGTTAATGGGAATCACGTGGCTGGAACTTTGTGAGTGCTTCAAAAATGCTCCTTCTATGGTTACATTATATACCCCCACGTTAGCTTCTTTACTGTTGTTTTTATATTGCTCCATTTGTTTGCTTGCTGTTAAAAAAGCCAAAACAGTAAATTAATTAAAAACTGCGTGAGCTCCTCTGGTATTAAATAGAGTAAAATGCTCGTTTTCTAAGATAAATAATATTACTTATCAACTTGAGACGCAGTATGGGTCTCTACTGTTCTGAATCCCTGTAGCATAAAATATGCTGTTTGTTGCACACTAATTAAGGTTAGCTTGACTGGCAAGTCAAAATGCTGATTCAGATGTGCATGTTTAAATTTTGGTCCAACTGTGCTATTAGTCACCTGGCATGGTATGTGATTTAGCCTCCTTTTTAATCTTTAGGAAATATTTGGTTAATCTAGTGTAGGGAAGAAATAAAATGATGTCAGGAACATATACATAAGTGATAATAAACATAAATGTGCGTGCACACACACAAAGGAGTAAAATTTTGGAAGTTTGGTCTTAATATTTTCCTTATCTCATGATCATATACGCGTAGTCATATACCTTACTATGGGAAGGGAGGCATTATTTCCCACTAGAAGTTTGGTTCTTAGATAAAATTTTATAAAATCACTTGAAAATCAAGAATAACGAAAAGCATTCAGTATGGCATAAAGTGAGCTGCCCTGGCTCCCGGGTGAAGATGATGTGGTGGCTTAGGAGTATGTTACTGAGTGGCTTGGTGATCTGTGCCCGGAGCGGGGGCTGTACGTGATGGGTAGTGCCCACTGCTTCTCCCTCAGCCTTGTGAGATGGGAGCCATCAGCGAAATGCCTGACGTCCTTCTCCCTGGATCCCAAACAGTGTGTGGAGTTTCTTTTGGTGGGCCTGTGAGTACTGGACATCATGTTTCAGCTTCTCTTTGATGAGAAATACAAGTTAGGGCTTGCACTCGTTCTCTTCAACCCAGGCTTAATGTACAATGGTTATATAAATGAGTCTTTTTTTTTTTTTTTTGCTTGTGTTTTTGAAAAGTTGAAATCCTGGGATTGTTTACTGTGGGAGATGTTGCAAATTGTGGCATTCCTTTTCTTAGCTTTGTTCCCAAATCTTCAAGTGTAGATGGTTTGAGAAAAGCAGCAGATATTGTCAGGATTGGCAAACTGGGAAGTTTCTCTCCCACTGTCTCTAGTGAGAAACAAATGCAACAGGCTTGGCAAAAGCCAACATCCCGTGTTGGCTGGTAGCTTCTGTCTGGGTCTCAGCTCAGCCAGCGGTGCCTCTTGCAGATGCTCTGTGCCCCTGTGTTAGTCTGAGGGACGAGGCGTAGTTTCTGCTGTGCCCTGCTTTCCGGATGATTGACTTTTGCTTTGCTTTGCTTCCCCCCCGGTCTGGGGCAAGCCTCCAGGCCGTGATTTAGCAGCGAGCATTGCAGGAAATCCAAAACGGGAGAACATCTTTCCCTAGTACAGAAATTTTGAGGGTTCGTGGAGGTGCTAATCATCCATGGTTGCAGA
The DNA here is from genome assembly GCF_003343005.1 of Rhea americana. NCBI lineage: Eukaryota > Metazoa > Chordata > Aves > Rheiformes > Rheidae > Rhea > Rhea americana. The sequence goes on from NW_028186740.1 coordinate 2,908, forward strand.
AAGATCAATGCTATTGAGCTCCTCTAGAGAGGCAGAGAAGGAACAGAGCTAAGTTCCCCAATCCAGCTRTTTTATTTTCCTTCTATCCTTGTAGTTCGTTATAGGAAACTGGAGTTTGACCAGTGAGAGAAGGGAAAGGTAGAAACATCCCCATGGTGAAAGCAAAATTCTCAGGATTTCTCAGTAGAAGGTAAAGAGAGAAAAACAGTTGGCAGGAAGCTGCTGCACCTTGGGGAGACTGATACGTAGATATGGTTGTTTGCTGAGAGCCTGTATCTTTGAGTTGTTGATTAGATTACAGTGGCTGTAGCAGAAAGCTTTTGGGGTTTTGATGAGCGTGGTAAGAGGGTTGTTGCTCAAAGCTGTCACCCCAGAGGGAAGGAAAACTCTCAGAGGCGCTGAGCACGGGCGCTGTTGAGCAGGTACGTGCTGCTAGAACCGCGGCTGGGACCGAGCTTTGCCGCAGGAAACCTGCTCTGGTGTCTTGGCTTTCCGCTTGCAGTTGCTGCTGCCAGAGGGAGGGGATGAGAGAAATGGGCTATAACAGCAGAAAATCTGATTTATTAAAAAAAAATCCTGGGGAATTGCCAGTATTAAATGTACTTAGTGCTTTTGCTTGGAGGTAAAAATGTGACATGTAAGAGAGAAGCAGGGACATTGCAGGGAAAAGGCAAAATAATTACAAATGTTGCGGTTGCCAGGTTCTCTGTTTTGCATGCAATTACGAAATGTAGTAGCAGCCCATATGTATCGTGGATGATTGTGTATTATGATTAAACACTGAGGTCTCGTCTGGCAAGGGCAAGTTGCCTTAGCAAAATATTTTGTGCAGCCTACACAAGCAGTAAGCCTCTCCCTGGGAGGAGGGAGAAAGAAATCCCTTTAGAAAGAGCTATTGGATCTCTCTACCCTTGGAAGACCTACAAGAAAACGTTGTCTAGACTGTCAGATATGTCGTATAGGTTTTGCTGCCAGCATGGTGATCTGATCTAAAGCCTGTAAAAAGCCTCTACAAAGCCTCATGCTTCCAGTGGCTTTTAGATTATTCTGATGAGTAATCTGATTGGGGAGGAGCGTCTAAGTAACTAGACAAATCCTGAGGCACAAGGGAACGATTGGCTTGAAGACTATAGCTGAATAGAGATCCCATTAGAAGTCTCTAATGAGTCTTCGTAGAAAGGTCAGGTCTGAACGATAATATGGTAGTATTGATAGTTTCAAGTGAAAAGAGTTTTAAAACATGCAGAGGGTTCAACTTTTGAACATTAGTGCTGGAAACAGTGGTTCTTTGAAGTTAAATTTTGTTTTTCTTGGGCACAGCTGGTGCTATGAACGGTCCAATCTGCAGGCATTTAACACGAGGTACCTTACCTACTTGAGTAGTTCAGAAAGACGATGGAGTAAAGACAGATCCGAGTGTAACCGGTTGCATGACTTCACGCGTTGCCTGCAGGGGAAAGCCGGTTGAAGTAACATTCCTGCTCCTGGCGAAGGCACGAGGCGGTTCCGCGTTGCTGCTAGGAGAAGCAGCCTGGAGTCTGCTTCGGGAATCGCCGCAGAACCCAAGCGATGATTCATGTTTGGTGTAGATGCAGTACGGCTGTGCGGTGGGACTGATACAGCCTCAAAGGAATAAAAAGAAGATTAAGAGATATTTATACGTTCTCATAGTAACTTTTACTTTGGAGGTATCCGGCAACATGTTCTCAAATGAAACAAATTTCTCATTGTTTAAAAAAAAATATGTATTTTTTCAGATGGTATTTGCACTCTTGTTTAAACAAGGTGTGTTTGGTGGGAGTATCTACTTAATTTGAAACTGCAGCGTTACTGTACTGGGTAGAATAAGCAAATTTTTGGTCAAAATTTATGTTGGGAATGCAATTTTCAAGTAATATTGTGGTTGCAAATAYTGAATATTACRTTATGTTTATAAAGAAATGTTATGYATGTGTAGCTAGGACCAAGTCAAAGCAAGAGTCCACCCAACCTCTAGGATTCTGTGTGGTTTATATGGCACAGAGAGCAACGGGGAGGGAGAGTTAATGTATGATGTACATACTTCCCCTCTGAGAAAATTCAGCTCTGGTGGCTGAAATGAATTTTAATTCAGCCAGAGTTGTTTGCATTTTTTTTTCAAACCCAGGGAAATGGCCAAAACTTCTCACATCTATAGTTTTTGTATTGGGGTGCACTGTTTTTTAAGCTTGTTTTTGCTAAGTTGGCATTATCAGTGCATGGGAAGTATTGCACGCATGTGGACGTAGTGTGTTTTGGGAGACTAGAAGCTCTATCCTACAACAGACGTCGAGGAACTGTTAATGCAAAACAGAATTCATGTTATTGCTCTGATTCAGTGTCTCTGTGTTCAGCCTGAAAAAGATTTGGGAGAACTTGAGTCTGTTCTCAAATTGAGCTAAGAGCATTTTACTAGCAGGCACTATTCCATTTCTTTAAATGCTTTTTCTGGGGCAACCCTCTCTCTGTCATGCTATACATATATATACATACATATACATACATATATATATATATATATATATAAAAAACCCAAAACTCCGTATTGAAATGAAGTTTGTCGTAAGAATTGTTGATGAAATTATGTTGCGACGTCATCGTCAAGCCAACTAAACAAAAGACATCAAGGTTGAAAAGCATTGCTATGGCTACCTTATTTAAAGACAATTGTTAATAAAGGAGAGAAAATTGGAGCTGAGAGAGGCAGTAATTGCAAAAGCACAGAAAAGGTTAGACTGGTATTTTTCATCAAAACTTGATGTGAGCTTGCTTCATGTTATGTTCATTAAATATCCATTTTAAGGATGCTGTCTGAGCTCRAAAGATATAGCTGGGAGAAATCAAACCTAACAAATTTAGGTATTAAAAAAAGGACAGCATTCATGTTTTGCATTCCTAGACTAATGGCTCTGGAAGGAGTCCAGTTGAGCTTTAGAGTGGGTGGTTTTCTCCCTCCTTTAGTGTTTGAGGAGAGATAATTGGYTTTAAAATGGTTGCAATGTTCCTCTTAAATCACGTATGTTCTGATTTTGCTTCCTTGTTCTTTATCATGGTGCATTACATATTCRCAAGGGACTAGAGCCTTAGAAGGAAGGAATTTGAGCTAGAGATGCTAGCACGATTTAAAACTCAAGCTTAAATATTTTAATTGAAGTCAGGTATCGCATAGCTTTGAATCCYGCGGTAGAATGTTGGCTTTTTTATCATAAATATGCCTAGAGCCTCTGAAACTGCAAGARTTCCCTTTACTGGTAACATGGTTCACGGTGACAACAAATTTCTCAATCTTTGCCTACATAAAGRCTGAAATTCAAATCTGCACAAAATGTTTTCTGGTTGCTTTCTGGGAGAATATGTTTTAGAYGAAAGCTGGCCACTGGCCTCCATTTATGCAAAAAGGCTTGTTTACTTTGCAAATATGGATTAACTGAGTATCAGCTTTTGTACTAGTCCACTTCACTTRAGAGATGTTTTTTTAATTAAAATAAAAAGGTATACCTAAGGTTACAGAAACATGTTCTTTAGAAACTTAGTTAAATTAGAAATGACATTTCCTCTTCTACTGTTGACGTTGCAGCTGAGAGTTAAGCTATAAAAGGAGTCAATTAAATTCTCTGCAGCTTTGCTGCAAAATCTGAATTTAAACTACACAGTAACGCAACGTTATTAAAGCTGGCATTTTTAGACCAGTCATTTCTAGAACTAAATTGGGGCAAAAGTATTAATCCAAAGGCACAGCTGTCTGATTAATAAATTCGTGTGATGTCAAGATTCAAAGATAAACACGTCACAGGTTCTGCTTTGTTGCCAGCTTTCTGACACCAGCACGCGCTTAAGGGCTATTAGGGAACCTGAGTGTTTATTGGCATTAAAAAGAGCACACAAGCACGTGTTGTACCCCTTTGCGGCAAGGTTCTCCAGTGGATCRTGAATGCTGATATAGTCCTGATGTACCCAGGAATTTCTAGATCTTGTTGGTCATGCTTTGCAGCAGAAATTTGGGAGCTCTTTCGGTGATTTTAGACTTTTTCCAGGGGGAAAAAGATAGCTGAATGCTTCATTTTCTTACTAGCTTATTTTAAAATATTAACTTATGAGATTTGWTTGGATTCTGAACTTTTGGATGTAGATCTTCTCCGAGATTTTTCAAGAACAGCCCAAAACCTCGAGGGAAGGATAGCAGTGTAAACGGTGGGTCTTCACTYGCAGCCGACCCAGCCATAGGGTACGAGCTGGAGAAGTACAGGAGCAAGGGAGGCTCTGGCAGCTGCCTGGGGACAGAGCCGCCTCTTCAGCTGGAGCTGAAGCAGCTGATCTGACTCGAAAGCCCAAACTATTGTGATATTTGCAGGGATTGAGTTTCTATGTGTGTTGCAAGGTTTTAAGAGCTTTCTCATCTGCTGTGTTTGCCCATCAGAGATGTCATAGCGTTACTCTGTGCTGGATCAGTGTAAGAGAGCATAATTTTATTAGCCTGTTTGCAAAATGGTAAAGGAAGCTCTTCCAGCTGAGTATGGGGATGTAGAGGGGAAGATTGTGAGGTTATCGGGCCTTGTGGTTATGGGAGCCAAATAAGTCCCAAAGAGAAAATAATAAAAGAGCAAATTGTTTTATTTAGTTTCTCCCCAGCAGTTGCTGTCAGACCTAATTCTAAGGCTCATCGGTAATGCTAAGTCTCAGAGTTCACTCTGACTGCATTTTATAGCGTTGTCTTTACCACTTGATTTAAYGAAGATTATTAAAGTCATCGAAGATTACACTGCTTGGAAATGGTTAAAAACTGCAGACAACTATCTTTGTTTGAGTATTTATTAAATACCTCTTGCGTGCTGCCAGCTCTTCCTGCCGCAGCAGTATTTTATAAGTGGCCTTTGCCTCTCCTCTTATCTCTGCAGTAGCTGAGACCTGTTTTTAAGTCCATCCGTTGAAGAATGGCGTAATGCTTGCGGTGTGCACGCTTAAGAGGAAGAAGAAGCGGTCCTTGTCCGCAGGAACTTAAACTTCCTGAAAGATGAMGATGAACTAAAAAAGTCATGCTAATTTCAAGCTCCATTAGAAGCAAAAGGACAGGTATTTATATCCATCTGCTGTGCGAGAGTCTGCACCCTTTGATATTTTGTTTTAGTACAGTGCTCAAATATTGGAATGAGGAGTACTTTAGAGGTCAAAGAGGAAATGGGGAATGAGTGCTTCTTAAATAGGTGTTGACAGGAATCTTGCATAACTTTTTTTTTTAAAAAAAAAAAAAAAGGGAAATCAAGCTTCTTATTGCTGTAGTACTGACAGAAGCTTGTGAGATGGTCCTCTCTCCTCTCATGACTTTCTGGTTAGAATGGGTAGGTGCTGGCAGCCCTGTGTGCACTAACTGGGGTTTACTTGGTGATTGCTACTGCTGCCTTAGGCGCGAGTGTTTGCAGGATGGAAGAGAAACCGAACGTGGCCCGAGGTGGAGGTGAGCGGTGCAGTGCAGCAAGGCAYTTGTTGCATGTTGTAGCGTGCTTGACAAAGCCTCTGTCTGCTGTTGAATCAGCAGCCTAAGGAATAGTTGCTGCCCCTTGGATGAATATACCCCTGAGAACTTGCTCTATCCCAAGGGCACCCCTCYGCCGGAGCTGTTGTACCCCGTGTTTGGAGTGCCTGCGATCTTACTGGCTTGCTCCAACTTTCACGGTGTTATAGTGCAGGCTGTTTTAACACAGGTTCCCAACGCCATATATTTATTTTTCTTTATATGATGTTTGTCTCCAGCAGCTTGACTTCTGTTGTATTCATATGGTTAATGGAGTTCTGGATTCCCGTTACAGCAGTTTTCTAAATTACATCATAAGTGAGCTAAAAAGGGATATTTAAGAACAGTGATAAGATGGTTTCTGCTGCTCTGTGCTATTCTTGAAAACCAGCTGTGCAGTGAAGAATAGAACGGTTCCTGATGAGAGTGTCTTAGTTTAAATACAAACATTTAACATGTCTGCGCTAGCTATCTGACCTGTAATCTGAACTGATAGGGTTTTGCCCTAAGGCCACCCAACCACTATCCTTAAGTGTTATAATTGTAATGCATCTTTAGGAGCTAGCCTKCTATTTCTAGCAGAGTCTCTAGAAGCAGAGGATTTGGTTCCAGTGAAACTAGTATTTTACTAAATCTGAAAGTTAATCTGATCCTATTTTTAGCTGGCATTCATATAAATCATTTGGACAACTCTGTGCAAGGCCTGCTTTTTGTTTCATATTTATCCAGAGTGTATACCAACATAATCCTGATACCTGCAGTCTCCTGATGTTAACACATGCCAGTGTTTAATCATAATGATGGATATGACACATTTCATGAGGCAGATCAAGCATTTAGAGCTGTTTCCATGAACATCTGTGCTGGCAGAGTTGTATCAACTAACAGTACAAGAGGCGCTCACCTAGCAAAATGCATGTGGAACGTATACTGCGGAGAGCAGTCAGGTAAAGCAGATACAGAGGGAAGAAACAGCACTTCATGCTATAATGGAGATGTATAATMGTGTTAACAAACCTAATTAGTATTTCCAAATAATAAGTTTAAGTGAGTCTTTTTTTCTTACATAGAATCTAAAAATAATACAGGTACTGCATATGTTCGCTTACTCCAAATAAAGGATGTCATAAGTAAAAGCATACCTAACCATAGAATGTTTTGCAACAGTGAATGAATGGCATGATTTCCATTTCGTGTCTAAGGAAAACAAAGACATGACAATACAGATATTGATTCTGGGTTTGTTTCTGTCATGGTACAAGATATAAACGTTGCCATTAGAGGTAGATTCACCTCTGGAGTCTCACTCTATGCGCGTTCACTCTGCAAAAAGCCCACTTTGATTTCAGACAGACCAAGGCTGATAACAGATGTTGACAGATTTGCAGCAAAGCTGGCCAGGACCTGCTAGATGCAGTTCAGGTAAAATCATGCTCAGTTCCCAAAGTGGCTATTAAAATCCAYCTCTGGCAGGCTCTGGTTTTCTGCTTCTGATTTGCCACCAGTGACTGTCTAAGCATGCAGCTTCTCTTTGCATCACCTTTGCCACCTGGTGCAGTTGGSAGTCCATCCTCCAACCTGGAAGGATTGACTCCAAGGAGCCATCTGAGAGGAGTGGCACACCAGGGAGTGTGTTGAGACTTGAGTCATTTCTGGCAGACATCAATAAAGAGCTGATTTATTTGGATGGGAGGGAGATTGTGCCCAACTTTGGACAATATTTTAGAGGACACTCCTTTGGTACTRTACTAGCAGGGTTCCACTGCATTTTCGAAGAGACAGGGAGAGAGGAGAGGATGAGTCGGCGAGGAAGCTCTGTTATGCCCTTCTTGTTCAGGGTGGGCTCAGTGGCAATCTGTAGCTTTTATAGTAGTGCTGCTGCTTTCTCTGTGAACAACCCTGCATAGATTTAGCTTTCATAAGCAAAAGATGCTGCTAGGACTTTTTCTCTCTTAAAAATGTAGGTCCCATTGATTTCARCCCCTTCTGTCCTATGATGTTGCATTGAAACTGAATGTCAAGAAGAGCCGATACTTTATGCTCTTTACTTGTTGTCAGAAAGGAAGGCTACTGTAACTGATGTGAGGGCTTCTGCAGCTCCAAATTAAAGCCAAGGATAGAGGTAGGCATTTGTAGCTTTAGAGCTGTGAAGTGGTGCAATTTGTAAGAGGTCTGAGTTGGACCTTAAAACTAACATGACCCTTATATAAAAAGACGGGTAAATGTATCAATATTAGAAGCCACAGCCTGGGAAGGAGGGAAATCTTCATGTCTTTCTAGAGTGATAAGATGGAATCAACACCACTCACCAAAATCCTTTAAACCACAACATTCCTAGAATGTCACATATCAAGTTGTGCTGTAAAGCAGAGAGGAAAACGAAGGAGCAGAGGAAGAAAATCTTGGTGAATGGAGATCTTGGGTCTTTCTACTGAGACTGTTCCTTAAGATTTCAATCATTTGAGTTGGCGAGTAGGACTGGTAGAACCAGACTGTAGTAACCTGGTGCTGATCTTACTGGGTGCCACTAACAAGGAGAAAATTGCTGCTCCCTGTTCCTGCTCTCTGCTTGCTCATTGACACTTTCAAACTTTTCTTACAGTGCTTCAAGAAGCAGCTGACCTTGTTACAGGTCAGCTTTTTCTACAGCTGAGCAGCAATTGCAGCACATTACTGGAAGGACTGGTACAGTAGGACATGCAAGTCAGTGGGGGAGGAAAGGGGAAATTGAGCCTTCAAGAGACAGGGTCTGATCTTCTGGCTCCAGGATCCCATTAGGAGCTTARAGTGCTGTATCTTTCTTTTTGGGCAGAAACCTGAAACCATGAAAACTCCCAGACTTGTTTTGTTGCCACATTAGAGCCCCAGATCTGCATTATGGGAAACCCAGTGGGAGGCAGAGCAACAAGCAGCTGCCTTGTGTTTCTTCATAGGGAATCTGGGCAAAGAGGAGACCAAATCTAGTGCGTTATTCTTTACTCTCCTTTTCCTCCCCTGATTTGTGCTGCTCGCTTGTGCTAGGTGTGGGACAAGGACCTTGTATAGGATCTCTGTGCTGCTTTCTGTAGCTTTGTGCTGATGCATTTGGGAGGCCATGAGATGCTGRCCTCCACAGGGTGTTCACTTTAGAGTTGCTTCTGTTGATGAAGCACTTTGGAGAGAAGGGTTTGGAGATGAGAAGCTACTCAAAGTTAGCTTCTCAAACCTGTATGAGGGATCCTGTGCAAGGATTACCAGAGAGATTCAGACTGATTCTGGGGAGGCCAGCAGGTGTTTTGGGGGTGAGTGTGTGTGACTGACAGTGTTGATGGTGACAGCATGGCTGAAGGGGAACAGAGGATGCTCCTCTTGGACCTGCTTTTGGCTTGGCAGATTGCATGTCCTAGTGTGCTCCCCAGAGAAATCATTTCCCTCAAGGCTCTTCTGCATGCTCTCTGCTGAGGACTACTGTGCCTCCAGACCTGCTACGTCCCCGCTCAGGTAACTGCTCCTTGACTTGCTGCAGTGAGCAGATGTGGTGCAGGCTGCATGTCCCAGCTGTGTGGCTCCTTTAGCCTGAGCCAGGTTAAACTTCTGGACCTGGAGCCAATAGCTGTGGTAGCTGAGCTGAGGGAGCAGTAGTGTCCTGGGGTAGGAACTGGAGGGGTAATGGCAGTCATGGTGGTGGAGGTTGGGGACATCTGTACATGGTACGAGTACAGCCAAAACAGGACACATGTATTTTGGAAAGGTTCCTATGCTCTCCCCTTTTTCCCTAATCTCTATTTTCTCATGTGTGAAATGGGAAAGGGATGTGATGCTTATTTCACTCAGAAAATACTTTCAGTTTCRTAGATGAAAAGTCTTTTATAGGGCCTATGTATCATTTTTTTCTAGGAAATCATAACTCAGCCATGAAATTCCCTTTTTTTTYGGGTGCTAACTTCAATCTCTCGTGGTCTGTCTGGCAGGAATTCCCCTTACTTTTTCTGAAAAATAAAAATAATTTAAAATCACTTTGGCTTTTTGCATTTCAGTGTTAAATTTTATAGTAGTAATGTCATTGTAGTTGTAATGGTTTAAAGACATTAGAATGACAAGCTTTATATTTATGCCTAGCTCTCAAATTTTACACTGAACAGACAAATAGAGATAGAAATATTTTCCAAGGAGATGAGGTAACRTTTGAGTTATTTTTAAGAAAATAATTTTAAGAAATTCTGATTTTTGTTTTAATTTGAAGAATGCTATACACAGTGGATCTGATAAGTCAACATAGAATTCATTTTCTTTCTCCTGCTTGCTCTTCAATGCCTTTTTAAAATCTACCTGAGGATGTTCTGTGACACAGTTGGCCACAACGGTACCAGACATTACAGTGGATTGTGTTAATAATCCGTGAATTAAAGCATCCCCCAGCAAGCTCTTAACGTGATAGATTGCATCGGTGATGTGTGTTTAAAGGGTCCCCAAGTAGGCCTTGACACGATAGACCGGAGCGGTTTGGAAGGTCTGTTGTTGTCAATGACTGGATGATTATACGAAGGTATCTGGAGGGAGGGTGGAGTGGGAGGCGAAGGGAGGCTGTAAACAGCAGTTTAAGCTCTGTCAGATGTTAGGGCTGCCTGTTACAAATGGAAAGCTGGTAAGAAAAACGTGGCGCRTGGGATGAGCCCAGCAGCAGGCGCTGAGAGACTTCGGTGGAGTTTGAGGGTGCTCATCAGATTGCCAGAGATGAGCCTGAGGAGACTGATATACTTAGAACCCTTGTAATGAAGGAAGGTCTAAGCTTGAAAATAAAAAATAGATGCTTTTTATCTAGCACATGATACAAAATCTCTTGTGATATGGTATTTTTATTATATTTTAGCAGCTCCAAGCAGTCTTGGATTAGGCCTGTATCACAACAGTAATACACAGGAGGCTATGTTTTGTCTTGCTGTGACACCAGCTACTATTGTTTTTGATCTGCAGCCTCTGAAGAGGGATGCTGCATCTTCTACAGAAGGTGTTATGAGTGCAGATTAGTTAGACAAGTGCTGGAGTGAATGCATAAGTAGTGATTTTGCATAATGAGGTATGTGAAATCCCAGTGGAGGTTGTTAAAACAGATAGACAGCCTGTGGTAAACAACAAGGAAGGTAGACTTTGAAAACAGATGGCTTTGAAAACCTGGCAAATGACTGTTCCATACTTAAAAATCAGTTTTGTTAGTGGAAAATATCTTCTTTTAAAAAAAGAAAACCTGAAAAGCTTAGCCTGCATATTTTTTATAAACCTGAATGTATTAATAAAGTTCTGTACGTAACCACACRTCAGCCATCTTTCTTGCTGCATGTGTATCTGCATGGTGGAAGCGATGGACCAAATACTCTGAAATGTTCTGCAGTGGTCTGTTGGGCTTGCTCRTACAGCTCCTCCTCTCTGGCAGATATGTTGGACTTCATTACCACTTTGACTTTCGTTAGGTCCTGCTTTGCACCAGGAAATGGATCTTACAATCAAAGAGTTAACTTGCTTTGAAAGGTGGAGCTTATGAGTGAAATGGCAATGTGGAGAAATTCCTACTAGTTGGAAAGGGCACAGAGAAGCTTATTGCTCAAGATATTATATAGCTATGATTAGAGGTGGGAATAAAATGAGATTCTGCTTCAGAGCTGCAGAATAGATCTATCTGCAGGTCCTTGTTGGTTTTGGCAGAATCAGTGGGATATAGGGCTGGGGTGCCCCTCTGCTTGTTTGGTTGGCCATGAGTGGAAGCTKCCTAGAAGGTGCTGTTGAGTCATGAGATGCCCGCTCGGTTCTGGTGGACCTTGTCTGGGATTGCACTTCCTGTTCTTCTGCACATCTGCGACATAAATTAGTATAATAGTAACGCTAGGTCCAACAGCTGTTGCAGTGTTCCCAGGCRCCCAGCTTTGGAGGCTCCATCTCTGAGCGCTTGGGTGTTGTGACTGTCTGGCCTTCCCTGATCTGAGGATATGAGTGAGTCCATTACACTAATGCTTTTCGTTATTTTTGGTGCACAGACCTCTAAAGGATCTGCAGTGTAAGTGAGAGTTCCTCTACAGTCTCCGGGTGAATCAACTTTTAATTTTTTATTTATTTTTGTAGCTCCTTTAGAATTATCCCAGGACACTGTGGACTAGATTGAAAGATAGAGTGAGCAATTGGATTCCTTTTTTTAAAAGGAATTTGTTAATACAAACAGGAGATGCATCAGTCCCCACCTCCTGCAGGGAGAAGGTAAGCGTGACTTGGGAGTAAAGGATGGATAATCTTGTGCCCTGAAGGGAATCAAGGTCACAAGGGCTTGTCAGGTGCTTGTCCTGGTGCACAGATTGCTGTGGTTGATCTGGGGCGTGTTATAGCAAAGGTTCAGCTCGAGCGATGGCAGCTTGTGCTGTTAAACCCTGGGGTTCTGGGGATGATGGCCCGTGCCGTACTTGGCTCCCTCATCTTGAAAAAATGAGGAAAGTAGAACTACACCTGGAGACTGACCCATGGTTTGTGGGAGCGGGAGCTGAGTGATACTCACAAAAAAAGAGAAATGTCCCCTTTGCCTGTTGGTTTCTGTCCTGGTGACAACTGCTGAGGCTGGTGCCGGTTGAGGAACGGAGGAGGCACGTGCTGCCCTTTTCACGTACACCAGGTGGGGGAAGTAGTTGCTTAGAGAGTGTGAGAAGTAAGTTTTATCCACTTCATCTTTCTGCTCATAAATTAAAGAAAGTACTTGCTGAGTAGCTCATTTCACAAGGTATCAAGTACAGCTGTTGAGATTTTTTTTTTGCCATTATGTTGCTTTTTTAATCAGAAGATGCTGATTATCCAAGCTGGGTCCTTAGGTAGGATAACATAGAGGGTTTTTTGCTACAATTTTCCTTTCTGAGTGTTTCAGAATGCCCCTTTTCAATATTTTGAAAATGATAAAGTGGACTCCTTTGTTGTTGTTTAAATTTATTTTCAACATTTAAAGTAATAAGGATAGAGGCATTGGTTTTAACAAAAATAGAATGATTGATCCTATCTTTTTTTTCCCCTGGATTTTTTTTTTTTTTTGACTTCTTGACATTGTCTGGATTTTGACTTTTAGCTGTGCCTGGAGATGGAGATGACTGGGCAGGGAACTACTGAAAAGTCTCATAGGACAGAAAACTGGTTTTGTTTGGAGCTTGGAGAGAAACTCTTGCTGCAGGAAGAAGTTCATCAGAGCTGAGAGCTGCTGCAGCCTTCTGTGATGAGTCGTGTATTTTCTCTCTTAGTAGATATTTGTACCTATCACTGAGGCTTTCCTGGAGCTCTTACAGGCTCCCCAAGGTGCTCAGTATCATATATAAAAGCTTAGTTTTTCCAGAGAAACCAGTTCTCCATTAGGTGTTGAGAGTAACACTTTCAGGTAACTTCTCAAAAGCACTTCAGTTAATATACTGCAAGCTTTTGCATTTCAATTGTTTATTTTTGTACCTAAATAAGAGTTGACTGTCCTGAAAAATCTTACCCCAAGTGTTTTCAAATTACTCTATCAAGGCTGTTACATATATCTGTCTGAGTTATAAGGAGTTGTGGAGTAAATGAGAAGGGACGGTGCCATCCTGTCATTGATGAGTTTTTTAAAAAAGGAGGGGGGAATCAGACATCCTTGCACTAAAATATTCATTTGATTTTTTTTCATCTGCTTTTCAGCTGTGGGGAACTAGGATATTTTATCTCTGACACTCCACTAGCTCTGTGATAATGAAAACCAGAATAGCATTTTTCAGCTCTAGTGTTACTGTTAGAAATGGTTATTACACATGGGGGCAGTAGCACACCATAAAGATGCTAAGTATGTTAACACTGCCTGGGTTGATTTATGGGCGTGCAATATACAGTGGGATATTTAGTATTCGTTAGCTGGCTTGTATGTTTGACAGATATTGGCAAGAAGTATTAACTTACATCCAAGTTTGTCTTAAGTAATAAGTGATGAGCAAAGAGAAGTTTGTATTTGCTGTCATAAGCCAATCTGTGAATCCTTATTCTTCAAAGTTTTTGATTCCAACTTTGACACGTGGCCACTTTCATCTGTTTAAATGTTGCAGGTGCCATCAGAAGCCAAAACTGAAAAGACTGTTCTGGAGAACAGCAACAAAAAAACCCATTCTTGTGCCTTGCAGTCAACACTTGCGTTAAACTGCCCTATCTCATCTAAGCTGTTTCTTTTGGATATATTTTCTGTGGAACAGTTAGTGGAAAAGTTACTTTACTTTTCTAAGAGATAACCAAATGCTTAAGTGCTTTGCTGGGTCCTGGCCAGAGCAGGCATCTTGCAGAATAGGGCCCGCGACAACTCATTTCATCCCAAAATCTCAGCTCACTTCACAAAGCCCAGTAAACCAAGTCTCTTGATAGCCTAGGAGTGCTGCAGCAACCATAGCGTCCCAGCTTTCCAGATGGCAAAGAGAGTGGTTAAACGACCTGCTCAGGGGAGTTGGGAGATGAGTGAGGCTGGGCAGATGCAGGCGGCGGACTCTGGGGATGGTTTTGTTGGCTGGGTTTATTACAAGTTTGTTATATTTATGCTGCTGCCTGGGTGGTGTGGTTGGGATGTAATTGCCGGAGTCCATCTGTTCTGCGAGGTGTTTTGAAGAGTACATCAAGAGTTCTTGGGGCCGAAGACAAGGGGGCTCTGGGGCACAAAAATGGGGCAGGTTCAAATGACTGTGACTTGCTCCCGGCGTTGGCGGTGGGACTGGCAGGAGTGATAAGTTGCAGGATGGTTGAATGCGGATGCTCAGGTGCCCCGGGTCACCCTCAACTCCTGACGTGTAAAAGGAAATAACGAAAGCAAGAAATTGAACAAACAAAAACTCAGCAACACCTTTTCCGTCCTTGCATTCGTAATTTATGTTAGTATTAGTAACTCCAGCCAGGAACTCACCTGAAGCAATTATCTAGGGGCTTCCTAATTGTATTCCATCATAACACAGGGAGCTGCACAGGGTATTGTTTTAAGGTAATACATTCTGTACATTAATCATTGGTTGTTATTGACTTGGTGACACATTGTGTTGGTGAAATGAACTGTGATGTAATTAGTTGCAAATAATACCCAGTCATGCTGTGCTAATTATTTTTATGTGAACCCAATTCATTGCTAATATAAATAGCAATATTAATCACAGCAAGTATCAATATTTATGCAGCATGGTTCCATTTAAAAGCGACTGTGGATGAGGATTCTTGTTACATGCACTGAAGAAAGAGGCATACGTGGACTTAAATAGTTGTCTTAATCACACCAGAGGATAGAGTGTTATGTCCATTACATGAGAGAAGACAAATGGTTCTGTGGTTATAACAAACAACTGTAAAATACTACTCCAGGCTGCTTCCCTGGCTGGGCCACTGACCCACAACCTAACCTAAAGAATGCACTTTTTTTGTTATCATTCGAGTGGGCACTTTCCCTGTTCTGACAGTGGGAGAGGTATTTTACTCTTTGAAAGTCATTCCAGGAGAGCAAAAAGACCATGTGATGTTAAAAGTATGAAGGAGGAAAATATGTGGGCAGGGATTTCAGAGATGGGCAGATTTCAGAGCCTGCTGCAGCCCATTAGCAGTGAACACCACTGCCAAAGCAGATGTTAGACATCTCTGCTTTCCTGTTTGCTTAAGTGGTGCGTGCTAGAAGGATGGTTGTGTGCAGAATACCAAAGAACCATGCATGTTGTGACGAAGTGTTTCTGCATGGTGCAGCTYAGTGAATGCACGTTCCAGAAAGGTTGCTACGTAATCCTGAAGTGGTACAGTAAGTTAAAAACACCCTGAAAGGGTTCATGCTGATGTGGGATTTAGGAAGCACCCAAACCATCCCACCAGACCTCCCAAAATCTTGGTATGCAGAATTAGGCCTAGCAGCTTGCTTTCCAGCTTTTCCTTCTAGTGAAACACAAGACATGTCCTGACCCGAGGGGGAAGCAAGCCTACCAGCTTTCTGTGCTGAGCTCCTGTATACATGTGATCCTGTGCGGGTGGAGGGAGGAAGGGCACAAGCTTCTTGGAGCCTGCAAGTTTGTTCCTGCTTCTGACTTTGGCCACCTTTCTGGTACATGAATAGTCGTGAGGGATGTGTGCTGCCAGACCGTTGCTCTCAGAGGATGAGAAGTTGTGTTACAAGTTGGCCTTTAATACAGTCCCTGGATTATGACACCTTTTACCTCCTTGCCCAGTATCTGCTGTGATTTTTGGAGTTACCATGGTGAGTGTGGGGCTGCATATGACAAACCAGTGATTACTTGTTGCTTCCCTAGAAACAGACCTCAGACTTTTGTTACGGAATAAACGTATCTTCATCAGCAACTGGTTCTTGGGGAGAGAGGAGCCGAGGTGTGATTTTAACCCCATGATAACCATGACTCCTAGCTGTATCACCTGCACTCTGAAGAGTGATGTGTGAAGGGTTCCTAAGCTGACTTATCGTGGCTCACCAGAGCCCCAGATCCTCCTCAGTCTAACAAACCAAAATGCACTTGGAAGAAATTTTCATTTTTTTCTGCTTGTTTTTCCCCTTCTCCTATTTCTAACCATACCGGGTGTTACTCAGCACCTCTTGGATTGCGACTGATACTGAACGATGCCGGGTGCAGTGAGTGCAGTCAGAGGATTTGGTGCAAGAAGCACATTCTGCCCCATTCCCATGGAAATCCTCTTTGAACATGAAGCTACTTTAGGTGAGTCAGAATCATCTGTTACTTGACTTCCTCATCCTTAAAAGAAGGCTGTTCTACTAGCAGGTGAGTGAGGCAATTGGAAGATAGAACTGCCCCAGCTGGATTATTATTCCAYAAAAAGAAAGCCAGGTGAGTTTGTGTTTGGCTGCTGGTGTCCGAGCGTGTGAATCCAGCTGCTCTGCTTRTTTCAGAGGCTCCTGCTGGGGTGCGATCTTTCTACTACCTCTGCATTTTCCCAGGATCTCGCTGTTAATGAGTGTGAAGAACTGTTTCTTGTTCAGCCTATTGCTGGTCGTAAACCCGCTTTATAAAAGCAGCGTTGGACTGTGCAGGTGAGCTGTGCAAGCATAGCTTCCTGCACAGACCTGGGCAGTATCGKCACGCAGGGGAGGCCCGGGGCTAGGAGAAGCAAGACTGAAGATTGGCGTGTGATCCTGACCCTGGGCAGGGAYGTACAGTGCACGCTGCAGAGGTGCACTCAATAAATTAGACAATGATGTATGGCCTAGTACATCACATTCTTGAAGGCAAGGCATATATACTCACCAGATAATGTGGAGCATGTGAAGTATTGAATATATCAAAGAGAGATTAATCTTTATCTGAGAGTAACCCTGCRCATTCTCTGTCTAGCCGAGCCAATGCTGTATAATTTAAAATGTGGGAGGAATGTGTGTTTGCTTCTGTACTTGGACACAGGAGGAGCATGTTTGTGTGTTTAATATTAGAGAGTGCCAGGGTACACATCTGTTACTCTTAATACAAGATTTCCCTCTGTTATTTTGCAGACGAAAGTGTTCTTAGAGCATCTAAGGCCCTTGTCATAAATGAGGACCCGTCCCTTGTGTCAAATGCTGCGTTACGGAGGACGAGGTGTCCTGCCCCAACAAGGCTGCAGACAGGTGAGCTTAATTCTTTCAGATCTAACTAGAGGAAGCAGTGGCTGTAGTACATGCTGTGCTAGTACTATACCTCTTGATATGTCAACTAAAAAATCGAAGAACAGAAAGTGACAGAATAATTACTGTGCGGTGATTTGGCAAGTGTCTGCTCAAAAAGGAGTATAGCTCAAGGAAGGTGTGTATGATTGAAAGGGTAGCTAAAAACTTCCAGCATGRGTTTTGCTTGTATTTAAGGGTCAACATTTTAGACGGTTAAAATCCTTAGAACTGTTTTCAGCTTAACAATTTACATCTGCTATATTAACATGGAAAATTAAAACCATGGTGTGATATATTAAATGGTGATTAATTTACAGCATTTATCTTGAGTTATTAAACATTCCGTTTTTTAAGTGATAATTTTATTTGTAATCTCCACAGTTAAATTGCCATAAAATATCATAGTTACAAAGATATTCATGAGCAACTGAAAGGACATGACACATAGTAATTTAGGAATTAACGTACACATTAAAAAAAGCAATTTCAAGAGAAAGCTACTAACATATGTAAATTTTAGGAAAAACAAAGCAGGAAAAAAGTATCAGAAAAAGATAAGCATATAAGCGTTTGCAGCTCTATCACCAAATGACGGTTCAAAGATAAGGTAATGTCCAGTCCACCATCTCCTGACAAAGAGTAGCAAAGGGCAGAGAAATGTAACAAAATAATCTAGTGCTGAGCTGGGGTGGTACCAGCTGGAAAACATTCACAGTCCATGCCTGATTAAGCTCTGCCTTGCTATCTCTGTGTGGGCTGCTGGAAACTGTACCCTATTTAATGAAGTTCTGACTCTGTACTGGAGCTCCCCTGTGCTTCTGCAGTACAAATAATCACCTGCATTACCAGGTGATGAAAAACAGATATTTTTTGTCTGGGTAATTCCTAATTTTAGGACAACCGAGGATAGGACAGGAGCTCCAAGGCCTCTGCAGTACTCTCCAACCCTTCCCCAAACTGCATGTGATCCGTGTGCTGCCCTAGCTTTCCTGGCTGGCTGCGTACCCAAAGTGGAACTGTGGGCTTATCCYGTTGCTGCAAGCTGGGTACCTTGCACAGGGCTCGGCACTGGTTTCCTGGTGCAAACCAGCTCGTTGTCGTTGTGCCAGGGCGTTYGGTGATGCAGTGTCTCCCAGCAGTGCTCCTCACGCTGTGTAATTTCCGTCTAGGTTGGGCATGTCCGTGGGAGCTGCCCTCTGAAGTATGGAAATACCTGCAGCGTTAGCCAGTTCCTCTTCACCCATATCCCTTTTTGGGTGAAATCAGCACCTGTAGGTGGTCATCAGCACCTGTAGGTGGTCATACGTGTCATAAGAAGGAAGGAATCTATGATCTCCAAGCAATAAGTATAATACAAGCATTTTAGTTTTTTTTTTTTCAGAATAACTAGTGGAAATTAAAAGAGTAAAATAATTAAGTTATAAATCACAGATTTTGCTGCATTTAACATGCAGTTAAGAGTGATTCAGGTGGTTGATTCGTTTAGAACTGGTTAGTTTATTTACTGAAAATGACTGGTTGTTTTGAACTGAATTAAAATCATCCTTTTTAGATCATTGCAATTGCATGAAGGAGAAATTTAGAGTTATGTTTTCCTTTTGCTGATTATTAGTAGTCTGCACAGCTCTGCTTGGGTGTACAGGGAGAGAACAATTTCCTTTATGGCACAGGAGAGACCTAAATTACATGAAATTAAGGAAGCTTTTTTCCACCCTGTGTAGACAACCCTTTGTTATGTGTTCTTCACAGAAAACAGTTAGTTGTTAATCTTACCCAATTCAGTGGGGAATTTTAAAATCAAGAGTTCAAACATGCTTTCTTTAAAGGATATTTTTACAAGGCGTAGTATATCCCATGACAAAAGTCATCTCTGACAGTGAAGAGAAGTTGAAAGTACTAGGGTRGAGTAGTAGCAACTCTTTGGTTACTTTGAACTGTCTTGGGAAATTGCATTAAAAAAAAAAGATTGGGAGGAATTTGAAGAATGATGCGATAAAATGAGGTCTAGTTTGTACCTTAACAGACTTGCAGTGTTTGACGGAATCCTGGCTTGCAAACAAACTCATTTCCTTTCTCAGCGCTGCTCTTGGATGCGCTTGTCAGTAAGGGTCACTGCTGTCACCCAGCTTTCATTCAAGCGTCTGCTCTAAGTAATAATGAACTAGCAGAGGTTTTTTAATTAGCTCGGTCTCTCAGGCACAACTATGCTGTGTACCTTAAATTTCCCAATTCTCCCCCCCCCATTCTAGCATTGCCTGATAGTACGCAAGCTGCTATTTATGAAAGGTTTTATAATTTGACTGATTTAATTTTCACCCAAGTTTCTAATGTAGCRTGCTAAATGCATTTTAATTTAGTGCCCTATAAAGGGAATAACTGATCATCTTTTCTGATATGTTTATTTTACAGAAGCATTTTAGCTATGATAGTACCTGGCCAGGTGATTTCAATGCCATAACTCCTTTGATTGAGCTAGTAATAAATAGTTGCAAAATAAATAATMCTTATGTTTCACCATTTCCTTCAGCTTTCTGAAGGTTTCCTTCTATTTCTAAGTGGTGAAGAACCTGTTTAGGTAATGTGGATTTTACCTGCCCACAAAAAAATTCAGAGTGAGTAATCCTCTTGTCTCCAGCTCTTTCTCTGTATCTGCATACATGCACACTCAGTCTCTCAAAATCACGCAGAACTTCAGCAAGGGGGATTCAGGGTTACAGGTGGTAACAGAATGACTAGATTTATACTTCATCAAGCCATACAAAGGTCGTGGCAAAAGACAGACATTTGAATCTGTGGTTATTTAATAAAGCCGACCTGTTTGCAGAGAGGTCTGCGCTGCAGAAGAGCAATTTAACAGCGCTCTGCCAAGGTAGAATAATGTACCTATAGAAGCTGTGGCAGGCGAACCCTGCTGAAGTGTGTCCTTRGTGACCCCAGCTGCCTGGTCTTCCTTTCTCCATCTGCTCAGCACCTTGCTTCTCCAGCACTTCAGCTCTAGCACCATTGCTTTGCCCAGACTGTTGTGTCACTGCTTGACCTGATTAATTATTGGCGCTTGATCCTGTTTAGACCAGGTTCACTGGAGCGTCTTGCAGGGAGTCCACAGCAAGCCCACTGAACTGAATGGGAGAGGCAAAAACATTATTATTTTTTAAATGAGGTATTTTTTTGCCAGAACATGAAAAACTTACCAGGAGCTTCTGGGCAGCTTTTCCACTTGGTTGTAATATTCTCTTCACTGATGCTGTGTCCCAGTGATCAATAAAACTTGATTAAGGATAATAGTGAAAAGCAGCAGCCTGCAACCTTGTTAAATATAAAAATCCAGTGCAGAGTGTACTGACTAGAGTCAAATGTTCATGACTCAGAGGACAAAGATGTGGCTTCAGAATAGAAGCTGAACCTGGTATTTCTTAGGTTTTTTCCTCACTATCTCTGTCATATGAGAAGCAAGCTACCACTTGAGCTGAATGGGGATTTACAGCTGGACAGGAGATGAAACTCTGAGTAAGTGGCTTGTTGAAGATTTGTTTTCTTTTCAAATGAAACCAGAAGGATTGTTTTTAGAATGATTTGTAAAAAGAATAATTGAGGGAAAAAGTGTTTTCTTGAGGTTGAATGAATGCTTTGCCTAATCTGAAATGAGACTTAAGTAACTTTGATCGTTTTAGTCATGATTTAAAAACAATTGAAATTTTGAAGTGAAAAACCATTCCAAATTTTTGAAGTTTGAAATTTTTTTTCTAGATGTCTTTTCAAGGAAGAATGTGATGGAATAGACAGCAGATGCAAAGTGTTTTGTTGCCATCAAACATGGGTTTTTCCATTCCAATAAGGTTTGAGTTTTAATGCTCTGTGGTGGAAAGAAACTGGAATCTGGTTTTTTGGGATCTCTTCTGTGTGTGATTAATAGAACTGGAAAGTTTGGTATTGCCAACTACAAGGTTTCAAAAACAGTGACTTAAAAATAAAAAGCTATTGTTTTAATGCATTTTGAATTCTTTTGTCTTCTAGTTTCCAGGTCATTAGAGTATTCATAGTCCTTTCTCCATCCTTTTTTCTTTACCACCACAAAGACTTAATACTCACTTTTTCTTTAAATTGGACTTGATTTAAGCACATGCCTCTGGTGGCAGTGGCTTAAAACAGTAAAGCACGATGGGAGACCCAGGTTACCAACATTTGAAACCTCTGAGATGGGGAAGTTTCTCTGGTGCTTCTTGGTGCTTGTGGGAGCATGAGTGTCTAGTAAGGAAATAAGTTGTCAGAAACTGCTGTTTTTCTTTGTTTAAATACTTTATATTGCACAAGCGTTACAGATTCTCATACTAAAGCATTTGTAAGATATATTCCAGATAGATTTTGTGTCTCAGATMCATCTGCACCTCTGAGGAGATGTTCCAATGATCGCATTTAAGAAAGCAAACTGAGATGCTCAGGTAGAGGTACCTGATGGATGATAGTGTACATACTGGTCACTCCTTGTTGCAATGCAGTCTAGGCATTGTACTTTATAACTCGCACAATTAATCGAGGCTGTGTTTGAAATTGTTTCTCTTTTTCTTTTCCCCCAAATAGAAACTTAAATGCAATCCACTTTCTAGAAGCTGTTTTCAATTTTGACCATCCAGTACCATGTTCCAATAATGAAACCTATACCTCCATTTAAAGGTCCTTTGTGTAATTTATAGACCCTATTTTCATTCCTCATAAATTCCCACCCTACTTTCTAGGGAGGTGAAGTGTACATTAGCCACTCTCTCAGGAGACTTTTATACTGTGCATGTAATAACTGTGAAATCATAACTCAGCCTAGGAGGGCTGAGCGCATTCAGTTTCCAGCACCACGCAGAATTAGGTCCTCAGCTTGACCCCAGCATGAGCCAACAAGAGGCTGTTTTTCTTCCAGGCAGTATGATTTCTGGTACATAACTTTTCTAAAACACTGACTCACAGGAGGAGGGGCTGTGGATTTTCCTTTTGCTCAATTTATGTGCAAGTCTGACAGGAGTGCTTCTTTGAAGTGTCTTTAGGATGCTGGAGGGCAACCATATTTCTCGTTTTAAAATATTTTAAAAATGCATAAAACCTTCAGATGTGTGTGTTTGTGCTTACATTCTGTAATGAATAYAAAGATGTAACTGCTAACATGCATAGAAAGTCAGCTTGGTCAAGCTATGCCAGTGTGGCAATTTCTCTTCAGTCTTGTGGTTGGGGACCTTTTAGATTAAATTCATTAGTTCATGGTAGTTTTGAGATGTAACGTAAGCCTCCAAAGGGATCTTAAGCTTCTCTCTTTTATTAAAATGAAATCTTCCCTTGGCATTTCTCTAGGCAGTTCTCCAGTCACAAATAAARGGGGACGGTGCTGAAGGGTATTCTGCTGTACACTTAAATGCCAGCAATCCAATTAAAGGAATGTTTAACCTTTTGTAAATAAAGCCATGGCTTGCGCTGCCTTTTGGCTAAATAAAAAAAAAAATTAACTAATTTATTATTAAGCTTCTTACCCAAGACTGATCTATGTATYCGTGCTATAGTTTACAGCATTATAAGCTCAGAATACTATTAAAATTCTTCTGTCCCAGAAGGTCAACYGGCTGCAGATTCAGAGACCAGTGTTCTTGAAGCAGGCCTGCTAAAGGATGAACTCTTCAAAACGTACGTCCGAGTTTTTTGTAGCCTGTAATCGCAAAAGTCCTGATCCACATGTTAGATTTTACATTTTTTTTGTATTTTTATTTTGTGAGTTCTGGTCTTTGTAAAAGTGAGAGTCATTTTCCAGTTGTAGACAGTGGATTTAGGTATGAATGTGTTCTAAGTTCTGATGTGTTTTGTTCTGAGACTTGGTCAAAAACCACCTTCCAAATGAAACAGTTCTGAATCAATTTTTTATTCCCTGTGGAAAATTTAAACAGTTTAAAGGGCTATTTTATAATGTTTCTTTACTCTTTTCCTTACTGCTTTTGTTTCAGCTCAAAAACGCAGCCTGTCCTGGTGCCTTATCCAAGAAGATTTGGCGGAGAAGTCGGACCAGGCCTTGCTCGGGCAGGGCTGCCAAACCTGACAAAGTCTCAGACTGGTTGTGGGGARAAGAGGGAATGTTTTAGAAGTTTTCCTGCTTTCAGTGTCCTGTAGCTCTGGAGAGCTTTGGAACAGAAATCCGTGGTGGTAGGAAGGTGCTTTTCTAAATCCCTCTAACAGCTGCGATGGTAGAGTTGGACCAAGACAAGGTTCTTGAGTAGGGATGCTTTTACTAGACCAGCTGATACTCTTGAAGTGTAAAAGCCTACTTGACTTCTGAAATGAAAGCAGCATCCTTCAAAACTAAATACAGCTGGAGAACAACTGCTCAGTGTGAATTTCAAGTTCTCCACTTCTATTTCAGACCTGAAGAAAAGAGCCTATGTGCCTAAAAGCTCATGTAAATTTTCCGGTTGAATCAATTGATCAAATATAGGGTATCGTCTCCACCTATGAGTCTTGCCTTACCTTTTCTGGGTGTATTTCTTTGCTGTCATAGTGTCCCTGAGAGAAGCTGTACTAGAAGCACTGAGTATCTATGGGGCCSCAAAAGGCGTGCCCGAGGAACTGAGCCACTCGGAGCAGCGGATACAACTATTACACTTGCTAGAAGAGGGCAACGGGCAAGAGATCTGAGCCTGAAGGTGAGCCCGTGTGGTCAAGGGCAAATAAACAGTGCTCAGTCTGCCTGAGAGCCGGCTGGCTCGGCCATGCAGCAGGGTGGCTCTGGGGCAGGGGGACAGATTACCCTTCRCTGCAGTTGCCATTTCTTCTAGTTCTCTTACTTCTCTCTGCACATTTCATTTGGTCCAAATGCTTTGCAAGCCAAGGCTGCAAATGTGAYTATTCATTGTACAGAAAGGGAAGCCCTCTTCTCAGTTACTGTAGGTGCATGCGCTGCATGGAAAAAAGGTTAAGTGATAATGTGAAAGATCAGGCAGGAGTCCAGTACTTTGCAGCCTCTTT
The DNA here is from genome assembly GCF_003343005.1 of Rhea americana. Classification (NCBI taxonomy): domain Eukaryota; kingdom Metazoa; phylum Chordata; class Aves; order Rheiformes; family Rheidae; genus Rhea; species Rhea americana. The sequence goes on from NW_028186740.1 coordinate 27,057, forward strand.
GGGACAGCTCTGTATGACCAGATTTTTAAAATTCCTCGTCCATGAGGCCACAGTGTGAATAATAGTAACAGCACAAAGAAGGCTGGTGAGCAGAAGAAAGAAGCCAGCACTGCTCATTCCATTCATGCTAACTTCATTGTGTGGCCAGAAGCTGGCCAGCTGTGATTTTTCAGTCTGTGCTATCTGCTGCTGTAATGTGTTTTGTAGATCTGTGAATAAAAAGGTTTGCATTAGAGGTAAGAAGCCCCCATAGTTTTCTATTTTGTCTCAGTTGAAGATCATGGACTAAAACTAGGCCATGTCTCACTAGCAGTCAAAGTTCGGTAGTGAGGTGCCCTGGAGAACAACAGGGGAGAGCATACAAAARTTACTGCGGCAGAAGCCTTAAAATGACCTAAAACCCTAAAGAGAGGTTTGCTCTTTGTGATCTCTTGTTCCAGTTGGTTTTTGCCTTTTTTTTCTTTTTTTTTTCCTGTCAGTAGTTATCGGCAAGAAAATTGAAGAAATGAAGATTTCTGTGAAACTATGGAGTGTTGTTGATTAAAAGTGGATTTGCTTTGCTTCTGCAGAGTATCTCCAAATAGTGCTTGACCTTGAAAAACCATAAGTCAAATTTAAAGCTGAGTTGATGCTGGTTGCAATTTATGTTACTATAAAGTTCAGAGATGATCTGGCTAGGTTCTTATACTGTTTTGCTTGTTTTTGCAAGTAATATTCAAATCAGAATGGTTTTGCCTTTGAGAGTCTTTCCAGGTAGGGTCATCTTAACCAAACCCAAACATTATCACCAGTTCAGGAGGAAAACTACCTGTTTTCAGGATCTTGGTGCCGAAAGTCAAAGAGGGCCTTTGTGGTGGTATTAAGGTATTTCCACTGACCTACAGTGKCATTTCTGTTCGCAGGCATAGTAAATCAAAGCTGCTGTTGAGATTCCTTAATGCTGATATAGCACATTGCGATACTCATCCCCGTGTGCTTTAGGATGGGCGCCTGAATGTCTCTAATTGGTGAGAACAGAGAGGTCCCTTGTCTGCTGTGGTTTGCCAGCTGGCTCATTCTTCTGTGTTCGTATTGCTCCTGCTTGCAGCTTGGCATGGTTTGGGGATTTTTTTTGGTTTTATATTTTGATGTTAGTTGTAAGGCAGATACATTTTCTTTCTCTTGTAAGCTATAGAAAAATCTAAAGCTTCTTTTTTTTTTCTTAAAAAAAATGCAGCAATTCAGCTTTTTGAAACCACGTAATTGAAGAGCTCTGAAATAATTGGCTTATTATAGTGCACCCATAAAAATGAATTTGCATCTCATTTATGAACTATTAGATTCCCTATTACATGAGACTGATTCTTCTTAATGTGACTTGCATGTAATTTAGCATTCTTTACTCAAACACTTTGTAGCTAAACATGGAGGGGAGGGAAAATTGTTCCAAGATCGTGGCACTAAAGCTCACGTTAYGGGGCATTCACAAACTGGATCCTACATACTGTGCTCTCAACACGCTGTTTATATTCCCATCCCAGCTATGTGTTGTATTGCAGAAGCTCAAGATTATCCAGCTTCTTATTTTCTTCCTCTTCATCACTGGTAAGGACTAGTCACACTGCGGTGAGAGGTGTGGTTACTAAAGACCGATGCGACTGGKGAGCATGCAAGTGATTGCTAGTACGCTTGACGTAGTTTTGCAGCTGGAGTCRGAGCCTTCGCTGTGATTTTTCAGCTGGGAATAGGGAGATTCCTGTTTGCTCAGACTCGCTGCCAAGTGCACTACAAGTAGCAGCTGAACGCCTGCGTGGTGGCTGGGGTCCTCTCCTCCAAGGGTGGTTGGGTGGAGCCGCTACAGAGCGCAGCAGCGTTTCGCACTGTCAATCTGCTGTTGATTATAGTGAAAATATTGCTAGATTCAGTAGCGGTGTGCTGTTGCTTGAGCTGCTGTGTCTGACAGTGAGGGCTCCGTGTGCTGCGGGTGTTTGTAATGAGGTTACACCTGTGGTCCAAATCCTTGTTCTGGGATATGTGCGAAGACTTCGCAGTGAGTRCTTTCCAGCTGCTGAGCTGTGAAGTCTGTGTGTATCAAAATGCTGTATAATGCTACCGAAAGCTATTCTATTGTATCGGAAAGCAGGGCTCTGACACAGCCAGGCATCGCTGGCTCCTAGCATGCTTCAGTCAGCATTTCCCATTTGGTGCATAAGCATTAGTTTTAGGTGATTATGAAGTCCACTCTTGATATCTGTGACTCTGTTTTGACTCAAAGGAGCGGCAAAGATGAYAAGAATAAGAATGCAGTGAAACACCAGGGTCACCTTGTGGAACGGAGGAGGCTTCTGAGTGACTCCTTGTACAAATAACATTGAGTGATTGAAGGGAAGGTGACAAGTAGGCGCCTTGCATGAAAGTCTGCAGAAATATTGAACTGCAATTTCAGAATATCTTATTTACTGTAACTAGCAAATGGCAACAGAAGTCATGTGAGTATATCTAAGTGCTCTCMAGCAGAAACAAAAAAAAAGTCACAATCTTAACAAGAGGTAAGATACCAACAGTAATCTTTCTTTGTACACAGCTAATTAAGAAAATACGCTGTTTAGCAGGAGCAAGTGTACTTGCTCCTGCTAAAGCCCCAGGGTCATAGGTTGGAATATCATTAGTTTCAAAAATACTTGGATGTTCCTGTATATGCATTTTTTTTCCCTCCCRGAAAGCAGGCAGAGAATTGAGTTTTTAATTGACCCTTATCTTCAGCACTATCTAATGCTTGATCCTCGTATGCGTTATGGGGCTGGCGGGTGGCTGGCTGTGTGGCACACTGGGYGATGTAGAGGGAAAGAATACTGGACTGAAAAATTATGAAAGGACCTTATACTCCTTCAGGCAAAATAAAATATGCACAACTCCATTAACTTTGGAAGAATTACTAGAAATGCTGCGAGCAGTTGCATCAGAACAGCAGTGCAATGCTTTACATTTCACTTTCCTTTCTTGACCGTAAATCCTTTCTGTATTTTGGTTCAGCAGCACGATAAAAGCAACCGGAAACACATGGTACACCAACCGGGCRGGGAAACGCAACTTATCCCTCAGCCCTCTGATCCTTGTGTTATGCTGATTTATAACACGGATTAAATCTGGTGTCAGAACTATGGAAGTACTGCACCTTTAAAAGCTACCGTCTTAAGTAGGGAAATTCTTCACTTTGTGCATTAGAAGAGATTAGAAACRTGTCGGTCGCGATCCTGGGCGTTTCTGTGCTGTCACGTGGTGTTAGGGGAGCAATTACTCTATGCCGGAGCCAAACCTGRCTTTGGGGCTGAAGCTATTGCAGCGCCCGGCGCGCTGCGGGAACGGGGGCTGCTGTGTATCTCTAGCTTTCAGGCAATAGCCCGTTACAGCTGGTGTTAACATRTTTCTTCCACTTCATCCGCTTTACTGTATGGCCGCTGCTGTTATTGTTTTGCTCCGAGGTGGTTTTACACCTCGGAAGCTACGGAAGGTTGTAATAAGGATTCATGGTTCGGAGGTTAAGCAGAATTGATCAGTTAGCTTTTCCAAGCCTGGTGCTCTGTTGCCCTGGCCTTTGAAGGATAAATGTCTTATTTGGACAAATCCACATTGCTTTTCAGAAAGATTCAGCCTGCTGCACAGCTGTTGTCAGGGAGCATGATTGCTGGGATAGATTGGCAGCATAAGGCAGCAAAGACCTGGCTTCTATCTTCTTTTATTTATTTATTTATTTATTTGAAGAGGAAGAGAGTGGAATCGTATATTTTCAAAACAGCTAGTTGTTTTGCAAGTGCTGGGTTTTAATTCCCAAATACACATGTTTTCAATCTGCTGTGATCTTAGCAGGTGGATTCTAGGCACTTTGAAAAGCTTCCTTTCTGCTTTCTCCACTTGKCAACCAAATTGTCCATCAGCCTGGATCAAAAATGGTAACTCCCTGCTGGGGCTAAAACTCTAGTTGTGAGTTAAGAAAAAGTCAGTACAGATCAAGGCCATTGCAGCTCTTCCTTCTCCCCCCCCCCCACTTTATTAATATGCATTTTAGGAGGAAAACATCATTTTTACCATCAGAGTTAAAAGACTGTTGGGGTTTCTTTCAGAATAAAGCCTATTGCAGTTTTGTTTTGATGTAGTAAACTGCAAATGCCTGGGACTTAAATTGTTCTGTTTTGGCTATTTTGAATGATTTTGGGCTATTTGAAACAGCCCTCGTCTCGCCGGGAAGGTGCTGTACAAACCCAAGGCGAGATGCTTGCTCGCAAAGGAGGGGGGGGAAGTGGTAGAAAAACGTTTGTCCCGATGCCATGGAGGYGCAGAGAAGTCGTACAACTCTGCTGGCGTGGTGCAGGAGGTGTGTGGCGAGCTGAGAACTGAATCTCCTCGACTTGCAYGTAACTCTTGTCTCCTCGAAGCAGCAATGCTATTTGTTTGCAGATGCTGTTGTTTGTTTTCTAAGGCGTTTTTTTTTTTTAAAGGATGCACTGTGATTATTATTAAACTAAATTAAAATGGCAAAAGTCAGAGAAAGACAGGAGAGAGCAATTTTTATACCTGTTAGCATGCTCATTACTCACTACTGCTTGTGGTTTTTTCACTGCTACAGATAACAGTGCAGACATAATGCTAATTATCTGTGCAGGAGGTCGTTTTTGCATGTCAAGGAAAACACTGGTATGTCTTGCTAATTTGATTTTARTATCTGTGCCACGCTATTGTTTGGCCTAGAAATTAGATTGCTTTTTACTAATATAATTGGCTAATTAAAACATCTTTTCTAGGAGATGGGGAAGATACCCACAGTCCTTATGTGACTTGGGACATAATAAAGTAAACATGAGCAAGTTCCTAATCCAACAAGAGCTCATTTAGAGCACAAAGAAAGGTGTATGCTCAATGCAATTTTCTTAATAAGTTTTTAAGATAGAGTCCAGTCCTCCACTTCTGCAGTAAAGATAGAAACACTTATCAGACCCAGTGCTTTGGGACTTCTGTGGAGATCTCTGACAAGTAGTTGGCTGTTATCAGTTCTGTGTATTTGCAGTATCCTATATACTTAGTCATTGTAAGTACCTTGCAGAGGCTAATTCTAAGATGTAAAGCAGTAGAAATGAATGAAGTTACACCACAATGTGCTCGCGCTCTCCCAACAGGTTACATATACCTGGATTTGCAACCTGACCACGCAACCTTGGCATCTCTTTGCTTCCTATTACTGCTCACCACACATTCCAAGTCRTTGGAAGAGAAATTAGACTGGTTAGAGCTGCTGCTTTCCTCTTCCCTGCTGTTCAGAGATGATATGGAGTAGCTGGGTGGCGACAGGACAAACATTAGCTCTGCCACGCGGGTGGAGCAGAATGGGCAGTGATCTTCCAGAAGCAGAATACTCCCTTGCTCCTGTCTCGTTTGGTAGCTGTGAGAGCCATAGGTTTTCCCTGAGGATGCACTTTGGATTTCACACTAATACACCAACCTTCAGACAGGACTTAAGGAAAAGTCACAATCTATCTTTGAGTCTGGGAAGAGTTTTAGAGACTTATGCTAATCATATTTAATTTGTATGTGCAGATGATTTTAACTAAATGTAGGCTTCCCTTAGTATTTTCAATTAAAAGCCCTGGATGTACTCCAAAGTTACAAATTCCTTCACTAAGCCAGCAGGGAATGATAATGAATTATTGCTAATATAGCCATAAAGCTTTTATTTGCATAAGTAATATGAAGCTAATGTGTGGATAAAATTAAATTTTAAAATGAAATATTAAAACAAAACTGTTAATGAATTTGGACACATTACCGAGCAGGTATATTTGGCAGCTGGCTAGAACAGATAACTCTAATAAAAAGTCTAGTTGAATCAAAATCAATATTGAACATTGCATAACATGTTGAAGATAGTTTAACAAGTTATATGTGCTCATCTCCTCAATTCTGACGTGCTTCATCATTGTTAGTTTTCATAATCATGACTAAAACAAAAGAAGATCTCAGAATGCAAGAAGGAGAAATGAATCTCTGAATTTGAGTATTTCGGTCTCTTTCTACTGTTATAATTAGACTGATTTGGGAGAAAATGCTCTAAATGCTCATCAGGATGGAAGAAGAACTGAAGATAAGTCACATCATCAACAGATGGTTGACAGGTGTACTTCTCATACCACCAATGTTGTTGTTGATATTATATTGATAAATTATTATCAAGGTTGCATGTTTTTCTTCTTGAWATGTTTCACTAGTCATTTTCCATGTTTTTTCGTTACTGCAGAAATCTTTGCTCAACCCCCTGCCCCGATCTCTTTAGGCTGTGACAGTTCAGGGGAATCACTCCAGGCTGAAATCATCTTAAGACCTATGTTAGACTAGGGAAATTATTCCAAAATAAAAATTCTGCCTCTGTAAGCAAGCTGGAAAAGTGTTTTCATCAGGTTTTCCTTTCTACCACTGGCTCATGTGCAATAATCCATGTAACATCTCTCCAAGTTGGCAGGCAGCATAGCAGGCTGCCTGTGGTCTCCTCTGACAAAAATGCAGACTAACTGCTTTCCTTGCCTTAYTGGTGGCTCCTAAATGTATACATCAAATTTGCTTCTATTTTATTCATTAAAAGCCCTTCTTCTGGCTCTTACCCACATGTTACAGGTTTGCACAGGCTTAGCTTCACTCCTGATTTATATCCAGCTGCTCCAGTGTAGAAAGGTTCAGTTACAATTTTAGGCTCCCATGTTGTTTTTGTTCTATAATGTAATGTACATAAAACTTTACAAAGTAACTGCTAGATATTAGATATTTTGGGGCTAGAGGTTTCATTGTTGTCACTGAGTAGCAAACTCATCTTTTGTGCAGGGGGATTCTGTACGTCACCTGCTGCAGAAGCTGAAGCTCTGATGTACCCAGAAAGATGAAAGTTGTCAGCTCTCCGCTGGTGCCTTACCCGAAGTGGAAAGGCCTATGTTGACTTTTGCTGCCTATGAATCTGTGTCCATGCTCTTTCAGTGTAGGTGTTTTGGAAATAACCTAGAGAAGTTAGTGCGTTTCTGTGGCTCTCGCAGACCCAGCTTGCGCACCCAGCTTTGAAAATCCCAGTCCGTGGGAACTAAGGTTGAATTCAGTACTGCTTTGTGACACAGAAAAGCTCATTAGGTTTTCCTTTATTTTTTTTCTATATTTTATATTGTAGATCTTTTGCAGAAAAAAAAAGGAGATATTTCCCCTGATGTTTCAATTCAGTTTTATTGTTTCTTCCAGAGGATAAAATTAATTCCTTTTCTGTACTAAGGTGGAGATGTCTGAGAAGCTAAACCGAGTTGGATCTGGACAATATGATAAATCAAACTGGCTAGCTTGTCATTTATTGTTTGACTCTTATGTGTACAATAACTTAGCACTGTTGAGATACTRGCACATTTTGTGTCTGAAAGAGGAGATTGATATGGGAGATTGAGGTGAAGCAGGTAGTGGTGATGGTGTGTGCCTCTCTGATAGTGCATTTAGTGTACAGATCTACCATTTTTGCACATGCATTTTCCACTTTTGCATATGTAGGTATGCCAATTAGCGTTTTTACTTGGTTTTATACCCRTAGCTTGCTCAAATTGACAATTGCACCATTTCTTATTCATAATTTAATTCTTTCCTAACTCAGTGATTAATGGGAAAGCAATAGAAAGCTGACTGTATTAATCAAAAGTATGCTGTCCTCTGTAAAACTGTGTGCAAAGCTGATTTTTGCACCTGAGAGGAGGTTGCAGAATTGGYAAGAGATTATTAATTTCTGAAGAGCAGTACTTGGTTTTCTCACATACCTGGAGCTGTATCAACTCTAAGGTGTCCCACGTGGACAGTCGTGACAATCAAGTCATGAAGGTTGTCTATCTGAAATCACCAGGTTAGTTAATTTGGCATGCTTGCATGAAGACCCTGTGGATTTTCACTGGAGACCGCATGAATAACCAGGAAGCAATGGGATGCTGTCCAAAGCTTGTGGGATGGGAGGCATTTCTAAAACCTCTTCTGCAACACACCTTAGCTTAYTTTCCCTAGAAGAAAACCTGGTGTTTGGAGGATGTTAGCCCTAAATAGATGAAGAGGAAGGTGTAGGCCATGCTTTTTAGACCTCTGATTYGGCAACAGCTGAGTGGATTTAAACTGTGCTCTTGATAAACAGATAAGCACAAACTGTCTCTCTGTGCTGATAGCTTCCGTGTCAAACTTCAGCCTTGTGCACTTGGAACTGCTGACATAATAAACCTTGGAAATTGGGCTTCATGGTGGAAATAGCAACTCAGTGATCCTTAATTATAGTTTCAGCCCTGGCCATGGCCTACCCTTTCACACACATGAAGAATTCAATGTGAGAGGGTGAGCGCAGCAGGAGCAATTTGTCATGAATGATATTAGTTGTGAATGTAGACTTTCTTCATGCTGATCACCTGTCTTAGTCAACCTGAGCAAAGTTATTGAAYTCAGTGGGGGCAGTGTTAGCGCTAGGAAAGTAAAACAAACTACTTACAACCTTTTCCATGTGTTTTCAACAGTGAGGTTCAGTATCTCCGTGGAAATGCGCCCGTTATACTGTGTGCTGCTAAGGTAGCTTGGGAAGATCTGACAAAATGGAGTTAAATCAAATTGGAAATGGCTCTGTTCAGTGTGAGTTTACTCACATTTGTTTTTGTTCACTACTGCTCTTTGGTTTGAGAAGTTGAGTACTGACATGTAAGAGGTCACCATCAAATGCTTAGAAGACAAKGGTGATATTTTACCAATTTCTGTATGTCCCAAATAGTCTTTCTGTCCAAAAGTGTGCTTGAAACTCTGGATTRTAGGCATAAAAAGATGAACTGGATTGTAATGATTTGCTTTAAAAGCTGACTAAGAYTTGGGGAATACGATGGAAGTCAGCTATAGCCTAAGCATTTTTCTTCTGTGCTGTTCTTCAAAGACGTACAGTAGCAAAATCAAAAGATTGCAAAGATATGTTACATATTACTATACAAAAGCAAACAGATGGTTTGCTTTTTCTCCTTTTTTTTTTTAAATATGTAACTATTACCTTCTCATATCTCTTGGAATAGTTTCAGATATCAATTTAGTTTGCAAAACTGWGTTGTTTGAATAATAAGTGTATCAGAATTTCAAATCAATTAGAAATATCCCTTGCCAGAGGAGGAGATGGTTTACTTGAATGTCAATAACAAAATTGTGTAAGCCATGAATTACTCTGGGCTATTTAACATTATTACTTTCTCTGCAGCATGGACAGCTGAGCTGATATTAGTTGGCAAGAGCTGGTAGCGATGGGGCTGGCTCGTTTATGACTGGATGCAAAGTAGCTCTCGGTGACTTTTGAGGGACTTTCTCCATCTCTTGGAGTGGTTCCCTCCCATTAGCTGCTCCCAGCCTTCTTCCCGTTCTTCCAGTCTGCCCCATTTGGCACTTGTTGCTAGAAGGACTGAGGTAGGGTCCTTGCTTTAGGCTGCATTAAACTGCTGTCGGTGCACAACTGTTACTCCCCCCATTTGTTATTTAGCTTAGTATGTTATTTTCTTCTCTGCATCAAGAAACAGGAAATACAGATAAGTAGTTTCCTGTATAGTGCTAACTCTAAGGGTTCTGCCCAGGACAATTCTTTGTAACCTCACTTGTCTCTTGTAATTWTGCTTTTCATAGAAGTTCTCCTGAGGGAATAAAATTATACCTGAGAATCTAATTTTTAAGAGGAAGGGATTGAATAAGGTGATCTGTGTGAATCTTAAAATCCTAGGTGAATTATTGCATTATCAGCATTCTTCCTAGAAGCATGTTGATTTTTATGATCTAATCTGCAGTACATTTATTTTCTGAAGTCCCGCTGACATGAAAGTACTTGCTATCTATTTCTGTCTGATGAAGCAACGTTCTTCTGGTTAACTTTCACAGAAATTAGTTGGCCTCAAGTGTCTAAATAAGGTGTGRGCATTTCTGCTAGGGAGTGAATGTGCTTTGGGAACGTGCTCTGTCTTCCTGATTGATCATAATTTTCCATGCAATTCATCAGTAACGGAGAACAAGAAAGGCAGGACTTAATGCACGCACGATCGGAGAACGTGCAGTTCTTCCACGACATGGCAGGATGTGTTTTATGTACTCCTGAAGACTTCTCGTTTGCAGCCTGSCTGGCAGCTGCCTGCGCAGGTTTGACCTGCGGCGCACGGGCTTCTTCATAGCTGCGAAGTGCTGAGGTTGCACGAGAAAATTTTGTAAATAAATATGTATCGCTTTTTTCTCCCTCCAGTGTGATATGAAATAAGATCTGAGATATGAGTTGGCCCAGCTTTGCRTGCAGGGACATGAGCATTGAGATCTGAACTAGGACAGCGTGGTGAGAGCAAAACCCAGCGCCGCGAGGCCCCCGTGGCACTGGAATGGGACGGGAGGTTTTGACGCGTAGGCTTGGGGAACCACCAGTCTTGGCTTTCTTTGCAGTGCTTCTTTGGGCTTGTATTTCAAAGGCGGCTGCTGAGGTCGAGGAAGCACGAATTTTTAAATTAACTCAGGCCGGTTTATTTTCTGTACTCCAACCTGCCCTACAAAGTGATCTGTTCTAACAGAAAAGGGGGGAGAAGTTTCTCTGTCCCCTGTATGGAAACCACTACTCTCACCTTCTCTAGCAGTAACAGTAGGACCCCTGGAAAATACTGCATTAAATTCTGCCTTGTCCTGCGGTCAGAGCAGCATGCAGGTGGATAAGCAAGCTGGAAGGTAGTTGCTTTTTCAGTTTAGTGTGTATCTTCTACGGAAATGTAATATMCGGCAGCATGTGGGGCCTCCTGCAGAGACTTCTGTTGTGGAAAATCGGAGGGGCTGTGCTGTGATTTGAGTCCTTTGGGATACGCCAGGTGCAGACGAGTTGAGAAAATTCAGGTTTCCTACCTGTTGGTTTTGTTCAGGGCTGCAGTAACGTGATCCGGTGCAATCTTYGCTGCCCAGCTAGCCAAAACTGTGGCCTTTGAACTGCGTATAGTGCTTATTTTTATTATACGTTTTCAGCTGAATCAATAGCTTTGCCCACTTGCCTCTACTCAGTCTTTGATCACAAGGAACGTTTTTTGTTCTCCTTTTCCGTTTATGTTGTGGTTAGTATTTCCAGCAACTTTTTACCCCAYGGGGCTGCAGAGAGTGAGGTCAGCCTGGGTCACTGCGCAGGCTTTTTGGTAGATATATATTTTTTCTTTCTTCTGTTGGCATTGATCACTGGAAGACAGGGAAAATATTTATTCAGCATAGGCAGGGTGACAGATATCTCTTGTATGAAGAACTATTTGATGAGCTGTTAGTTTTGAGTGCCTTTCCTATTCATTGAACTAATTAGCTCTACAAATCTTGCTGTCAACCAGTCATATAACCACTTATTTATTTCCCCATGTGCAGAATTTTTATTTTGCTGCATATACACAGAGCTATAAAACCAAATGCACCAAAAATTGTCTCTTAGTTGGATATAAATGGAAACAAAATACGCTTCGAATTATTATTACATGTGCCATTAATTTTTATTTGAACTGTCTTATAAAAATGCCAAACTACTCTCACTGTTTTTCACTGTTGCACTCATGCAAGTGTAGAAAGCTTTTTTTTTTTTTTCCTCTCTCTCTCTCCCCTCTTTTAATTCTGTTTAACAGTCTTTAGCAGCAGCGTAAAAATGACTTTTCCTAAGTCAGGAAGAAGGCAAGTTTTAATGCTTGTGTGGGTACTGGGACTCTCCTGCTATCCTGGTTGCTGTCTCTCTTTAAAGTTATTGCTTGCTTTTAGCCTCCTCTCTTTCCCTCTGCAACTGTAACATTTTTGGCAGCCTTTTCTACATTGTAGTAAGTGGATTTAAGTATTTCATGCAATTAAGGCATTTCCAGCTCATGAAAACATGACCGCTAAGCCTGACYGGTGTTGTGTTTGGTCGCGGCGGGTCTGGTTGTTTCTGGCAGTGACGGCACCTGCTCCATTATYGTGAAAGATAACGAGAAAATGGATTTTGTGGGAAGCAAAAAAACGAATGGTGTAATTGCTGGCACGCGTTCCTCTTGTGATTTGATTGCTGTTGCTTTTCTTATTTGGGACAGGATCACACGGGCTGCAGAGAGGCAGCATGTTTGCCAGTAAGCAGCGCTGCTCTCCTGGACCTGTGCAGCGCAGCCTAGGAAGTTTGCGATCGTCTGCTGAAATGTGACCCGACGTTATATAGTGACACTATTGCATTTAAATGTTGCCAGTAAGCCCTGGAAGTTGTGCAAAGCAATGGCCCACTGGGATCGTGCTGCCTGTTGGGAAGGGATTTTCCATTTTGCAGCCTGATGCGCTTCGAGTCCTCAAAGCCAAGATTTCTGTTTTACAGAAGAAGCATCCTCTGTTGCTGAGCATGGAAAATAAGAATTTGCCTATTGAAAAGTTATGCCACCAGTGTTCTGTGCTGTAATGACCACACAKTATTATTATTATTATTATTATTATTATTTTGCATATCAGGCAAATTTTATCTTGTTTTTGTGCCATCTCCTCCCCTTGGAAATCTTAAGTACGCCTCATTTTGGAAGCTGAAGTAATGAGATTTTGTGGGATCTACTGCAAATGCATGAATTAAACTGTATTTGAAAGCGCAAATGTATTTACATTTTTTTTTAATTCCAACCAGAAAAGCCCAGTTCAAGCGAAGCATAGACAAACRAAGCATGTGCAGCCCAAAGGCAATGAGTGGTGAAAGCATAGCTGTAAAATGGAAAATGGCTAAATAGAACTGCACTAATTAGCTTCAGAGTGCTGCTATTTAACTATCTGAAATGTGCGTCCGATTTTGATGTGTGAACTTCAAAAAGAATGTCGGCAAAGTGGAAAGGGTTTGGAAAAAGGTTACAGGAGAGGTTTGAAAATCAAGCCATTTAAAGAGAGCCTTAGCCTCTTAATCTCTTGTCTAGTTGAAAAAGARAATCAAAGATTACTTGGGGAAGAGATCTGTGACGATAATGTCTGTTTAATCTAATGTTAGGAAGCACAAGAGCCGATGTTTGGCAGCAGGAACCAGACGTGGCTAACGCGTACTTTTTTTTTGATGGTGCATTTTGAAAATTTGAGCAACTTCCTCAAGGGTGTTGTGGCTTGCGTGTGCTGCTTGAAGTCTGCATTGTCAAGACTGAGTTCTGCAGGCTGACGATCTGACAAAGTCCTGGAAGAAGGAAGTGCTCTGAGTCGTGTTACACGAGTCAGATAGTCACAGGGGAGCAGCGGGAAAAAGGACGTATCTAGTTTTAGATGGAACTTGACAAGCTTGTGAATGTGGTTATGGGATGTGACYGCTTTTGGTATCTGTGGAAGACTTGCAGTCACCAAGATGATAGCAATAATGCAAAAATTGGCAAGCTCAGGACTGAGAGGAAGGCTTCAGGTCTGTGTTTCAGTCCATTCTCTTGATGCATTATTAAATGTTGATGTGATGTTACAGGAGTTGAAAGAAAAGTGACTTTTCTGAATTGTGTAATATCTGTCTTTGGAGAGAAAAAAAGGCTGTGGAGGATGGAAAGTTGTTTAAACCAGCACAAAGCCCTTGAGTTGGATTTTTTTTTTTTTTTTTTTYWTGTGAAGGTCTGTGTAAGAGCTTTGCTGAAACGGAGCCCGTTGTGAACAGCCTCAAGATGCAGCCTATGTATATACACTTTTGGAGGAGAGGGGGAGGCAGGAAGAGGCTGTAGGCTCTGTCCTGTAGGCACTGGTCAGAAATAAAGCCCTATTCTGGGGCGGCTCCCACTGATTTAAGTGGAGCTGAACATTTCTCGTTTTGCTGAGGTCTGGCTCCCCTCAGTCCCAGAGATTGTTACGAGTTAGCCAAATACATAATAAGAAAAGTTGATCCCTGTTAGGGTTTCTGTCCATTTAATCTAGCATGAGTGAGGACGGACTTGTAAAAGCTTAAATTCCCTCTTAGTGGGCGTCATCGATTTGCACGATTTGAAATGGGAAGGCTTTGAGCAATCCAGCCTCGTGCGTTGTTGCTTGGCAGGTACTAGCCGGACAAAACCTCTTTTCTCTTTGTGCCACTTCCTTTTGCTACCATAACGTATTTTGTACTTTGTCTCTTCTCCTTAAATATCCTTCCCATTAACCAAACTACCCTGTTCAGTTCTGGTCAGCGTGCTTGCTCACTGGTAATTTTGTAAATTTTCCTTCTGTACGCGAGCAGCTATCCAGAAGACTCTTCAGCTGTTTGCCAGACATGACTAACGCCAACAGCCTTGACTCCTGCTAGAGCAAACACCAAGTGGTCTTGAACTATAGTATCTTGGTTGTGATCACCTTGAGKTTAGTGACCTTTAGACCTAAAGTTTCAACTTGGGTCCACATCTAGTTRTTAACACTAATTCGTTATTGACCTTAACATTTAGAAATGTCTGCTCCTTGGCACTATAGCCGCTCTCGGTCACCACGAGAGCATAGTATGTTATTTTGATTTCATTTTTTATGCATCTAATCCAGACCACCATTTCACTTGAGGATGCTCTCCTTTAAAGAAAATTCTCTATTATGGTACCTAGTTTGGCAAAATTTCTGGAGAGGAGAGTAACTAACAACTTGTTGAGGTAAATGGAAAGATTTGTGTTGACCTGTGTGGACCTCAGATCAGACAGGTTAAATGGAAAGGCATTTAGACGTACGCTTAAGGAATAGGAATTGACTTTAAAGAGAGAAATGTACTGCACTATCCTTACATACAGGGTTTATAACAGTTGAAACTGGAGTGGTCTTCTAAGCCATGATGCCTGTTTTCTTATTTTAATAGTGAATTTACCAAAGCTGCAGCAAAGCAGATACAGAAGATTTAACTTACTGAATTAGGCTTTAAAACCAAATAACTTRTCTGTAGCCAGTCTAAAGTAGGTGAGGTGTTACGCTGAAACTATGTATCCTTACAGACTGTTTCTACTGGTGGTGAATCTCAGTGGTACCATTTTTCAGATATGTTTGATTATAAGTCAAATACACCTCAAAATATAGAAAATTGAGTGTTTGGGTTTAATAGTTATTAGAGAGCTTTGAATTATAACTTAGCTTATGATGTGTGTAGCATTTTCTTTATTCCCAGCACATTGTTGTCCAGTTTATAGAGTATGTTTTAGTACAGTTTAGAAACATTTCTTTGGTAGTAAGCATTTCTGTCTTGGCAATGCTAGAAGCGTTTTTCYGTATCAGCAGTGGTGCATGAATGCTGAAAACCCACTAGAGAATTGTGCTGTGTGCTGAGAGAGATTTTTAACTCAAAAAAAAAAAAAAAGATAAATTAATTTGGAGAATTACTACAGTAGAATTAAGAGCTAGCTGTCTCTGATGCAGAGTTTGATTTTGATCGTTATGCATGTAGCCCTCTTCCTGTGCTCAGGTTGTGATCAGCAGAAGCGTGTGCTGGAAGGAGCTGCTGTGGAACGAAGGCCTCCTGCGACGCTTTAGCAATGTTACAGCTTTAGACGTGTTTCTGCGACCGTGCTGTGCTCGGGCCGTGGCCAGGGGAAGAATTTACTGGTTTSAGAACAGTTTATTTGCAGGTAGCGGCGCGTGGCAGCGTGCAGGGGCGGGTCGTGTGTGCAGAAATACCTTGGCACGGCTCTCCTGAGCGCGTGCGTTTGCCCGGCGCTTACTGCCCCTGATCTCGCACCACTGCAGGGAGGAGTTTCAAGAGCCACCATGGGACATCAGAGAGGAGAATTTGCCTCGGAAACACAAATATTCCATTTGTGACAGCGTCTTTACCTTTCTCTCTCATTCTTAGGCTAACTTGCAACATCCTTGCCTTGCCTCCGCGGCCGAGTTCCTTCCCTTTCTCCAGAACGTGAGCAGTGTTTTGAAAGCTGATGGGTCTTCTCCAGGCAGAGCTATTGTAGGGCRTAGATACAAGTCACAAACTGAAGCCGCTTTTTATCATGGTCATCAGAAAAAACTAATACTAAGAAAAGCCAAGACTAATTTTAAAAGAGGGGAATATTCATCATCTAGAATTTAGCAGCTATAATAAAATTTTGGGAAGTAACTAATGTTTTCAGTGAAGCATCAGAGCAAATCTCCCTTAAACTTTTTATTGCCATGCTGGTTAACGCGGCAGGAGGAGGTGGGCAAAACCTCTGGGAGGGCTACACTGAATACTGTGTTTAACAGGAGAGGGTAAAAAAAAATAGTAAAGTTTTTCGTAATGTTGGCTTGAAGGGTAATTTTCTTGTCAACTATATAATTAATGCACCATACATTACAGTAGCCTATTGTTATTCTAGAACGCCAGGATACATTTCAAACTGAATAGCTGTTTAACAAAACACTTGGCAGATTTATTACCCTTAGGTGATTCTGTCAGTCAGCATTTTCACATGTTTAGCCTGAAGTAGGCAGAATCAATTTTGTTATCTATTCTGTGAAATGCAAAGCTGTTTAAATTAACCCTCCCCAACACATGCACATCCCCCCCAACCCCCCAGAAAAGCAGGACTTGTATTGGGTCTTCACCTATTAGGAGTGAAACGAGAATTACCCTTGCAAGCTCCTTGGGTTTTTCTTCTGCAGTTAAGGCATCGTCTGCCACTTCTAGTATCTGCAAAAAGGTATTTTGTGGTCATTTCCAGATAATGTCTGTTATGTTTGTCTCTTCCTTACTTCACAGAACGCTTGGCCACTTTAGAAACTAAGGTTCAGCAATAACTGTATACGTAATGGGAATTTTTAAACAAGGAAACATCATGTTGAATTTGCTGTTGTTGGTTCTATAAAAGAAATCAAGTCCCAACTGAATACAGAATGGGGGAGGCAAGTGGTATCTTCTGAATTTAATGATACTGTCATGATAGGCATAGAACTTTTTCCAAACCATGCTGGTTTAACTTTCTTGCTACATAGAAATTAGGATTTCAAGAATGGAATTGCATTGTTTTTTCATTTTGCATTGTTTTTTCATTTTGCATTGTTTTTTCATTTTGCATT
>NW_028186740.1:44143-95476 GCF_003343005.1 Rhea americana
TTGCATTGTTTTTTCATTTTGCATTGTTTTTTCATTTTGCATTGTTTTTTCATTTTGCATTAGGAGGAGATATAGGATAGAGGTAAGAGCCCAAGGTATGAAGAATATAAAATAAAGGTTGCAGGTGAGAAAGGAAAAATGTACATTGCAAATCTGAAGCAGCAAAATGTCAGGTAACAATTTTCACACTTTCAGTGATGCTTTTAATTAGAAAGGATTGATGCAACACAATTTTTTCACTCTTTTAAAATACTCTGAGAAATACTGTTGGAGAAAATACTACTTTCAATTAACGTGAAAAAGGAGTACCTTGAATATCTCCATTCTTTTCCTCACTGTCACATTTGTCATATTTCTTCTTTTTCTTAAAATTTCTTTTTTACTTTTGAAAAGTTATGAACTGCCAGAGCTATGATTTCTTTCCTGTTTTTGCAGTCTTTACCAGAAGCTGAAAAGTCAGCCAGGGGCCCAGGCAGGAATGGGAGGAAAATCTTAGTTTCCACATTTGATCTAATTGATCTCTTATTGACAGATTAAAAAGGAGAGACTTGTACTAAAAATAAGAAATCAGCAAGTCATCCCAACACCCCAAAATAATTTTTAAATATTTAATTTTTTGCTTTTAAAAAAAAAAAAAAAAAAAAAGATAAAATGTTCACTCATAACAAAGCCTAGGGAGGAGGTCTGGGGATCCCTGAGAGCTCCAATGGTTATCGCTGGTCCTCAGTTGTGGACAGGATACTCTGGTTAGGATGTGACAGGTGGGACCGTAGCAGGCAATTTTTTTGCTCTGATTTTCAGAGCAGCTTTGCATATGGGTGCACTGTACAGAGGCGTTAGAAAATGATAGTGTTCTCCCAGTGCTCATGAGCACATCTCCAGAGTGGATTTGACCTTGTACAAAAATGCCCAGTGAGTAAGACTCCTCAGGCCAACAAATTAATATGGATTAAAGGCTACCCAAACCAAACCAGCAGTATCATGAGGCTGCTGAAGTGTGACTAAGCTTAATCATAGAAGGGCAAGGTTGGAAGGGACCTCTGGAGATCATCTAGTCCAACCCTCAGCATAGTCCATACAGGGTTTGAACCCACGACCTTGGCATTGGCAGCAGCCTGCTCTAACCAACTGAGCTAAACCTGCAGGTCTCCTAAAAGAGCTATTAGGTGTCAAGTGCCAGCGCAGTGCATCAGCTGCGAGGCCGTCCTCCTTCATCTCTGACTTAAAAGTCCAACCAGTGTTTTGGAGCCTGATTCTATATGCTGTAGTATGTAGGAAGAGGTCAGTGCATGGAGCAGATTTCTGGATGAGTTCAGAAATGAGAAGTATGAGAATTAAACCTTAAGAATTGGTAGTTGCATGAGTCTTATGATTTAAACATGTCATAAAAAATATACTTTAGAAAAAGAGATCCTAAAAGTGACAATGGGAAGTTCATTCCCTTTCTCCATTCGGCTATACTTGTTTGTGTGTGTTCTGTTAACTCCCCTGTCTCCACCTGCAGTGGACCCTATGGTTGTGTGTCAGGCCCCCATGGAAATGCTATGTAACCCAGCTCTGCAGGAGGAGTTGCCAGGTTAACTTGTGAGTCATAAATTATTTTTGTTTTGTAAATTCTTAAGAAAGTATCCATCTTTCACTAAGTTCTTTCTTTTTTTTTCTTTTCTTGACCAAGTCATCTCAGGAAAATCCACCACTTAAACACTCTATTTTACATTTTTATAGAATCCATCTCAATTTCTGGTGCAGTGAATAAAAATATAAAAAAGCATAAACAGAAGGTGTGAAACTCCCACTCCAGTGGTTAATATTAAGAGACCCTGTGCTGTCTCTTGTGACTTTCAGAGAAGGAGAGTAGACCTTGTGCTAGTCAGTCTTATTTACTTGTTACTAACTCTTTAACAGTTTTGATTTTGGGGGCATATTTTTGTTTTGCTTATTTTTTGTTTTCCTTAGAAATAAGTGGTTTCTAGATACCTTGTTAATCTTTGGCCAAATTGTATTTACCACCTTGCATGCTACGGGTTGTATCAACTGGAATTGAGTTTCAGTGTACAACAGCTGGATAAATTAATCAGGAGTGCTGGCCAAGAGTTCTTCCAGATGGAGATGATTTCATGGGACAAATCCATCCCTGGAGTAAAATGACTTCAGTGGAACTACTTTAGAGATTATCTGACCTGCAGTGTTGACACTGCAGAAAATGTGTGCACAAGTGCTGTGGGTTTTCTGAGCCAGAAGCTGCATTTTCACAGTTATGTTTAATAACAATTTATCCTCCATGACATATGTTCAATCCCTGGGGCAATGTTGTTTTTTTTTTTTTTTTGCTTTTGGGTTTTTTTCTTGTTTGTTGTTGGTTTATCTTTTCACCCATAGGATCTTGTGGCAATGGGTTGTTGGTTTGTCACTGGTGTTCCAAAGCTCTTGTGTGAGATACACATTTTTTTTCCTTACTCATTTTTTGTGCTATTTGTAATTTCATAGGTTTCTAGTGTATCAGATTCTCTCCTGAGCCCTGTGCTTGTCTTTTGGCAAAGCAAACCTAACGATGGTAAAAATGTAAATGATGCTACATAGTGCACAATACTGGACACTAATGGAGAGATTTTCAAAGTTTGGGGTCTGGCAGGTTCTTAGCAAAGCATGTAGTCCTGGAGATTTCAACAGATGGAGTTTCAAGCATTCCCTGAGGTACATTGCTTTCGTGGCTAATTATCCTAAAAACGTATGCCTTGTTTTCCATTCAAGCGGGCCAAGTTTCAACTTGCAGGCATTGGATGATATTAAAATTTTGCTTATTAGACTAAAACAGTCTATAGTGTAAGTGGTCTCCGTACACAGACTCTTCTAGCCATTGATCGAGGGACGTCTTCTACCTCTTTTTTTGATAAGCAAAAGTACCTGAGCTTCTTTGCAGATATATCTGCCTTCAGTGCAGCGCACAGACGGATACCTGCGGTGCTGCTGATGTGGGTCCTGTGCAGCCGGAGGGCTTTCCAGTTACTGTCCCTCCCCTTGTCGCCCTTTCCACAGGGGAGGTGCTGTGCCTGAGACTCACAACAGCAGAAAATGTGTGCTTCACCCAATGTAGCTTCTGCTTGGAGGAGTTCAGCTACAACACCGGGCTGAAGGAACAGCCAAAGCACAGGCATGGGTTCCCCTTGCCGTCTCTCCTTTGGAAGCAGTAAATTTGGGGGGTGGAAGGGAAATYGCGGTTGGCTAACCTCACGTAGACAGATTTGCCAGAACCCCAGATTAGCTTGTGGGGAGCTCCACRTTGAAGCAGCTGTGTCGATCCTTCAAGGATTGGGGCCTTTGGTACATACCTGCGGTGAAACATAGACCTCTCTGTAATGCCTCACCAGGAGGGAAGTTGTCCAAATTTTARCTAATTCTTGCGGGCTTTTTCACGCTCTGTGACAAGGCTGTTTTTCGATGCAGGTGTAAGTTCTAGATGCAGAACACTGTGTTTGCTGACAATGCACCTTGGCAGTACGGGGCCATGAGCAAGCTGGTGGAAGCTGGCTCTGTTTTAAGCAGGAGGCTTGACGAGACCTCTGGAGGTCCCTTCCAATTTGAAATTATCTTCAGGTGCTGCTGCACTACTAGATAATAGATCTACAAGAAAAGAAAGAGAACTTGAAGAAAGCAACTAGTGCTCTAACGAAATTTTTAATGGAAATACGAATTTTGTATTTTGTACAGATTTTGTTTTACACACTGTATTTTCATTCCTTGCTAATGCAATTATCKGATTTTAATCCAGGTCTGTTCTGTTGTGCTTGTTCCTGAATGGAAAGTTTTCCCGGAGACTTCTTTCAAAAAGACAGCAAAGGTATGGCCATGTTTGCCAGCCATTGAATGGGAACAAATGCATTGATCTAAATTTGTTCAGGTTTACCCAAGAGCARTGAATCCACTTTGTATTTGTTCAATTGGTATGGATGAGCTTTAAGCTTGTTTTTGAGATTTAAAAAAAAAATCGTGCAGAGAGCTAAAATAGCGTATTTATTTTTACATTGCAGTATATGTGAATGTGAACTAGGAAGAACTTTCCTTACTTTTAGCAGGCAGGATAAATCCCTCTCACCTGAATTTTATTTTATGTTTCTGTTTTCTCTGTACCTCAAGGCACCTGTGAGCCATCTTGAATATCAAATGATGGCTAGAAGTAAAGAAATAAAACAAAAGAGCAGCCACGCATTTGCTCTCTCAGTATTGCCATACAGGTGTTGGGATGAGTCTTCTCTGTTCCTCCAGAACATCCCTTTCTTACTCCACAAACCGCATCTTTGCTGTGGCATTGTCTGAGTTATTTTCATAATTCATAATTATCTTCGTTCTTAAAAATTTAGACATACATTTAAAAGCATGATCCAATCTTGCCTGATTGCCACCACATTGTGTTTGAAGTAATTACCATTCATTTGGCTTTTGAGGCTGTTGAATGAATTTTCCACATGAGATTCCTTAATTTGTACATATTTTATTGCTATAAAATAGGTATTGGCAAGCTGCCTAAACTGTAGTGAGGGCCTTTAATTCCTCTCCCTATGTAATGAAACAGATTAAGTGCAAACGGGGAGGCAGAAGATAGACTACTTAAGTATATTGCTGGCATTTTTAAATTGTCCTTACGCAGGTGCGACTGCACAGGTAAGATGAAGGTAGCTTAGTTCTGCACTAAGGAGCCAAAAATGGTTCGCTTTCATACAAGAAAGATAATGTTCCTATGTAATATAAAAACTCTATTTCTATCCTTGAGCTATTATCCCCAAGAGAAAATGTACTGTGCTTGAAAGGTTATTAGGGCCTTTGTGCTGGCTTTCTGCATACTAAGGRAAACCTTCCAGAATATTAATCTTCCTCCTCTTGCTGCCCACCTATTCTCTGACGGTTGAGCAGGACTGGCCTGCTAGCTAGGTTTTTAGAGGCGCTTTGTAGAATATTTTCAGTACAGTTTATCCAGCCAAACTGGAGGTGCCTGGTGTCTGACTGTTGTAAGATAGCAGTTATTAGGTGGAGGTGAAATTAGAAGGAAACACCTGGGTGCTCCAGTCCCTGCTCTGCCAGGAACCCACTGAAAGATCTTGGAGACTTCTCTGAGTGCGGGGCTCAGTTTTGTCCCCATTAAGCTGGCACTATATCCTCTGGATAGCTTTATGAAGTGTCCACAAATACATTTGAATATGTAAGAATGTTGTAAGTAGAGAGCAAATTATAAAATTGTTCTTAAAGCATGGCAGGTTTTATAGCTGTGTTTTACTAAACAGTGTTGTATTTGTTGTTCATTTGCTTTAAAGAACTGCAGGAAAGTTAGTGCATTTCCCTGATTCCCTATCAGAGCACTTCAGGTATGGCCTTTAAGGAAAAAAACAAAACAAAACAAATCAGCACCCCCCCCCCCCCAAAATAACAGTTCTTGGTATGTTCTCTTGTGTAGACGTAATTGGTACACAATTCTGCCCAGCCCAAACTAACAAAGCCATCCCTAGTGATCTAGCATTTCATGTCTATCAYAATCACAAGGCTCTCATAAATTAAACAGCAAGAGCGTGGAGGCTTTGGCTCTGACTAATGAGCACTTGGCAATCAGCTATTCTCTGTGAAATCAGGGCTTGCTTCGTGCTCCTAGTAGGAAAGTACAGGAGTCCCAGAAATGCAGACCTTGCTAAGAAACATGGCTAATTGTATGTATCTGAAGCAAAAGGCTTACAAATCAAGGGACGTACTACGCAAACACCAAGGCTTACAGTTAGAGATAATTTTTAGTGGGTGGTGTAAACACCAAGTGTGACTGGTGGTTATGTTGGGTTGTGTGGTCAGAAAGCAGGCTCTAAGCATGTTGGCTTATTCTGTTTGACAGAACTTAGTGGTGGTTCTGAGGCCCCACTGATGTCAACATAATACAGGATTTGAATTTGAGGACCAGATTTGCAACTTCGAATGTGTGCCTGACGCTAGACTTTGTAGGGAACAGCACATCCTCCTCTTCCAGCAGCGTCCAGTCAAACTGAATGAAGCCTCTTTGGGGTTCTCATGTGCTATTTTATTTGTACCTTATTTTGGGGTAAATGACAGTAAAATCTCTCACAAAATAGTAACTTAATGAGGTTTCCACCCYCTCCCTACATCCATTCAGGATAAACTAGCTGCCAAAGACACATTTCTCTTAGTACTACTAAAGCTTTCTCTACCTACTCAAAACACGCATGTCTTCGCATTCTCATTTTCACTGTGCAGCATCTCTTCTGGCCTGGGAAGATCATGGAGGCATTTGGCRTACTCCAGTCCTCACTGCTGATTCAGTCTTGCTGTTTGTGAAGACGTCTGAATTGAAGCACAGTGCTTCATGGGTGGTYGTGCAGAGGAGACTGAGAGATGTGATTTCAGGGCTGATGTTTCAGTGCTAGCTATTTCAGTATCTGACCCGAGAAGCCTGCGTTTTTTTTCTACTTGCAAATAGTAACCTTGATGGCAGCAGATAGTTGCACCTTGAAAACAACAGCATGTAAAATGGCCTGCATCTCAGCTGGGGTTTTGTCTTTGTTTCTCAGTTAAAGCCAGGCAGAATTTGGAAGCTGACCTTGTGCGCTCGGCTCCAGCTCCAGAGTAGGCTGCCAGTGCTGGTTCCCGTGTTATACTGTGCTGTTGTATGCACAGCCCTTGTTTTACCTGTAGATCAGAGTAAGTCAAAAGGCTTGATTCGCCCCGTGTAGAAGGAAACATCACTGTTGGATTGTCGAGGTAATCATTATACTCTTACGACCTTATTTTTCTGTGATCTCTTCCTTTGGCAATATTCATACGTCCTTTGATGACTCTTCACTGAGAAAGAGAATCCCAAAGAGGACAAATGCTCTGTTTTATTATGGCAAGACATAACTTAATTTTGAGGCAGATCACAGATTTCTGTTTGACATTTCTACCTTTCAACTGTTGCAAGTTTTTTAGCAAACAGTGAAGAGTGGGGAAAAAGACAGAGCCACCATGTTAAATGTTAATACGTTTTTCTTCTCCCTCTGGAGGTAGGCCTCGATAAAACGAATAACAGTTTTAAATCTTGTTTCAATACATTTTTATGTGAAAATATATGAAGTGTAGTCTGAAAGGACAAAAGAAAATTCTCATTTGTCCTTTAGGCAAAGCTTATTAAAGTGTTCATACATAAAATATGATCGCGAATAGCAGTGGCATTTCAACTAGAAACAAAAGAAAACAAGGGTAAAAATGTCCTGGATTATTCTGAAAGCAGAAGCTTTTTTCTTAGGTTCTTAGTGAAGACCTTGTAAAGTGCTGCAGGATACATCAAATGCTGAATGCAAACCTACTCGGTTGGAGAGAGAATTCAGTTAGGGCAATGCTGGCTGTGGGTGGTACAGCTATCTATGGCAGTATCTGGTCTGCTTCTTGGTTTCCTGATGGCCTTCATCTTCTGAAACCAGACAAATRTCCAAAATTACTGATCAGAGGAGCTTCTGCCTTTAACCTTAAATTCTTAGGARCATTCTGTGCAATTTGGCTTTAGCACATAATGTAACAACCTTCAGTCCTTTTGCTTGGAAAAATATTTCTTATGTTTCTCAAAGCAGCAACGCTGCATCGGAGGGGGCTGCAGTTAGGAAAACAGTATGGGTAGACTTTGGAGGGTGTGTTTTAGAGGAAGAAAAATACTATTTGGGTGTCAGGTGCTTCCTGCCCCTGTAAATTACGGTTTTGCTGTATATGTGGAGGACCTCTTGCTGTTTCTTAGCTGCTCTGTAGATTTGGCCAGTTACGAAATTTTAAAGTGCAGAAGTGAATAATACTTGGATTTGTGCCTTTTTYTGTGTGCAAGAGGAAGGACCCACTTGTGTCTCACCCTGTGTCAGTGAAAGGGGCCTTTTAGCACGCTCAATTTCTAACCTAGCGGTGGTTGTAATGGTTCAGGGTTGGCTGGAGCCTGCAGCAGAAGCTGAGAGGAAAATTCAACTATGTTGATAGTACCAGAGAATCTCAAAAAATGTTACTATCTAGCTTGTACCCTTTTCCCCCGATAGACCCAGCTGTGTGAGTGACTGGCCCGTGAAGTTGCCAGTACCATTGGATTGTGCGTGTGAGCAAAGAGGATGAAAATGCTGGAATGCTTTCAGGGAGCGCAGAATGTCATGGTTTTGAGTCTCCTGTCTGTCCTCTCTGCCCAGATCAGCGTAGCCCCCTCTGTGGTAAAGCTACCCCCAGTTTGGGGCGGTGTTGGCTAGCAGCGTGATAAGGTCTCGCGTGCATGCTCTTTGACACAAACGTGGGCACAATGCRTTTGTAGTGAGGCTTGTTTTACCTGAGAAGCCTATGTAATGACTTTGCAGGCATTACATTGATTTGCCAGAACACCTGTAGCTATCGAGGCAGCCTAGAAAACCTGAAGGTGAGACCTTAACTCAGCAGTGCAGGCCACAGTTTAATGACAGGTTGGATGAGGTGGTGACCTGCCAGATCAAGAA
This sequence comes from Rhea americana, assembly GCF_003343005.1. NCBI lineage: Eukaryota > Metazoa > Chordata > Aves > Rheiformes > Rheidae > Rhea > Rhea americana. The sequence goes on from NW_028186740.1 coordinate 52,627, forward strand.
AAACGTCCTTACGAGTCCCCTTCAACTTTGCATTCTTACATGGATAACACCATATATACCCAGTTCCCATATGTAAATTTTATTTGGAACAATTTTCATTCTCCTGTTATTGAGGTATCATAATTTCTGCAGCAGTAGCTGTTTATTTTGTTTTTTTATTATTATTTGCTGTACATAATGACCCTTTACTACAAAACCACTTGAAAAAGAGATGTCCTGCTCACATAAGGAATGCCTCAAGAGAAGGGCAGCCCTGCATAATTTCCTATCCTTTCACAGAAGCATTCATATTGGAAAACTGGGGAATATTACTTTCTGGCCCTGCACACTCTCCTGAGTAGAAAGGTCCTGAAACACAATTTATTGTAAAACACACAGTGGTTACAGAGCTAGCACAGTCAATGATATTCCTTTTATTACCACTCAGATGAGAACACAAAATGACATTGGAAAGCAGTGAACTCACCAGAAGGGCAGAGAAAGCCATTAAATTCAACACGCATCATATTTCATAATCAGAATCCTGCAGTCAGAGCTGACACCACTGAATGAGTTTGTTGCAGTCATGATGATATAAAACCCGCTGCATCTGCTTCCCTTGGCACTTTTCTTTGTAGACCCTTGCAGTGTATGGGCAATTAATCATCAGTAGCCAGGGACACTGCAGACCAATGCACTTTGTATTGCATAAATTGAAAATGCATCACTATTAGAGAGAAAACTGCCTTCTGTACATCTCTATTTAGATAAGCAGTTTCCTAAAGGGCTGCTGGGCTATTATGGCTAACCACTTAATTGGAGTTCTTTCCACAACCTAGTAATTGGGGTTGGGGTGGTGATGGTGTAATGCAATCCCTTTTATAGCAAGTATGAGAACAACGAAGGGAGAACGTTGCTTTCCTTACCTGGGAAGCCTGACGAGGCTCAGATTGGAGGTGAGAAAATGCAGTTGAATATACTGTATCATTTAACCTCACAAAATTAACCTCAGAAATCCGAGGGCTTGTGCGTGCCTGTGAGGGGGAGAGGGATGTTGTTTAACCTGCATGTTAATGAATTTTCAATATTCAGTGGATTACTAGAGAAAGGGTGTTGCCTGTCCTTCCATGCTGTTAGCTCTGCTCTCAGAAGAGAGTAAGCTGAGGCTTGGGGCAGGGGGGAGTTTCAGTGACACCCTGAGAAAAGGCAATTGCAAATTCAGCACTCAAATTGATCTTTTTAAAGAGAACCTGTTTTATTCTACTGTCGTTTGTCCAAGTTTTCATATGTAATGAGCAAAGATCAGTAACTAATGAAAGCAGAGGGAAATTTGAAGTAATTTAACAATGAAAATCTAGCTTTAAAACTGCATTTTCTTAGCTCTAAATTGCTGCTTGGTATAACTATTTTCTCTTGAAGGACTGTGACAGCGTTTGCAATGTCAGTGATCTTCAGTTATAAACTGTCCACACTTAATTCTAGTTGCATCTACCATCCTCCGTGGGTCTTATTTCCTAGTGTGTGCAGCAGGTGATGTGTTTAAGCAGGACTTTCTGATGCAGGAGAAGAGGYTAGGATATCGCATGAGAAGGTGGCACTATATTGATTAAAGGATGGAGAGGGAGGGTTAGACTCTAGCTCGTGTTCACAGGCTCCTGTTTATATGTGCATTAACAGTAAGACATAGGAGCGGTGCCCTGTGTCTGAGTCTGGTTGGGCTGCCTGACTTGTCTAATTGGCAGGACTTGCTTCTCCATGAGGCCGTGGCTCTGATGAAGAGACGAGAGGTTTACGAATGGCTCCTCCACGCAGGCGAGAGGGGGGAGCAGGCAAAATCATTCCCAGAAGTGTCACTCCTCACTTACTTGAGAAGTTGGTAAGTGTCATTCTCACCTAAATCGTGTGCCGGAGAACRTCGTTATGAGGATCAGTTCCTTTTCCAGCGGAGAAGGCATTAGACACTGAACTTTGAAGAAATCTGAAATTAGATCTACTCACTTGAAAGCAAAAACAAAACGGAAGTTTCTTAGTTGTTTTTATCTTGCAGAGTTTAATGAGRCTTTCATTCTAGGTAAACTGGTGGTGAGTTAAAACCAACTCTAGTTGTCAGCTGTATGGTAAAGCAGTCAACTGATTTAAGATGAAGACTACGTTGTCAACTTTTATTGGAAGTAACACAGAATATGTTCTATTTTTCAGTAATTGTGTGGTTTTCTGTGATGTAATTAGGGAAGGAGAACTAAGGCAGGAGTGAAAAGCAGTTTGAGTCTGCAACCACTGCCTGCCTCTCTCTAGTACCTAAGCAGTAATGACACCTATAGCAAAAAGCAAAAGTGGATTTGGGGGAATTTCTAATGTTTTCTACTGTCTACTATAAAGGACWTGAAAGTTTCCAGAGACTGATATAAAATGGTAAATAATTGCAATAACAATATTTAGATTAAGAAAAAGCCCTTTTGAAAGACAAGCAATGTTATCTGCTCAYAGTATTCCCACTCCTTAATATTGATTTCTACAAAATGAACTATTCAAAGTTATTGAACATTTTTCTTTAAGAAAAAAGAAAAAAGCAGTGTATGTACACACACTCAACCTTAAAAATAATTCATGTTTAAATTTTAGGTTTGAATACAGGTTACTTTAAAAAAAAAACAACATCAAGACATGGAAATACCTTGTTGAAACACAAATTATTATGCAGAAGTTTCCTAAATAATTTAACAGMTAATCAAAAATTATGACTTCTTGTTTAAAAACAAAAACCCACAKCCTACTAGCATTTTGTTCCTGTGATAACAGATGAGAGTTCTGTGTTTTAGTTGCATAGTGTACTGTCCTTGGTCAGAGCGATGGGAGCTGACCTGYTGGAAAAGCAGCTCTGCAAAGAAGGACCTGGAATGCCCCTGGACAACAGGTTGACCATGAGCCAGCAATGTGCCCTTGTGGCCAAGAGGGCCAATGGTCTCCTGGGGAAGAGAGTTGTGAGCAGGTCAAGGGAGGTGATCCTGCCCCTCTCCTCAGCCCTGGGGAGGCCTCACCTCGAGTACTGTGTCCAGTTCTGGGCTCCCCAGTACGAGAGAGACATGGAGCTACTGGACAGAGTCCAGCATAGGGCTACGAGGGTGATTAGGGGCCTGGAGCACCTGCCCTGTGAGGAACGGCTGCGAGAGCTGGGCCTCTTCAGCCTGGGGAAGAGAAGACTGAGGGGGGAGCTTATCAGTGTCTACAAATACCTGAYGGGAGGGTGTCAAGGGGATGGGGCTGAACTCTTTTCAGTGGTGGCAAGTGACAGGATGCAGGCAACAGGCACAAACTGAAACACAGGAAGTTTCACCTGAATATGAGCAGGAATTTTTTTTCCTGTGAGAGTGGCAGAGCAAYGGAACAGGTTGCCCAGAGAGGTTGTGGAGTCTCCTTTTCTGGAGATATTCAAAACTTGCCTGGATGAAATCCTGTCTAATGTGTTCTAGGTGACCCTGCTTGAGCAGGKAGGTTGGACTAGATGATCTCCAGAGGTTCCTTCCAACCTCAACCATTYTGTGATTCTGTGGTGTTACAGATGCAGAGTGATGTCTGGAAAGCTGTGTCTAATGTTGAGCTTGGCAGCTTTTTTCAAGTTTCTACTATGAATTAAAGTAGCTATATGCTAATATTCTARCCTTTACTATGCAACTAATGCTTTACTTTATAAAGTAAAATATTCTGATATCAACCATAATCTGCTGATAGTCTTTTTGTGAATATTATTCCATTTTTAAAATGACTTGGTATGTGGTCTTTGCTCGCTATAAAACTGTATTTAATATCAACACAAGATCCTCCTTTGGCATTAGATGGATGAGTTCTTCATGAGAAGACAAATGTAAGTCAAAAGGAAATGCTTCTGAAGGATAGGAAGTTTTCATTCTTAATGTACATAATTATTTTTCTCTGTCAGTATTGGTATTGGGAGATTTGGAATCGCACTGTCAATCTGTCACTTTTGCAACAAGTGCAGTAAGTTACTGCAGCAAAGTGAGGTTTTACATTTATTTGGTCCTTGGGGTGATATTGGAATTAAGACTAGAAGTAAATGAGGCCTCACTGATTTAGTATACAGTGCCTCACATGTGTTAACTAGTTAGTGTGATTTATGTGTTTCCTTCCTCTCACACACCCTCCATAAAAGAAAATCTAATCAAGATTRAAGTTATGCTGTTTTTATTGCTTTGATTCTGATGAATTATTTCAATTTTTTATTATACATGAAAGAAAAGCCAAGCAAAGCAAATTACAACAAAATATTTCAATTAAAGCTATATTTAACTCATAATACTATGCTATGTTTTGTACCTTGTTTTGCACACTGTTAGCAACACCTCGAACTGAGAATCTGATTGCAGTAACTACTACCTRCACATGTAGACCAAGAGCCCATACTGTTAAAGTATAGAATAGGTAGGAAGAAAGAACAACTCCCACTTCTATATGGCTTGGGAATGCAGAAAAATGAACTGAGGAGTCAAACAACGGGTCTGTGTCAGAGCCAAGAAGAGAAATTAGCTTCCCTCACTCATTCTAGGTTGTAAAGAAACTCAGGCCCAACGAGCAAGACTAAGTGGTATTTCTTCTAGGCTGATTGTCTCCTACAGCATCCTTCAAGATGAGCTACACCGAGGAAAGGAACCCATTCCTGGTGGTGCTGGGGAGAAGGAAGGGAATGGACAGCAGACAGAGCAATTGGCTTTCTGAAGATAGTTCACCACAGGTTCAGCAAACTTTCCTTTCCTTGCTCTTCCATCTTTGTATTATTTCAACTTGCCTTGTTTTTCCTCAGATGTGCAGAATAATAGTAAATAGGTCYATTTGCCTTTGGAGAGCAGGAATGGGAGGAGCCTTGGCCTCCCCTGCAGGAAGTAACYGCAGCCGCACGCCGAGGGGAAAGAGCAGCCTGACCAGATGGGACATCTTGGTCAACCATTGCTGCTCCGGGAACCTACAAGGAGGAGAGSAACCGTATCCCCGAGGTGTAACCGATTTACACTGCACCGAGTTTGTATAACACCATTTATCTGCCCGGGGCTGTGTTAAAACAGCAAGCGGTGTAGCCCTGTACGTGGTGAAGCTGCACGTGGATTTTGCTCTGCTCTCTGTACTGCAGTAAATTGAAGACGAGTGAATTGAGAGTGCCAGTGCCCTCCCGAAGAGGGGCGAGTTCAGCCTGCGCCTCGTCCGCTCGGCGGGGAGAGAGAGCAGCAGGAGAAAAGAGAAGCGCTCTGTTAGCGCTCTGCGAGACACCCAGGTACTAGCCTGGTATTGTAGGCACTTGAGAGATGTCAGTGTGAATTGCACAGCAAAATCGCCACCGCAGATCTGTCCGGTTGTGGTTTGTTAGCAGGCTTACGTTCTGGGAATCCTTCCGGTGCCGCTGGTCCTTCTGATCTAGCGCCGCCCCCCGACTGGAAGGGATGCAAAGCCGACTGCCTTCCGGACTTGGCTGCGCATCCYAGGGGCTTCCTGAAGGTGGGTGGCAGTGACAGCTTGGCAGTGGCCTGGTATTCTCACTATGGGGAGAAGACAGCTTTAAAATCACATAGTTATTTTGGTGGAACAACRTGTTCAAGATTGATTACTTCTGGAAGCAGTTGCAGCTGCGAGTGTAGCTGTTTAAAGACTTACAGGTGCGTTAATAGGATGCAGCAAGTCCAGGTCATCCATGTAAATCATTGCCTGCTGTTGACAAGAAATATAACAGTTTAGGCTAGTTGGGAGAACATGCACAATGCTGAAATCTTAATGGTGTTTTTTGATACAGCTGGTTTAAAAAAAAATAAAAAACCCCACAAACAATAATAATTTCTTACACAGGCTTTAATTATTTTATAAAGTCAGCAGAAATGTCTTAACATGCCTTAGATTTAACATTTTGAAAAAGCTTTAGTTGATCAAAACCGGATTCTTCCGCAAATTATTGATTTGTGTTCATTTAATACTTTTAACTGCTGTCTCTGAAAAAATCGTTATCACAAGCTTYTTTGCTGGTAAAGGAGCTCTGTAGAATAGCAGGAGGGCTGGGAGTCAGAAGACGCGCTGCAGTCAGGAAATGAAAGGGGTGGGACTGCAAGTTAAGGAAGGTGCCTCTSGTGCCAGGAGAGAAGGCAGAGTCTTCGGCTCGTCTGCCTGTCCACTTGTCTCGCTCCCTGCTTTGCTGTCGGGCAGTTGTCCATACTGCAGACGAATTAGTTCACGCCCGTGCTYCCCTCCACAGTGAGCCCAAGCTAATCCCAGAGGAAAGCATAAAACTATTTTTAAGRTCAGTTTGTTATTAACTCTGCCCCGGACAACATGGGTGCATCCAACACTCATTTGGCTTTTTCCAGGCAGGAGAGGGGTTTGGTATACCGGGTAGTCATGTGCACTCAAATGTCAGCTTGCCACATCATACTGCAAAAACATTATTCTGGTAGGTACCGTTATTTTGGCTATTTTGAACCAAAACCCCTGGAAAGTAACGTTTGAAGGCCATAGGGTCTCAGAGGGCCCCCAGGTCAAATACCGTGGGGCGTGGATGTGGCCAGCCTCTACRAACTGGTGCTAGCTCTGGGAAATGTGGATGCGAGGCCCATTTTTATTCCCTGGTGCAAATGATAAATGTAGCATGCGCCTTAGGATACTCTGGAACTAAATTCAGATTTCCAGTCATACCTCACCTTAAATGGACTTCCAGGTTGCATGTTTTCTTACTAAACAAGGAGTGCTTTAGAAGAGGTTTATAAAACTCTTTGAAAGAGTTGCATCTAAATTATGGAGAGAGACCTATTGTTTCTGACCTTGTTTATAGTATTTCATGGATTTTCATTTAATTAAGCATTTATCTGTCATCTTTTGGTTTACTGCTTCACACAGTCATTTGTCACAGCTGGCCCATGACAGAGGTAAAACTAGTTCTGTTCAGTGCTGAGGAAAAGTATATGTGAATTTATATTTAATGAAAGAAGTCCACTTCAGCCAAAGCTATTCCATGGTATGTCAGTCAGCTTCAGTGAGTTCGTATTAATTAAGCAAATTACTGTAAGGTAAGTGATTTGAAAGATTTACRGTGTCAGCACTGGCTACAGAATCACTCAATTCCCAGGTGTAAGGTTAGCCAGGAAGCTTTTGTATAAAACAGCAGACCCCACTGCCGCTGAAGAGAGCTGGGATCATTAGGGCTGGATGGAAATTAGCAAGTTATAGAGGGATTGGGAGGGGGGAGAGAGAAATTCTCCACCTCCTTCTGTCTGAAATCAAAAGGATTTTTGAAAAGTTTCCATAAAAGCTGAAAACAGGGAGGAAATTCTTTAGAAACATTTTTAAACTTACAATTTAAAGCAGTCTGCCACAAGCCAGGGAATTCTGGCCTTGTCGAGGAAATGTTGAAAGTGATGATGAGAAATGGTCCTTAAGTGCATGAGTGTTTCTGTTTTAGTTTTAGCTCTTGGTGCCTCTCGGTGCAGAATGTAAACTTGCGCTTTTTAGTGTCACTTGAAAACAAAAATTCTTTTACAGTGTTTATATATATGGTGCCTGATGTCAGAAGTGAGCAATTCAGAGAGGAGATTGCAGGAAGGAGTTATTCCAGCTCTTTGGGTTCTGGGATGTGCTTATTAGAGGTTTCAGTGATGAGTCTCCAGCCCTGGAGATTTTATGCAATTATTTTGGGTTCAACAGTGCAGCAGTTTATGTTACCATATAGACTAATCCGCAGGCTCTAAGTAAAATGTTGGCCGTTGTTTAATGTGTAACTTTTGTTTCCTTGCAGTTCCCAAATGCTTTCTTTGGCCAAACTGAAAAACAGTCTCTTAAGAAATAGCTACYCTGACTGGTGGCAATTTGGTTTTGTACCAAAATAGCTTCTGTTGCCTCTGTCACTGTGCAAATTTGAATAAGAATTTTTTATTCTCTAGCATTGGCTTTGCCACTTGGTTGTTTCTAGAGATACAACAACATAGTCAAAATTTATAAAGTGGCAAAATCTGTTCATGCAGAAGTCAGAAGGTTGAATTAGTTAACTGTAAATAAAGAGAGTAAGTCAAGTGGTAAGGCAGAAGTTAGATCCCAAAATTCTGTGTTTTTTTTGGGGTGGATCAGGCATGGAAGATTAGACCTAGATTTGAATTTCTACCGTGAGAGCTCTTAGGTAATAAAAGTGCAAGCAWGCATGTTTACTTTGAAGTTATGTGATTTTTTTTTAAACACATTAGCCGTAATAAGCTAATTTAATCTGAAATTGTCTATCTCAAAAAGCAGTGGCCTGAAAGCACACTCAATCCAAAGTGTGTTTTCTATCRAGTAACGAGCACATTACTATGTGTTTTAGGCTGAAAGCATCAGTGCAGCCRCTGAATGCGTAGGGACACCCTCAACCCTACTTTATGAAACCTCACCTTAGAGGTCTTTATGRCTACTAAAGGAGAAATGAGAAATTATAGGGGCCTGCAGGTTTATCTGGAAAGAAAATTTTGTCAACAAGSTGGAAATCGTGAAGGTGGATTTGGATTATGACAATTTTGCTTCCTTTGCGGAAGGCATTAGGAAAAGAGCATTTGATACTGAAAACAGTGACTCCTTTGAAATGGTAACTTCAGGAGCTCCGGAARACATTCAGCCCTCCATAAAAGCAAATGTTTCATAACTGAAGAGCGATGCAGCTACAGAAAGGTACAAGATCAACTTAATGCTCTGAAACAGGGCAAGGCATGAATCAGTAAACGAAGGACTGTGCACTAATGTCTTACAAAACCAACACAGGTGGTGTAAAAGCTGCCCTTCCTGCGGCTGCACGTGAGGAAAGCTGACAACACGAAGTAACCTGAGATAGGATGCAAAATAAGGATACGATGCTTTGTTTTCTAGTGGTGTCTGAATGCTGGTTCATTTTTAACCATTTCTCTCTCAAACAGCTGCAGAGGCCATTGGAATTGTACCAGTCAAATAAATTTGCCTTTATTCCAAATTTTTGCTTTCTCTAAGGTATTTAAAACCAACAGCACTATTTCTTTTGGGTTAGTAATTTATAGCTAGTAGACATTTTCATGCCTTTCCTGGTGAAGTTGTACACCTGAAACGCATGATACAGATGGGCGCTCATCTGTGTATTCATTAAGTCTAATATAGCTGAGCTTGTGCATGTAACTCATTCCAAGTTACTGAGTAGTATGGTTTCCTTTTAGTGCTTCCCGTGCGCATCCTAGTTCAGGTTTTGTACTGGCTAAGGAAGCAGCAGCAGGCRCACAGCAAATGTGATAGGAAGAGATAGGCAATGTGAATAAAGTACCATTTTGTTTGAAAAGTGGGTTGTGATTGAATACAATCTTTTTCCAGCAATATTCTTCGTATCTCGTCTCCTCCTAACCCCAAGATGATAATGCTGAGAGCTAGATTTTGAATTTTAACAAGCTGTGATTTTGCAAATAAAAGTGAAGCGGAGCTCTGATTTGAGGTAGATTTCTAACGTTATAAAAAAAAGCCATCTTGTTTGGCGTCTCTTGTAGAAGTTTCACCCATTGTGTTTGTAAGGGACTAAATGCACTCCCGCAATCTAAAGCATAGTGTTTTTGCAAAGCAAAACCAACAGAATTATAATGGCAATTTTTACTGCTCGAGCTTCTAAAATCATTGCACAGAATAACAGAAGTCTCATGTTAAACAGGAAGAGAGGGAGGAAAAGGTCAAGATTTCCCACAAAACAACTTCACGTACGTTGTGTGATYCACAAAGCTGAACAAAGAATATTGTTAGGTGTAATCATAGATCAGTGTTTTCTGTGAACTGTTTATAGCAATTCCAAGGTAACCCAGATAAACTCATTAGAAAAAACTCAGGCTTTTGAGCAACAGAATATTGTGTATTCCTGACGGTGTTTACAGTAAGTTTTGTCTGAGGCTTTGTTAACCGGTTCTCTGCTGGATTTTTCTTGGGCTCTTTAAGGATCCCTCCTTAAAGTTACCTAGATCGTAAAGTGATAGTGAAACAACAATTTCATATCACAGCTGAATATTTCGATTAAAGTACAGAGTAGTAATCTGCATTAATTGTAGCCTATTAGTTGCAAATGACAACATTTTATTTTGTTGTACTTAAAGATTTTATTAGTAACAGACGCTTTTAGTTAGTGTTTGTTGCCCCAAGAGCTTTGGAGAAACTGATTTTCTGTCAGAAAAGATTGGAATCAATTGCATTCTTCCCTTCCAGATAGTGCTAAAACATTTATTTAAAGGTTTATATGCTCACCCTGCCTTATCTGTATTCCAAGTCACTTGTCCAATGAAATAAAATTCATTCATGCCTTCCTTCACTGTGTTATTGACAAAGTGTAAGCTTTATGTGACTGGAAGCCAGAATTCTGTCTTTTGGGAATAGCTCTCTCTAAACTTGTCTGAAAGAATTATTTTATTGCGTTTTTCATGCCAGTTCAAGTATGTTTGAATGGTAAATCCTAGGAGCTGGGCTGTCTGTGACCATATCAGCCTTTTGAATTAGCAGCAGGCACAGCATGATAGAAATATTAGAGTCTAAGGAAGCCGTCTGTGTGCTACATAATTTTTTTTATTAAGTAGGGGTTTTTCTTGCACATAATAAACTGCATGTCACTTGGCTCTACAAATCAAAAACTAGGTCAAGTCAGTTTTCTAAATGCTTGGCATTATGCTGATGGAAAAGTTTACCAGTGCTGTACGTTTCCTTAGCCTGTTCTCYGTGAAAGAGCAGTGTTTGGAGAACAAGCACCGAAGACTGTTTAYGCTGCGTTTCGTTTGGGGAAAATTAGAGCTTCAGCAGCTGTTTTGCTCATCCATGCAGTGAGTGCTGCATGAGTGACGCTGAACTGTCTGCCGGGGACATAATACAAAGTAGATGTTATGAGCCAAGTGCGYGCCCTCGTACAAAAGGCAGAGTAGGTCATCGCTGAATTAAATACTTAACAAAACAAAACAACCTGGCCTTGCAACCACGGCACTGATTAAAGAGTCCAGAAGCAYGAGATGTACGTGACCTAACTGTCATTTCTCCTCACTTCTGCATTAGGCTAACTCTTGTAAGGCCAAGGAGAGGTAGAGGTAAAAGTAGAATTTAACACTACTGATCTGAGGCTAGGAAACGGGAGGAGAAAGTAATAAGGTTACCTTTTCCTTTTGTCACTCGGCACATTCACAGAGCCGACCCTGGAGAGAACGATGTGCGTAGAGGCACCAGGGTATTGCAACATATAATTCCACTACTTCAACCACAAACTAATTAAAAAAACCCCAGTTGTCCCAAACTCCTGCCTTTCTGTTTCATTTCCTCCCCAAGCAGGACTTCAGTTTAAATTAGACATCCTTTGGAGACTTGGCAATGAATAAGCCTATTTGAGTTTTTAGAGCTTTCTTAAGCTTTCTTCAGAAAAACTATCCAAGTGTTTAACAATGTGCATGGACCTAAAAGCTGGAGGCATCTAAGCTCTCAAAACTGATGGCTGAGAGAAGGGGCTGGAGAGGGAAATTAAAATTTATCGGTTTCTCACATGGAAACTGCTAAAGCTCTAAGGATGCCGTTGAGAATGCGCGTGCTCACGGGAGCAGAGCAGAGGAGGCTGCCCAGACGGCTCTCGGAGACGGGACGGGCTCTGGAGTTGCAGGCAACGGGAGCTCTCAGGGATGCAGGTGATGCCAGCAGAGCAGGTTTGTTATCCTTTTGTACAGTAGTGTTGTTACATTTTGTAGGCTTGTCAATTAGGAACGTGTCAGTCTAACGCAAGCTCCTTTGAGGACATTAGAAAACAAATTGGCTTTGAGTAGATCTTACTTGCTTATAAGTATTACTCCTCAGTGACATACTCTTATGCATCTCTGTGGACAGATCTTTTTTTCTGTGGCTGCTTGTTTTATTTCTGATCACATTTTCTTAACAGGCCTGTCATAATCCATGCTGAGATTTGGAACTGGGGAGTGCTGTTCCGGGGAGAGAGACTAAACTGAGCAGAAGTGCAGTGCCATCTATCTTCAAATTCCTACAAACAGGCACTAGATTATTCGGGAACATGTTTTGGGCAGTTGTTTTTTGTAATTTTTATTAAAGCAATGTACAAAGAAAACCATTAAGGTATTTGGAAGATTTGGGCATAAGGATAAATGCTTATTTCTATGCTAACTCTTTCTTACTGTGCTAGTGAGATCAGGCCGTGGTGTTTAACCTRCAGCTAGTAAAGTGAGTGTTGCTTCTGAACAGAGGTCCTTGCTGTCATGGTTAGTGAAGCCACTCTTGTATCTGGTAGCAGAGCCTTCTATTTTGCGGCAACAATCTTCTCCATGTGTTCAGCCTCGCAGCAAAGAGAAACCTGGTGATCTGCTTGGGGGATGAAAGAGCACAGGACTCTGCCAGCGAGCATGAAGAGCAGCTGTTTCTCCTTCAAGGTAAGCCACAGAGGCCAAGTGTACTTAGCTTGGAGATGTCTCATGTTCCCTAAYTGGATTTATTAGCACTTCTCTGGGAGAGATCAAAGCCTCAGCACCTGCCTCACGTCCTCCCTGGTTACAGGGATTAGGCTCCGTGTGCCAAAGTGTGGGAACAGTGGTGCGTCCTTTCAGAAAACTGGTGCTGAAGGCAGCTGTGGCAGAAATAGCTGTAAGCTGTGCAGTGATTCACATGCTTTTGTTCTTGGGTCATAAGCAAAGCTGGGCAGAAACCTTCTGTTTCTCTATTGTTAGATGAAATGACAATAAATGGTGGCAGGAGATTATAGTCCCACACAGATTGCGTAGCCCTGCGTGAAGTTATGCTGAACAACTCATCTTCCAGGCTCTGATTCTGGAAATTCAAGAAAACTTTTTAAATATTAYGTTTGTTAGAGGTTAGTCAATCTGCTACAGTCCAGAATCATTCTGAGCTTAAAAGGCAGTGAAATGCCAGCTGCAGCACAGTGCAAAGTATTTGTTTAACCCTACTTCAAAATCAAGCTGCTGCTGTAACAGAGSAAGCAGACCTAAGGTAGGCATTTGAGGACACTTTATCTTCTCCTCCTCCTTTCAGGAAAAGCCCCTACGTTTAGAAAGCCTCTTATTTAGTCATAGAGATCGTCTGAGTGCTGGGAGAAGGGATCCTAGTGCTACATTAAAGCTCAGGGTTCTTTTTATTTTTCAGCATGCCTTTGGAGGATGTGCGCTCTGGTTTAGCCCTGCTGTTTTTATTATCTGCCCCTATGAGAATTTGCCACCTTGAAATGTAAGCTGGGGAAGCCGTTCACGTCCARCTCCTTTCACTGGAAGTCTTTCTGGTTGAGCTTTGCAGGCTTCATGAATGTAAGTGCGAGAGCCAGACTCAGAAGGTCTGTTTGGGAATGACCCTCCTGCTCGAACACATGCACACCRCGAAAGCCGTGTTCCCCGAATACGATTAGCAATGCCTGCACAAGTCTTCTGTTGGTTCTCATAGTTCCCCGTTCATCCTGGAGCTCACCCTGACCTCTGGAGAGAGCTGTAACACAAATACTTTGCTAACAAGTTGACCTCTCAATAAGTAACCTTTTCTGTAGTGTCTGTAAAGCACCTAGTGTGGTCCTGCTCTCTCCCTAGGAGACCTTGGTCTAGCTCCAGCACGAGTGATTAACCTTAATAGCCATAAAATGCATTTCTCATAGAGTGAGGGAGAGGAACTGCTTAATCCAGTTCTCTCCTTTGGAGCAGACAGCTGAGAGAACGCTGCTGCGAAAGAGCACGGTGGTGTCAGCGCTCGTGATGTTATCAGGCCTCCCCCTCTTCTTTACTAGCACACGCACGCTGTGTGCAATAGCTCACCAGGTTAAGCGTTGCGCTGTTTGGGGCACACTGTTGTACCCTGCCCGCCTCGAGGCGGTGGTTGGCTCAGCAAACGGGATCGGCTGAAGGCAGGAGAGGGAACCKCGGTGGGAGAATCGGAGCTCCTACCAAAAGCGATGAATTTGTTCGTAATCCGGACGTGCCCCAGGAGCTAGTTTTTGAGTGACCTAGATTGTCCTCTGTTGTTGTATGTTTGTCCCTGCGGCACTGTTTCACAAGAAAGGGGGGGGAAAAAAATCAAATATGACTAATCGAAGACAAAATGCTGCTTTTAGCTGCCAGTTGGCARCTTTTGCCCTTGTGGTGGGTAGGTGGTTAAAGAAGTAGAAAGCAAATATTTGGATTCTAAAAACCCTCTTGCTGCACCTTTTCTGTGTGTTTATGTTTAAATAAGCTACCAGCTGAATAGATGATTAATCCTAGAGAGATGGATACATATGAATGTAAAAAGGTCTTTTTTTGCATTCAAGCCAGCTTGCTAAGGCTGAGCTGATATTCTACCAATTGGCAAAACTGATTTTCCATATTCGCATGGAAAGAGTCAAACATCTTAAGATGCGATAAGCTCCTGGTAGTTGTTTTTTTAGGGTAGATTTCTTGTTGTTTTTACTGGAGGAGGGAGGAGTGAGTAAGCAAACTCTGTAGAGGACTCCTAAATGGCTCGATAACCAGATAAAATAAATGACCATTCACAGAATCATAGAATCAGTAAGGCTGGAAGGGAACGCTGGAGATCTAGTCCAACCCCCCTGCTCAGCAGGGTCACCTAGAGCATGTTAGACAAGGTTGTGTCCAGGCGGGCCTGGAATATCTCCAGAGAAGGAGACTCCACAACCTCTCTGGGCAGCCTGTGCCAGTGCTCCATCACTCATCCTRAATTATCTGTGCCAAATTTTATCATTCCTATGAATCAGCTAACAACAAAAGGAGAAATATAACGTATCAAATAGACACAAATAGGTCTGGAATCCGAAGTTTTTGGTACACAATGGGACCATCATTACAAACAGCTCCTGACACATGTCACTCTGGTCCTCAATGCGGTTAAGATCACTCCTTTCATGTGGAGGGCGGTCTAACAGATTCACTTTCTATTTTGGTCGGAAATAGACTATTTCAAAGTTTATTAAAAAAAAAACAAAACAAAACACACACACACACACACACACACACACACACGGAAGAACAACCCCAGAATGACAACAAAAACCCACCACAGTATAAGCAAGTATTTTCTGAGATTCTGAATGCTGATCTGCAGTGGGCTGTTTGAGGCCAAAACATTTCAGGACTAGCTACTACTATTAATCCTTTAATGTTTAAACCCTTGCAGAGAAGAATGAGGTTGCTGTAAAGTGATAGCATGTCAAACCTAGGAATATAGTATGCTCTGTTTGCTCTGGTATTAAAAGAAAAAAGTGCTACACTAGGCAGGAAGTAGGGGATATTGAAAACTTCCCTCATCCTCCCAATTTTGGTTCTAGTTCTCAATTTTAAAAGCTTTCAAGTAACAAGTATTGACCCAACACATAGTCTTTCCTACTAGATAAATTGTCAGGGCATTGGAGCATAAGAAGAAAGGCCTCTGATCAGCAATCACTGCCAATTCGACAGGACTGAGATATTTCCATGCAGCCGGTAGTGAATAAGAGATGGTCGYGTTTGTTAGGGTCTGAACAACTTATGGAGCAGTTTGTTTAGAACAAACTTTGGATTGCTCACCTTGAAAAGATGAAATTCAGCAGGAATCTGTGTAGCTCAAGGCTGGGGGAGAGCTCTACACCAAACAGAAACCCAGCAAGAGGATTTCTTGTAAGCCCTCGGAGACTCCAGAATGCTTTGTTTGACCCTGCTTTACCCTGTAGTTTAGAGAGCTGTATGAAATAGTAAGTAATAGGAGAAAATGAATGCTCTGAACTTTACAAATGTCAAGAGCCTTGATCAGAGACTCAGGCTGATTGCTGCAGGGATGAAGGAATTGGTTTGGAGATGCTCAGCTGAATAAGGAAACTAGTGGGAATCCTCAGAAATATTAAGAGAAGAGGACCTCTCCCCCCACTATTCAGACTAGGACGGCCAGGGTTGGATTTGCRTGGCCTCACATAGCCTGTTCAGTAAAAGCAGTCTCATTTCCTGGAGTAGGAGGCATTCACCAGTCCCAGTCCTTTAAAGGTTAATGAATTTAGTTCAGAGCCTAGTTTTCTGATGTGCTGATTGGAGAAAATGCTTATCACTATGAATAGCAAACCAAATGGGAAAATAACTCCAAGTTTACCCAGAAATCTGCAGTTAGATTTCCCCTTGCCTTGCCTTGGTTTACTCCTAAWAACGCACGGCTTTCACAAAGGAGCAAGGGGCCGTGTGGTGGGATTTCCTAACGACGAACTGCGTAGATGGTTCACAGACGTCAGAAAAGATGTAAAACCAAGTCAACCCTCCTATTAGCTGTTACCTAGCTAACAATTTGTCTTCAAGGTCTCTGTTACAAGAGGGAAACCCACCTTGCGATGTTACCCTCGCTTCTGCAAACATCCCCGTTGTATACGAGATAGACTATGCGGGAAGATAAAACAGCCCTTCTCGTTCCAGCAAAGCGTCAGACACACTGATGCTGGACACATTTGAAGGGCAAAGATTGGAAGTGATACAAACAAACAAAAAACTCCCCTGCCTCACAGACATCATCTTTGGATTCAGGAAGGAATCATCTGCCCCAATGTTCCCATAATCAGACTTCTAAAGCATCAGATCTGTGCAAAAATATCCTCAATGGGAAGACCAACAGCACTAGGATTTTGTTGTTGTTTCCATGTGATTAGAGATATGTAACTTCTTGGTAGGCATGACCCTCTCTGCTTCAGCTGTTTTATAATRGATTTTATTGAGCCAAAACTTTTCTTTTTTAATTACAGGGATTAAATTGTTTTCTCATTATAGTCTTTTTAGAACTAATTGTTGTTTTGTTTTCTGATGCTTTCTGTGTGTTTGTTTTCAGCTAGAAAAGGCRCTTGGGAAGTCTGCTAAACCCAGGTAAATTTAAGAATGTACGAAAGATTACAAATTTTGGCATTTAAAGTATTGGCTTATTAACTCAACTTCAGAAAAACGAGTTGGTATGTCAAGAAGAGACAGGGGAAAAAAATTGTTTTGCTTATGAGACTGAAGACCAGAGAGAAAAGAAAACAATTTCTCTGATCACCTGGAACAAAGTCCAGCCTTCTCCTCCCACCAAAATAGTACAAAGGCTATGAATTAAAGCTGCTTTTTAATATATAGGGCTGCTRGTCTTAACAGAGAAGGTATCTACTCAACAAGCAAATTACTTTTATAGGAGCAAGACATTCTGAAAACAGACTCAGGTAAGTCTTGGAGAGCTTATGATATTTTACAGGATCTCATCGGTAGCTCTAATAAACTAACATTAACTCATTATATCATATAGACAACAATATCTGAAAGTATATAATGGAATAGATCTGCCCCAGGGACTTATTTTGCCTGAAGTTTGTTCTTTATTTCTCTTCCCAGTGCAAAAAGAGTAGGAGTAAGTATTTCAAATTGCTAATAACCTTAGCAAGACTTCTAATTGATTCCTATTTCTAGAAAAAGAAATAAGCAAGCCTCCTAGCCTTAAGCTTCCCTAACTTTACCACAAGGAGAGCTGACCATAAACTAGACTGCCTGTGTTGTTGCTACTTATTTTATGATGGACCCCTCTGATGTCCAATTATGACAGAGATCTGAATTTGAAAGACCTGAAAGCTCTTTGCTGTGAAAATGCTGAGCCAACCTTTTCTAGCAAACTTTGATATATAAGAAGGGGCTGGTAATTGCCACTTTCATTCCTAAACCTTGCAAATGACATAGTAAACAGTTACTTGATAGGATCTGCTTTTAGATCTCACTGTAAGAGTTAGACAATTTCAGAGAATAAATCATTTTTCTTCTCCGTTTGTGGCTTACCCCCCCCAGATGTCTAATTACATAAGATAAATGTGTGTAAACGTGAGCTTTATCCACCATAATCCAACTTCTACCTTACTTGTTTATATGAAGARGTTAATAAGCTCAGACTATTTACCATGCTGCTTAAGGTAGTAATTTTAATGCTTTATGCAACTTCATGGTCTTTCACCAGGATAAAAAGGAATGGAATCAAGAGATGATCGTCTCTGATTGGTCTGGGTTCAATAACAGAGACTTTTAACTTATGAGTCTATGAGCAGAAATGCCAGTAAACAGATTTGCAGAAATATTTGATTTGTTTTCCAGGAGCATTAATTTTCATTTTTATCCTGTTTACCCTTCTGTGTAATAATTTCTCATTCCTGATTTGGAGAGTAGACTCATGCATTATCATTCCAAATGCCACAAAATTCAATTAAGGGCTGGCAGCAGCATCCCTTCTTGGTTTGTGAATGATTGACCTCCATCGAGAAAACAGGAAGACTTCTTCCATCACAAGGCACAGTTGCTAATTTTAACAGAGTAGATAGCTTTAAGATATGCAACCCATCATTAAACAATATAGGAATATTTTTTTTAAAATGACTCAAAGGGTGCTATCCTTT
Organism: Rhea americana; assembly: GCF_003343005.1. Classification (NCBI taxonomy): domain Eukaryota; kingdom Metazoa; phylum Chordata; class Aves; order Rheiformes; family Rheidae; genus Rhea; species Rhea americana. Next base: position 70,988 of record NW_028186740.1, read on the forward strand.
AGTCTGGGGGAATAACTATTCCTTGAACTTTGTATGGAGTATGGTTGTAAAATAATGTAGCACCTCGGGTACTGCCCTGCTGAAATTATTTCTCTGTCCTTCAGCAATCCTTTTACATTACCAGGGTCCTTTATCAGCACTAGCCCACAAGAAGTATGGATGCAACTGTTGTAACACTACCCCTAAAAAAAGGAAGTTATTTTTGCTGTAAGCTTTGATYAACCAACAACACAGGCCTTGCTTACACATACTTTTAGGTTTCTTCCCACGAGACTGCACAGCTCACAGCCTAGGTCCCCTGGGTCCTGGCAAGCACTCCCCAGTCCCCTCGTATCTACCAGGGTCCAACCTCCACAAGCCCCACGCATGCTTCTAGCAGATCCAGGCTGCCTACCAACTTGATCATCTTTTAGTCTGTCAAGCTTTTAGCTATCCTTATCTCAGGTCCACAGGCACCTGTCAGTATGATGGAAGCAGCCTATATAGGAGGAACTGTTGATTCTGGTCTTCTGTCTTTATTACTTTTTAAATATTCTCATTTATATTTCACGATGAGCAAAAGTTTCCAAGACAAGTATTAATTAATTTATTTAGAAAGCTTAGAGGTCTTTGAGCATGCTAGAAAACACCCCACTCTTCCCCTCACCCAGAAAGCACTTTCTCAAGATTTCCAGACTTTTACCAGTGTAGCAGATAGTCACGTTTTTCTTTGTTATGAGAGAGCAAGGCATGGATTAAGTGTTCTGTTTAAAAGCATGCTAGGCTTTGACACATTTTGCTGTAGCCAAGACAATTCTGTTGAAGTATTATCATGATTTACTTGAGGTAAATCAGCAAATAACTCATGTTGCCCCATASGGCCACTCAGTCTAAGTGTGTATTTTATACATACAGAGCCCTATARCTTCTGCAGTTGGCACCTTTCTTTCAACTCAATGTAGAGATTACACAATAAGGCAGAGGTRTTTAGAGAGATGCTGCTGGAGGTGCCTAAGCCCCCAGGCTTTGTTCAGGCAGCTCCAATCTGAACAGATCACTTCCATACCAAAAGCAAAGAAAAAGAAGAAAAAAATCTCTGGAGTGCAATGCAAAATGTTTTCTATTAATGGCAACATGAATGTTACTGCCGAGCTGCGTTATGCCAGATGATTGTATGCAGCAGAAGGCAATTTAACTCACCAGAATTCTGCTTTGCTTCTCTCCCCAGGTTAAAAATCTGATCAGATGCCGGCTGTATACGCAAAATCATCAAGTGACTGCAGAGAACTCCTTGCAGAACACAAAGCAATATCCTAGCAGACGACAACTAAAACAAACCCTGCCGCCAGGGGAAGCAAACAGCGGGGCTGTAGGTTCCCACTGACTTCCCTAGCCCTTCGTTGGCAGGGGAAGGGTTATTAAACCTTTCCACTTTGCTCTGAAGCACTGCAAATAGAACGGTAAGTCTAAATAATGAGGTGCATGCTGTTCCCTTCAATATGTGCTGCAGATAACAAGCAGGGACTAAAATCAAATGGAAATGGTAAGTATAGCTAGAGGCTATGTGCCCACCACGGAGCTGACTCCTGAAGCGTGTTGAGGTGTATACCTCGTAGTAGTGTKGCACATCCTGCGGTTGTGACAGCCTCATGCTGTAAGCGAGGCTGTTCCAGGGTACTCRTAGTGCCAGTGATCCCTCTTAAACACCCACACGGAGAAAACTGCAGAAAAGGGAAATTAAATCTTGAGATGAGAGCAGTAGTTCTCAGACTTTTCTTCTCGTATCCACATGCTGACTTCCCCCTCTCCTGCCTTCTGTGTCCCCAAGGAAGGTGGCAATTACAATTGTATCAGGACCACTTTCCTGATAATAGCCCTTGTGGGTTCCTCAAACCCAGCTTGGGGTGACCCTTGGCAACATAGCCTGATGTGGAGGGTCTTTTGGAGGGGCCTGCTTCTCATGCCTGCCCCAGGCAAATCCTCCCTGCTCTGGTTTGAGAATGCCCATGTTAGAATAAGCCTGGTGCAAGAGCTCAGAGATCTGCCTGTGATTGCTGGCGGAGCTGAGAGCAGCTAGCTTTCAACTGCCAGCAAGCAGGGTGTATGCAGGGGTTACACTGAGACTGACATTATTTTTCATTTCTCAGACTACATCATTTCTCTGCTCATCTACTGCAAACACTTAAACTCCTAAAGTTGTTCTTTTAGGAGCGGAAACCTCAGAAAGAGGGTACCTGCCTAGAAAAACCTGTTGAGAGAAGAAATCTGGGTACCAGCCCTAGGACTGATCACAGTCGCATATAAGACAACTGATGCCTCATCCAAATTTCTATTTACCTATTATGTCATTAGTATGTTGGACAGAGCCATTCACCTAGATCTGGAACTARCATTTTTAAGAGCAGACATAACTATTCATAAACAAAAGATAGGTCTTCTACATATTCTGATATTTTAGGTATTCACAGCATGTCCAAGACATTTACCAGCTGTATTAGTTAYTGGATTAGAATTACAAGGTGAGGTCTTTTTCCTGCCTGAACCAGGTATTGAGGTAGGAATTCATGTCCATTGGGGGCAGGTTTAGCTCAGCTGGTTAGAGTATGGTCCTGCTCCTGCCAAGGTCACGGGTTCAATCCCCRTATGGRCTATGCTGAGGGTTGGACTAGATGATCCCCRGAGGTTCCTTCCAACCTTACTGCTCTATGAAAAGTGGTCAAAGTCATGGAATCATAGAATCAGTAAAGTTGGAAGGGACCTCTGGAGATCATCTAGTCCAATCTCCCTGCTCAACCAGGGTCACCTAGAGCATGTTAGACAGGGTTGCATCCACGTGGGCCTTGAAGATCTCCAGGGAAGGAGAATCCACAACCTCTCTGGGCAACCTGTGCCAGTGCYCYGTCACTCYCACAGGGAAGAAATTGCCCCTCACGTTCAGGCRGARCTTCCTGTGGTTCARTTTSTGCCCRTTGCCTCTTGTCCTGTCACATCGGACAACTGAAAMGAGTCTGTCCCCATCCCCTTCACACSCTCCCTTCAGGTACTTATACACATCGAATAGATCCCCCCGCCTTGGTCTTCTCTTCTCCAGGCTAAAGGGGCCCAGCTCTCGCAGCCATTCCGCAGAGGGTAGATGCTCCAGCCCTCTGATCATCCTCATAACCCTATGCTGGGCTCTCTCCAGTAGCTCCGTGTCTCTCTCGTACTGGGGAGCCCAGAACCGGACACAGTACTCAAGATGAGGCCTCCCTAGGGCTGAGGAGAGGGGCAGGATCACCTCCCTCGACCTGCTGGCAACACGCTTCCTAATGCAGCCCTGGATACCATTGGCCTTCTTGGCCACAAGGGCACGTTGCTGGCTCATGGTCAACCTGTCATCCATCAGTACTTGCAGGTCCTTCTCTGAAGAGCTGCTCTCTAGTAGGTCAGCCCCCAGCTTATACTGGTGCCTAGGGTTATTTCTCCCTAGGTGCAGGACTCTGCACTTGCCCTTGCTGAACCTCAGGAGGTTCCTCTCCACCCAGCTCTCCAGCCTGTCCAGGTCTCTCTGAACGGCAGCACAGCCCTCAGGTGTATCAGCCACTCCTCCCAGCTTGGTATCATCGACAAACTTGCTGAGGAGGCACTCTGTCCCCTCATCCAGGTTATCATTGATGAATAAGTTGAAGAGGATGGGGCCCAGTACTGAGCCCTGGGGAATGCCACTAGCCACAGGACTCCAACTAGACTCCACGCCACTGAGCACAACCTTCTGAGCTCTGCCTTTCAGCCACTTCTCAAGCCACCTCACTGTCCACTCCTCTAACCCACACTTTGTGAGCTTATCTAGGAGGATGCTATGGGAGACAGTGTCAAAAGCCTTGCTCAAGTCAAGGTACACAACGCCCACTGCTCTCCCCTCACCTACCCAGCCACTCATGCCATCATGGAAGGCTATCAGATTGCTTAAGCAGGATTTGCCCTTGGTGAATCCAYGCYGACTACTCCCSACTGCCTTCTTTTCCTCCAGATGCCTGGAGAGGACATCCAGAATGARCTGTTCCATCACTCACCTTTCCAGGGATGGAGGTGAAGCTGACTAGCCTGTAGGTGCCTGGGTCCTCCTTCCTGCGCTTTCTGAAGACAGGACTGACACTGGCTTTCTTCCAGTCCTCAGGCACCTCTCCAGTTCTCCAGGACCTTTCAAAGATGATGGAGAGCGGCCTGGMRACAACATCCACCAGCTCCCTYGGTACTTGTRGGTGCATMCCAKCAGGGCCCAKGGATTTGTGGATGTCTAGCCTGCTCAGAARGTCTCTAATCCTATCCTCCTCMACCAAAGGAAAGTCTTCCTTTCTCCAGRCTTTCTCYCTCRYMTSCAGGCTCTGGGATTCYTGAGGGCTGCCCTTAGCAGTGAAGACTGAAGCACAGAAGRCATTCAGTAACTCCGCCTTCTCTGTATCCCYTGTCACCAGGGCCCCTGCCCCATTCAGTACCGTTCCTTCATCTTCTAGGTGGAGCTAGATGAGGAAAAAGTATTTTTACCTATGAAAGCTTAAGGGTTAAGATAYATCCCAAATCGACCTCAGGCTGAGATGGAGACCTTTAGCAATTTATATGCGCATGCCAATCACAGAGACGCTGAAATGATCAGGATCCTCGGCTGGGAGTTCAAAGACAGCTCTCAAAGCTTTGTTCTCCCATTTAAGTGCCTRAAGTACCACTCCGGTGTTTGGGGAGGATTAATCTCTCTCTTTTGAAGCTGACAAAACTTTTCTGATACAAAGCCAGTTTCAGATTTAGATTCAATTCCCCTCTTTGTTATCAAAAAAAAAAAAAAAAAATCGCGAGAGTCCTTCCACACTCCTGAAGATTGAAGATTGTTATTTTTCAGCGAGATTCAGTGAATGTCATCAGTTATTAGCAGTTGATGATCCTGTTATCAGTTAGCAATACCTAGGGTATGGACCAATGCTAATGATCACAGGTGGTGATCTCAGCGTGCCCGAGTTGTTTCTGAAGGGGACCTGMCATTTTCAAAAGGGTCTCCAGCTACTTACCAATTCTCTGGGCTAATTCCTAACTATGACCTGGCATGTCCAAGCTGAGTGTATCTAATCTGGCTAATGCTTCATAAACTGACAGATTCCAGAATAATTCTGTTTTATATTTTCAGATAGGCATTTTACAAAATGTTTGGCTTCAAGAAGTGATAATGATAAGTAAAGAAGTTAATACTAGAGTGAAATGGGAACACTTGTCTAAATGAAGATTTTGCCATTCTGGGGCTCTGGTTTGGGAGTAGAGCTGATTGYCAAAGCTACTGAATAACAAATTCTTTTTCAAYTCCTTTTCAATTTTGGAGCCAATAKAAATTCCAGTGAAAGTTCCTAATACTATTTTTCTCTCTTAACCTAATTAAAAATGGAAAATTTATGTACTCCTAAATGGAATTACTTTCTCCTGAGCACTGCAGARGGAGTTATTTCTCATATACCTCTGAAAGGATGGGTATTGATGTTAATGCTTTGCTCCAGCTATGATACTTGAATTCTCTTTACAAAAGTAGTACTTTTAAGTTGTCCTCTCCGAGACCGTGCTCCTTTCTGATGTGCACTGCTGATATTAACTTGGGACAGTATCACCCTGTTTCTGTTGTTAGTATATTAAATRTGGAATTGGAATTTTAATTTTAGCAGATTTACCTGCTGAAAGTTGAGAAAACCCTCAGCATGGTTCAGGAAAGCAGTTGTTTTTAAAGATCATTCTTTTGTGGAAAACTTGGTATTCTTTTAAAAAACTTCAAAAATGCTTGATTTTGATTAATTTTTGAAAAAAAAATGCTTGAAGTCTCAGAGAGGAATTGTGTATTTTTTTCTTGAACATCTTTTTTTAAAGATTATTTTTTCAATAGAGTTATGTTAAAATTGATTATTGGTTAGCAAGAGCCTGCCATCACTTTTAGAGTGATATTCTAGGGTTTTACCAATACCCTGTTAATAGCTTAACATGTAGTTAGTTTCCCGAAAGCAGATTTCACACACTTTCTGTTTGGAAGAGTGTATTATTTTGTAGCTTAACTCTGTTTTACCATAGTATTGCTTCCAAAATACTGAAGGCATAAAATGCTTTATGGTTCGAAGATAAACTAGCACAAGGCACTATGTAGGAATATAGAGAAGGATCTGAGAAAGTGCTAAAAGCGTTATTGCAGCTACAGAATGGACTCTTAAATCTTTTATGCAACTTGATCAGTTCCCACTGGAACCACACTGTATTGTTTTCATAAATAAACACTAAAAGTTGCTGTGCACAGTGTTTCTGGACCATAACAGACTGCTTTTGTGCCTTAACAGGTTTTGTGTTAAATTGTAAACTACAAATGATCCCATGAAAAATTCTGTTTTCCAGCAGGTTGCTTGTGAGTGGCAAGTCATCACTCTTGATGCTCTACAAAGCAATTGCGTTTGTGCAGCGCTGTACCGTAGCCAGTCGCCTTGGTCTCCTGGAAGCTTTGCCACTCATGGAACGGCTGGAAGGAGCAGCCCAGCACCKTTTTCCTCCCTGAGGCAAGAGATGGGTTTTCTAGACTGGAGTTTGCCTGTGATTTTGAGTTTAAAGAGGTGATTCCTGTTCACACCTTGATTTTTTTGAGAGGAGAAAATTGTTAAAGACTAATTCTCCACGTTTATCTGCTCAACAAGTGCAACACTGAAAGCTTCTATATATTGAATTGTCTTTTCTGTGCAGAAAGGACTTTCAAACCTCTGGCTCATTGCTCAGTATTACCAACCCAATTAAGCGATGGAGTTTGGGTTGTCCATTTTTGATGGTACAGTTTAACCTTCCACTAGACCATACCTTTTCCAGTTCATTTTTTAAATGGAGTGGTTTCCAGAGAGCTCAGACTGTGGAAAGGTCTCCTGTCCTGCACTGGCTACAGCTCAATGATTTGCAAGGCACAAAATTCTACGTCCTCTGGGCTCTAATCCCCAGACTGCCCTCTCCACCCAAACTCTGCATGCTTGCATTGCAGTCAACATCCTTCTGCCCCAAAGAGTCTGGAAAAAATATTTGTCAGAGAAAAGGCAGTTTTTCCAGACTACTGCAACAGTTTGTTTGAAGATCTGTAAGGATGATTTTGAATTTCTTGTTACTCTATATGGGAAGTAGCAATACAACTAAGGAAGGAGAATGACCATTAAAAAAAAACCCTTGTCTGTTAGCCAGCTGGCTACAAAAAGAGGCCAAGAGGTACTTCCTTAACAGAAAGATACAAGTAGAGGTGGTAAAGAGCAGAATGTTTTATTCAAATAGATCTCCATAAAGTATAGCAAAGAATATTTTCTATATTCAGTWCTTAGCATCTGAGAAACATGGGATAAGAGGTTATTAAAAGAACCTCCTGAAAAGTTTCCCTGGAATGTTTCCAAGAGGAATTAAGTGATATTGGAGAGTGGAAATAACACATACTATGTCCTCCCAAGCAAATTATAAGTCATTATGGTCAAACTCTAAGCACTACTATYGATTAAAAAAGTGCAGGTGACTGTGTGAAAGTGTACTCTGGAGAACAGAATGAAGGGAAGAAGAAAAAAGCCCCATAAATGTGCTTTCAGAGATAAGGCTTCTGAAAGGAGGTTTGGAGAAATCTATTGTATTCCAAGACTCTAGAAGAGTCCAGACCATAAATACTGAACCAAAGCATTTAGTAAGTGAACAAAGTATTTTAAGTGTTGTATAAGAGAAGTTTAAGTTCAAGTACTGTATAATTCTGAATTAGTGACAGAAATGCGGAAGGGGAAAACTAGTGTAGTCATCATTTATAGGCAGTGATGTGATTTGACCTAGCCCTTAATGTAGACACAGAAACGGGGCTTCTGTTAATGTTGTTCTAGGAGTCAGTAACCTGTCTGAAATTCCTCTATAGCTAAGGCAAATGCCTGCATTGCTCAATAGAAGAGGATTATGCAGAAAGTATTTTAGCCAAAATGACGGGGTAATTGATACATCAGGTTTTTCCTAAAGAGACTAAAATATGACAGTATACCATATTCCACTTAGTATGCAAATGGTGCTCCTTCAGAGAATGGGTGGTAGGTGTAAGGATCAGCAATTAAAAAAATTAATAATTAAAAATCAAGCTATGAAGGAATGCAACCTTCCCACCATGTTTTGGCAATGAGCTCAGTATGTTGGGTATAGCTATAGTCACTACTGCTTGTAGCAGAATGGGATCCTACCTCTTAAGACCACAGCCTTTCTCACTGAGCTGAATTGGTAAGTTCTTGGGGGCAAAAAAACCCCAGAGATGGATGAAGCACTTGTRTGTGTCGAGGCACAAATTTGCTATTAACTGTAACTGCTAGCAAAGGGTRTTTACACAAAAGGGAACAACCCTCTCTAGGTCTGCTTGGGAAAACTTTCAAAACACAAACTAACACTTGCCCATTCACATTCAAGATTAAAAACTAAGCTTGAAAATGGACAGTGTATATAAACAAATCATTTGTTCCAGAGTGGAAAAGTTTCTTAGTCTAAAGCAGAAGTAGCACTTTGAAGTACCAGTCTCCACCTCTGAAATACCCCTGGGCTGTTTACTCTTGGCTGGAATATGCAGACAGCTTGGAGAGAGAGACATGAAACAAAAATATYGATAGTCCAGTGCATGAGGATCAGTTAAGACTGAGGTCCTGTTGAGTTAGGATCTATATACACGCACATAGTAACTGCTGTTCTTCTCTTGAGCCTGCTGCTCTTTAAATAAAAAGGATTATTATCCTTATCTTACAGAGGGATCGAGAAATTTATTAAAAAAAAAAAAAGAAGTCCTAGATGAACCTTGTGGCAGAGCCAGAAATTGAACCTGAAGGCAGGATTGATTGCTTAAAAGCAGGAGGCATCCATAACAGGCCAGTGGATSTAGCACAGGACTTGCAGAAGAGCTGCACTGATCTGAAGTTGAAATTGGATACCAGGGTAGATACCCTGCAGCATCTAGAGTGATATTTGGGCAGCTGAATCCTAGATTTGCACCTTGGCCTGTCATTTTTTCCAAAACAGCTGTACAGCAACAGAGACTTGTTTTCAAAGCTAAGTTTGTGTGAACATGGCACAAGTTACAGATATAGTATCTATTCCTGCRTGACTGAGCTGATTGTTCAGCACCTTAATTGAATACAGCACAAGTCAGCAGGAATTTAGACACAAAACAGAACTGAATCCTAACACAYCTTTCTTTAAGCTGTTTGTGAACACAAAGGAGATAAGACAGAAGAAATGAGTAGTCATTTAAAGCATGCATTACTGCTAATGCTTGCTAGTTCCACTTCTCATATATCAATGTCACTCAAGTCAACTAACAAGCATAAACCCTAAAGTCGACTTGAACAATATTTTCTTTCTTCTCTGCCCCCCCCCACAAAAAAAGTGAAGCTCATAAAGAGTTTTTAGTTAAATGCCACCAAAAATGCATTGATGCTGTCTCCTGACATACTTAGGAAGGATATCTTAATACAGAGATTAAAGAGAAGTAAAAATCTTGGTCAGTGTTCATTGAGGGCAGCTGAAAACTTTTTATACACACAGATGTGCTGATTTAGGTTAGGTTTCAACTCCCTTCAGTTTGTAGRCTCAAAACTAAGAGTGCTTCCAAGAAATTTCTCACCCATCTGTCCTATTCCCTTCCTTCTAGTGTGGAAACTTTTGGTGTTATGTGTGACGCTGCTTTTGTTATTTACAAACCTTCCTCTGGGCTGTTACCCACAACTGGCAGTTTCTATGCTTCAGTTAGGTCCAACTCCTCATCTACTCACTCAATATTTTACTATGACTCATTGTCTTGTTGTGCCTCAAAATTCAGTCTGATGACTGATGTACTGATGAGTACATACAAAACACAGAGAAATGCTTCTCCCTACATACCTATTTTTTGATCAATATTTACACACTCTCCATTCATTTTAGGAGCTAATTTACACTTAATATGCACAGCATAAGGTATCTTGAGAGACACCCAGGACTGACTTCTGGCTGTTCTCCTTGTAATGGTGACCTGCATGGCAACTGCAGAAAGTACCACCTGGTCACAAAGCCAAAGGAGTTAAGTGGCTTTTCTTTGAACACTGTACATATTAAAAAAGTACTTTGCAAAGTCTTTGCATCCTTTCAGGAACTTCCTTTCATTCAACTTTCCTCATGGACCATTTGTTTTTTACTTGCTACCTTCAGAATTTATCTCCTCTTCACTGACTCCATCCACAAAGGTGTAAGGGTGTCCTCGCTCAGCAGATATCTCTTGTTTTCCTTGACTGATTCAGTATTTTCACAGTGATGCCTTAAGTTTCCAGCAGCAATTGACCTGGCAGAAGAAGTTTTGTCCAGAGCTGTGTGAATGCAACAGCTCCTACTGGCTTTGAGTCAGGCCTTAGAAGAGGAGGAGTAGAAGTTGCTAACGCTTTTTCATTAGCTCRTAAGGTAAGAAAGCTATTTAAAAAAAGTCCCTTTGCCTCCTGTTTACGTAGCTCCTCTCAAGGAGGGGATGAGGAGGTGGGTGAGTGAAAGTCAGAATTGATGGAAAGAAGAATGCTCCCTACAAAACCTGCACTGCATAGGAAATAGAGCATGAAAAGGATTTGTGCTGTGATGTTGAGATTAGAGAGAACAAGCAACATGAATTAGCAAGTGGGAATGCAAATTTCGTACATTCAAGTGTAACTTCAGTGTAATTCCAGAGATGTGGGTGTATGAAGAATTGTACAGTCTCAGAAGTAATATTAAAACTGTTTCTCTCCACTGGCTGGAGCCTCTGTACAGTGTGTTAGGTGGCCCCAGACTCCGTTGATCTGTGTCTAGAGCTGATGCTTTCCTCCCACTCTTTTTTAGCAGTTTTCATTGCATGAAATTACAGATTTTATTCATGCAGTTACTTTACGTTTGGGATATGGAGCTGAGAAACACCTTCAGTCACCTCGCAGCTATGAAGCTGGTTCTAGTCCAGTCTGAACTAGGCTGAACTGGGCTGCTCGAAAACCTGCCCTGCTGCCGMGACTGTACCTGTTGTGTAGCTGTACTGCTCTTTTCATCTGACTCTTCATAATAGCTGGATATGAGCTACAGTTTGGAATGGCTACACGACTACTTATGTTCACTAYTGATGTCAACATGAAAGAAGTCAGGCTGTTGTAGTTCCAAGTGGCAAGCTCGTATCCAATTGCATGACCATGCTGCCTCTTCCTGGCCTGTTCCTCTTCTAGCAGCAGGAGGGGCACTGCTCTTCCTCCAGAGAAGAGCCAGCACTCTGAAACTTGCTTCAGCCTCACAGTATTAGGTTGACATATTAAACTATTCATAGAGGAAGGAAATGCAGATCATTTATGGGACTYACTAGTGCTAGATTATGCAAATATTGATAATAACCACGCACTAGTAACAGTAGTGACCACTGCCAGCAGAAGCTGGTGTGAGGTAGCTGGGTGAAAGCCAAGACAAAAGGCAGCCACGTGCAGTGTAGGCCGTATCAGAAAGCTACAGATTATCCAAAGRCATCCATAAATATGCTTAGCTTTGAAATGAAATACTGGAAAATAGGTGACACAGTCCTGAAGGAGGCATCAATTAGGCRTGCTCTGCCAGTGACTTGCTCTCAAGGGAGATTGTCACACTTTGAGCAGAGACAGTAGTAACTAACTAAAGATGACCCTGGGTCCTTTAGAGAGGGGTGGAGGAGAGAAAAGCAGATTTGCAAGAAAGGAGAAGTACTAGTAAACAAAAGCTTCGTTGCTTTTTTGGTCAGGTGGGTCAGTAACCCTATAGTGCAGTCTCAGCCTTCTGTTTCTCCCTCTGCACCTACCTGGAAGGTGAGGGAACTGGGGCAGAAGTTAATAGAGATGAATTTCTTAATGCACCTTTCTTCAGRTTCAAGTCCTCTTCCCCCTGAACTTGGAGCTCAGAGTTGTTTATGTTCACTGTAATTCTTTAAAGCACCAAAACCAGAGGTTGGTTTTTAAATACATATAGTTCCAGTCACATCTATGGGACTCTGTAGTTACATATAGTAAAATGACTAAATGCTTTGCTGAATCAGGGCTGTCACGTACCAAAAGATTTTTGCACCTAAAAGGGTTAGATGAAGCACCTACTGAATATGCAGACTAGAAAAAATAACTTTCTTGCATAAAAACATTTTTAAAATCTTACCAACTTTATGGAGGAGGAMTATATTTCAAAATAAGAACAATTGTTAAGCCATTTTCCTTTAATTCTTCAGGAATGAGGCCTATGTTTTAAAAGGAAAGACTCTAGATCTAAGATTGCCTATGCCTCTACAAGTCTATTGCCATATTTAAGGTCAGTTGGATCATCATCATTACCTTCACCTTTCCACAGCTCTCTACCTGTCTTGATCTGTGAGCTCCACATTTGAATATAGAAATGACAGGTTTAGGGCTTCCTTCRTATTCTCCATTCATTTACAGGTTCTAATGATAGAAACAGTCTTTTCTCACCCTAATTACCTGTCCTTCCCCCTGAAATTGGCATACTTGCATTGTAATTGCTATACTTGGCTTATAACAGAATTTTTGTATTTCCTTACTACAGCTTCTCTGTGTGTTGCTCTTCCCTACTTGCCCCAAAACTTATCTCACTGCTTCATTTTTGGAGTATTTCATTGCATTTCCTTAAGGAAATCAACTCCTTCATTGTACAAGAAAGCGGAGTTCTGTTTTCCACTTGAATACATTTTTAGGCAACAGAGAGGGGAGGAGGAATGAAGTGGATGATTTGGGTTCTTAAAGGAATAAACTCAAACTCCCAAAATATAGTGCTAGTTAAATTGCAAAGGAGCGAGTATGTAATTTTCTCAGTAGCAAAATATAGCTACATGTATCTAAATCCAAGACATTCATCAGCCCTTTTATAGGATAAGACAGGGCTCAGAAATGATTTTCTGTTTAAGTACATAAGATCAAACATGTTTGTCATTTTAGCCTTCTCTTTATTCTATCTGATTTCAAGATCTTCAGACAGACTCTCTTTAGATGTCACTGCTTCAAGCTTCTGCTTTTATCACATTAACCACTCTTCATGAGCTTTTACACATCAAAATGTCTTTAGATACATTGTTGAAGAGAGAGTACTTATGAAGACTTTTCAATAAGAAGTTAGAGAATCTGTGCCTGAAACTTTGTACAAACACACTTAGAGAGGAGAAGAAAAGAAAACAAACCAAAACCAAAATAAAACACTAAACAAAATCCACAATGCTACATTCTCATTACATTTTTTTTGAGAGAGAAGAAAAGAGACATTTCCATTATGCTTGATTTCAGCTTTGTTATTGTGCAAAAACCTATAAGAAGCGATAAGCCATTTCATGGATTCTTAAGAATGTCTATTGGAACATAATAACTTAAGAGTGTCTTTCTGAACTATTCTCTCCCTGCTGCATTTAGTGGGTGCTTATACCAAGGTCTGTTGCTTAAAAAGACTTTCATTTCCTATTGGATCACCTAGGCTTTGGCTGAGCCAGGTCTCCAGATATCTGTAGGTCCTGCTTCTTTCTCAGTCTCTGCATACCGAAAATTAATTTTCCCTTGCTAATCTAAAGGCCTGGCTTTGTTCTGAATTGTTTTAGCTGAGAACTAGCTAAAGGACTGGCCTTTGTCAGACTGGTTAGTGATTTCCCCAGCTGTTGCCATCCCTCTTGTCACTTACAATTCACCAGCACCATGCAATTAAGACTAATGAACATCAGATGACAATAACAGCATGTGCATGCATTAAAGCTCTCTCATCCCTTGTGCCAGTTTGGCAAGGCAAGTTTGGACTCCCCTCTGTCTGGAGGGGTGTGTTTATACATGGAAAGCAACCATGCACAGCTGCAGTGTGGGATCACAAGGAGCCTGGAGCAGTTGTGGGGTATTTCCACGGTAAGTCCTTCAAACTGGCTAATTTCTTATAAATTACAGATTCCCTTCTCTTTGGAATAAGTGTGCTATTTGACACAATTGCTTGTAGCGGGACCGCAGTGAAAGCAACATGAAAAAGATGCTTCAAAGATGTTTTCRGGATGTTTTTGYGTATATGGGCATAGGTGAATTGATTTTGATGATAAACTAAAAGGCTGGGCTGTATAGGTGTCTGGAAGAGATTTATAGCCCTAGGATTTGCTAGAAGATAAAATGGAGCTATATTTCTTCCATCAAAATAGTCTAGGGGCTCAAATCACACTGAAGCATACACCATAACTTTGTGATGTATCATCGTGTTAAGTAAAAATAAAAACAAACAAAACCCCCAAACAAACCTACGCACCATGTTTGCATTACCAGGTATAACAGTAGGTGCCTAAAAAGCCATCCAGCTTCTTGAATGTGGTCTTCTGCATTTTCTGCTGAAGCATTAAATACTGAGCCACATTTGAAAAAAATCTGGTTTAGTTACTTGTATTAAAAAAAGCCCATATACAACACAGAAGCTTGCCATGTCATCTCCGTGTCCTACCATGGAGGTGCCCACCTATGGGAGACCATTTGCATGTCATTAATGTTGGAACTTCCTAGTACATGAGTGAGTACTACAGTCATATACAAGAAGTAAAATCACAGCTTTATTAGGCTGGCATGTGTTGTTGTGTGTGGATTTTTTTTTCTTTTTTAATTTAAGTAAAAAACTGTACCTCGAGGCGCTTACAATGTGAGTAGATAAGTGGAGTGTGGTAGCACTCCAGGTCCAGTTAGTAGAATAAACTGATATGTAGATACGGTCACCCAGGAATCCTTCAAAATTTGAAAATAAGCATACATCTCCTGTGTCCTCGCCACAGATTTTTTTCCTGTTTTGTAGGTGCTTGAAGAGCACACAGGACTCCTTGCTTTCAGCCATGCCTCTCGCACACTGTTTTCAAAGCATGTGGCCTAGAAGTGTAGAGCAAAGCTGTTGTTAATCATCAGGAAGAGTTTTGCCTAGCCATTCCGAATYTTCCAGTGCATACTGTCTTGTAATGCCTACTCCTGCTAGCAATCAAGTACTGAAGTTATCACTTTCTTTGGTTTTTGCAAAGAGGTACTTTTAAAGTCTTTCTCTCATTGCTGTGGCTGTTGCTTTCAGGACGAAAGGCTCACAGATGTGAGCCCTGCTGAGATGTCTTTTGATGGCTGGAACTGTAGGAGTGTGTGAGCAGGRCAGTTGTAGCTAGAGAAAGAGTGAGTAGGACAGCAGCTGTTACCATACAACTTGTATACCAATTGTTCAGTACCATTTCTCATGTTTTTTTATTGTTGTGAACAAATAAAATGCCAAATTTCCTATGGGAAAAAGCTTAGAACTGATCCCTGGGAATTTAGCTAAAATAGCTGAAGGAAAGACATGGATAAGCAGAGAAAGAAAGAGCAGCGTTATTGTGAACGTGCTATGGTAACACATAGTGGTCAGCCTCCTCAGTAGGACAGCCCACTGCAGACAAGCCTGTGTCCTACACTCTTCCATTAGAGGCTTCTTGTTGGCTATCAGATCTTTCTGCACACCCTGATGTTTCAAATCTAAGTGTTCTTAAACTCTGAACTGTTTACCTCTAATCTGTCTTTCCAGTTAGGTTTCRAAGCGAAAGAGCTTTGCTGTGTGTATATATGCACTGACGGCTTTGTGCTGGTCCAGAGATTAGGCATTTGCGTTTGGAGAGATCAGAGCACACTGCAATACTTCTGTCTTCAGCTTGCCTCGCGCGCTGCACGTGTGCATGGTGCTTGGAGCTGAAGGGCCAGCCGTAGAACAGAACTGAAAGCAGTTAGCAGAGATCCTGCTTAGTTACACCCATCTGACTTGGGCGCATATGTACATCTTGCCAAGTCAGCTGATCGCCCACCTGCGTAATCTGTAACCAGCAGGTTATACACACAAGGTCCGGACTGGTTAGCACGAAGAYCTGTCTGACAGGTGACTCCAGATATACAGCAATGTATGGCTTGAGATCCCTCCGGATTTCAGTTTGAACAGGAGGTCTCTGGGAATCATTTCAGAAAATTGTTTATTGAGTAAGGAAAGGCCAGGAGATGGGTGGGTRTCTAGTGGTTTCTGGAAGTCTCCATTAGAGAACCTGGAGGAATAAATTTCTTTGGAAGCAGGTGAGTTAACTTTGGAGTGAAATCGYCTAGTGCTTGCTAGTTGGGCACTTTTGATATGTAGATCTATACTTAACTGAATTTTCTGTCCGCATTTGCGTTTCCATTTATATCTTCTTATGAGATATCATATACTCCTTAAAAAAGGGGAGGAGGAAAACAAAAATGGAGAACAAATCACGTGCAGTAACATAAGATAAAATTGTTACTTTACAAAGGAAATGTGTGATACCAACACACCGAAAGGTATTACTTCCTTAAATATGGCTGGGCTTGAATATCATACACTGAATGTTGTAGAAGATTAAATGCTAATGATCAGATCAAAAAAGGATATATGACATGGGAGATGAGGCTGGGAAATTGCTTGCCAGACTGAACAAAGAGGAGGACAGGAGTAAAGTTATTAGCTCAATTAAGGAGAAAGATGGTTTCATGAAAAACTACACCCGCAGAAATAAATCAAGTATTCTGAACATTTTTTAAAAAAGAGACTTAAATCCATGTTTTTTTTTTTTTATTTGACACCCTCTATACCAACGTAATCTAAAAGTTTCTCTGATCATGAAAGGGTGTTACAACAAGTTACTTGAGAAATAAATATAACAATATTTAGTAGCCATTCAATATTTTACATCAAATGGATGTCAGATGGGGAAATTACCGTTATCGCATGTTTTATGGTCAGGAGGGGAGAGCTCTGGGGGTTGCAGCTTGCTCTGCGCTAAGCCTCGTGCCCGGGACCCGGGGCGGCTCGTTGCTCCCCTGGCACGTGTCCCCTCGCGGGCCAGCTGCGAGGCTCGAGCTCCGCTTTCAAGACGCTGCTTTCAATAATGAAGCATTAGAGCAGCGTTTTAGGTTCCAGTGATCCCCAGTGTGAGATATCTGTGGACGCTTATGAAGCGTTTTCTTATATGCCAGTCTGTTAACTTTTCATTAATTCAGGGATAGTTCTAGAAATATAAACATATAACAGTGGATTGTCTTCCCTATAAGTAAAAATAAAAATAACTACCCCAAACCGCAAAGGCCCTTACTAATTGACCTGACATGCTAATTAAGCAGTTTTGGTCAGAAATAATTAACATAATCCAGCTAGACCAATTATAGCACAGAAAAAAATCTTGTAACTTTTTAGGAGCTTTAATTTTAAGAGTATCATTTGCAATACGAAAGAGCAGCTGATTCAGCAAAGCAAGCAGGAGTTCTGAGTTTTGGAAACAAGTTATAACCCACTGCACAAAGAGAGAATAGCTAAACTAAAAAGCCATGACAAGACACTTCCTTTGTGACAGGGAGAGGACAGAGAACCTTTAAAACTTATCACCTCCAGAGGAGTCAGGCAGAAGACAACTGTAGTCCAACTGTTGCAGTAGGAAAGGATCTAAGTGCTAGTCCCACATCACAGCCACTGTGGCTAGTTGGAAAAATATTCACAGCCTGTGGGAAGCCTGGTTTTGAAATTTATCCTTGAAAGACACTCGTTGATGATTATTTGTTATGTTGAATGAAAAAGAAAAAACCCTCAATCCTACTGCAACGCAAGAGAGAAGAAAATCCTATTAATGATCTGACCAGTGAATGGTAAGACTACAAATACCGCGAGAAGGCTGTATGCACACTGTAAGATGTGAAGAAGATGCAAAGAGTTGCTTAATTTCTTCTTTTTGGTTTAAGGGAAAAAAAAAAAAAAGAAAAAGATTTTCCTAATGCTGAGAACTGAACCAACAGAGAAGATCAGCAAGATCCTCAGAGCAAGATCTCTGTGGCTCTGCTGACCCTCTTTTATCCTTGCCTTGACTGTGAGATGAGTTGTCCATCCTAGATGGGCCATTCCCAGGATCTCGCTGCAGCAAGTCCCAGTGACGTAGCACTGGTGGGCAGTGCACCAGCATGCTCCTTCCCTAGGCGCACACACCTTGTATGGGGTGGGCTGCGTGGGAGGGCTAGGCAGCACTTGAATATATTAACAGGAGGAGTATCAAGCTGCTATGATGATGCATTGTATAGTGTTTTTTGTTTTGTTTTGTTTTTTCTTCTGGCAGAAAGCTATTTTTTGATTCTGGGCAGGTGCGAAGATAGACAAGACTTTCCAGGATACACATTTTTGTCTTTAGATCTTAGCTAATAATGATTTGATCCTAGGAAGAAGTTTTAGCAAAACACTAAACTGTTGTGACTGGAAGTTCCCTACCATGGAATATTACATTTGTTATATGCAGTTATAAATACAGAGAACAGCTTTTTTTCCCCCTGTTTTAAGCCTACTCATAGCCATTTTCAAAGTATGCTGTGTATGTCTAATACAGGAAGATGTCAGATCCCGTAGGGAATGAGGTGCAACTCTCGGCATCTCAAGGAGTTCTCCTGGAACTTCATTTTCTCTCATTTTCTTACTGCTTGTAAACAAAATAGGATGCCCCAGGTTGATGTAAGATTTGGACCCCCTATATGAAATCTTCAGGGCAGTGTTTCCCCTCTGAACCTTGACACACACTTGCTTTGTTGCCTACCCCCAAAATTTTTGTTATCTCTGAGAATGAGGGTTTCAAGGCTCAGTTTCATTTGGGCTAACTAATTACTTGTGTTGTAATGACCATCTTGCCTAATTTATCACTTCTTTGAACATTTAATTAGGCTACAGTGCAAGACAATTAGGTTCTGAATTAGGATAAATTAAAATGCTAGCTTTACAGCTTTAAGGGTATGCAAGCCACCACCGACTGCTGCTACAAAAATAGTGAACAAAGCAGATAAGGATACAAACAACTCAGCCAGGTTAATGATTCTGCTGAAGTAGCTCAGCCTTTGAAAAACTAACTGTGAAATGTGCATGTTTCATCACATGTCAATCTGTCTGTGCTGAAAGATAAAAACATGMGGCTGAAAATGGCAATTTGCTCTTCTGTGCTCAGCTTCAGCTCCCTCTGGTGAGCGAGGCTCATCAAGCCRCCTACAAATCTCTTCGTGCCCTGGGTAACTGAGGTGCCAGCTCAATCCCTGTAGACATACGTTCGGGGCATGCTTGCATTTCATTTTCCCGTAGATAAAGCATTAATTCATACTTCTATGTATTCTAAAATTGCTTTGGAATAATAAACCTGAATATAGACTTCTAATAGGAAAAATGATCAGTGGTGATGGTTTAAGATTAGTAGTCAATGGTGACACTTTAATACAGCTAGCAGAAGTGCTTCTGTTATTATGTTCACTCTCGTTTGGTTTCCATGACTAAGCTATTGTAATAAACTGAAAAGGACCTTGAAATACTTTTAAAGGTGCTAAAGAATCACAGGCCTAAATCCTACTGGCTTTCCAAGAAACTCGGATTCTTAGTCCTGCATCTGCAGCACGATTTAGGTGCCTGCTTTGTATTTGCTTTTCCAGGATTACTGTAGAACTGATGAACACTGTCTTTTCATTGTTGGGTCAAAACTATATGCAAAGAACCCCCAAAATCTGAACATCTGAATCCTTAGGCTGTTTGGTACTCTCTCTGTCTCTGTTCTTGAGGTATTTATTCAAATAGCGACCACGTTGAAGGCATATGTTTGTAGAACAGGAATGAGAACTGGTAGATGCATTTCTTATATAATGCATACATCTCTACAAATGCAGCTTCCTGAGAGGTGCAAATGCAT
Organism: Rhea americana; assembly: GCF_003343005.1. Classification (NCBI taxonomy): domain Eukaryota; kingdom Metazoa; phylum Chordata; class Aves; order Rheiformes; family Rheidae; genus Rhea; species Rhea americana. Next base: position 90,708 of record NW_028186740.1, read on the forward strand.
TCAGCATCTCCAGAARAGCCCTAAGATGTGCCACACACTCAGTATCAGGCACCTACTAATATAAAACCCAGCAGTTCCGAGCAGCAATGCTAGTTTACATCCAAATAATTCTAACTACGCTTTTCAGTGGTATATTTAGTGCTAATTAGTGCATTTTGAATTGTTTGCCTAAACTACACAATAATATCACTTCATTAAAAAGGCTTCAATTAAAGAAGACAGAGRAAAAAAAGTTCCCCATCAGAAAGCTATCTGCACACATTATACAAGCATTCTCAAATTAGAGATGAAATTACAGCTTTCCTGTTACCATGAGAACAGCAACATTTCTCACAGGCTGTTAAAATTATTAACTCAAGGAGTATATATCTTTTTAAACTTCACTATTATTTATCTATGGTTGGACAAGCTTTGGCTGTGCCTGCAGTAACCACCATTAATCACATGCCTGGTGAACTGTTGCCAGCATGAAGAGAGTCTCTACCATTTTTTGCCAAAAGCTATAACTAGTTTTTATCTTTCTGTTGCCTTTTCTTATGTTAGCAGTGTGTGGACATGATAACAGAGACTGTCAGCTTATGTCTCCAGGAATCTTGCAATCTGTGCCCCACAGCAGCTGGCAAGTTCGGTGGTGGTCCAGGTTCAGTGGCGTCAGCACAAGAAATACAAGGAGAGCTTCAAAATGCTTTATGCACAGCTCATGCTACCTACAGGTTTCACTGATGGCATCGAGTCGCCCAGGAGCTTGAGGTTGCCATAGCAATGCCTGCCGAGGCCAGCCTGGCTCCAGCAGGACCAGAGCTACGCGTTCTCGCTGTCAACAGCAATTCGATCCTCTGATGCACAGGCTGCCCCATCCCCTGCCCTGTCCTCTCTTTCGCACCTTGGCAGCGGTTGTAGTTTGCCTTCGAGAGAGGGTGAGGAAAAAGCCACTGCGGGCATCGGCTCAGTGCAAGACAGATTAACCGCAGGAGCGAGGACGTGAACCAGGGAGCCTGCTGTCGGCATGTGCCGTGAGCAAAGCTGGCCTGAGCCGTGCTGTATTTCATGTGCTTTGGATGTCCTGGTGGCCCAAAGGAGATGGAAGTGGCATTCTGGAAACGAAGGATCCCAGCTGCCTAATCACCTGCCGACACTGGAATTGCTGTGGCTACTGGGACAATCCATCACCGTGCTGGCTCCCGAGCGGCTGCCAACTTCCAGCGTTGCTGCAGCAGAGGGCAACTCCTTTGCCCAGTTGTCAGAAGGAAATGCAAGGTGAATTCAGGTTTGGTGGGTGCRTGTCTTGCAGGCATTTCAGTCTTTCCTCTTGACGTGCTTACTACTGACCTCCCAGCTCTCATTGCAAGAGATGACAGATAAACTCTCAGGAATTCATAAGTTGTCATCAAATACACAGAATTCCTTGACAATTCTAATTCTCTCCTTTTATTAAATTACTGCCTAAGCACAGTTATAAAGACTTTGCCTTAAGATTAGCTGTATTCCTTCCGTCTATTACTAGCCTGGTCTATTAGGTGAACTGAACTCAAGCTGATGGCAGAGCCCCATGAATGAAAGTGAGTGGTGGCACACCTGGTGACAGTTTTAACAGCTTCTGTGTACACGTGGGCTCTCCCAGGTCGTCAGTGGGACATAAGCTATGTGATCTTCTGTGTTTCCCTGTCCTTTTGCGGGGGGAAATGTTTGTCTGTATGCAATTGCAATGCAAGATGAGGCAAAAAGCATTTGTTTTCTGGGAATGAAGATTTTCACTTTAAAAAGGCCTTTCTCTCATCATCTTTCTTTTTTTTTTTTTTTTTTTTTTTTTTTTTTTTTTTTTTTTTTTTTTTTTTTTTTTTTGAGATTGTCAGTAGCTTTGTACCACACTTTTGTGCTGAAAATGCCCTTTTCCAGGAAGTGAGTTGTAGTTCATGCTCACATTTTCTTACTCTCAGTCAGAGCACTTCTCATGCTTGTAATTCACAGATGTTAGGGGGAACCAGACAATACAAAACAGCTCAGAGGTGTATTCCCAGCAAGTCTTTTGCAACTATATCACTTTGTTTTGCTTGTGTGTATAAAGTTCAAATTATTTTCAGAAAGAAAAGCAGCTTATGAATGGAAAGCATCCTTTAGCCCTCAGTCAACCCCACTTTTAAGCAGGCTCAGGCACAGGACAGCTTAGAGTTGGACTGAGCAGTACAGCTGGATTACATTTGACCTGTCCCCTAACCATACAATACGCTCGATGCACACACTTGAGCTGTACTTCAGCAGTGTAAATAGGGCCTCAGCTCAGCTCATCTGTASCATATGGAATTTAGCAAATGAGGCTGACTCTTTATCAATACTACTGGAAATGCCTACTTATAAAATGCTTTGCATTAATTTATCCAGCGTGTTTTAGGTTGCTTGTAGTTTCAGAGTTTTTCCTTTAGGCTTATACTGTGCAAATCTTGCTACCTCATCTTCTCAAAGACCCTAAAGCCTTTCTGATCAATAGCCACTTCTACTTGTATTTTCATAAAGAGTGATAATAAAGATATGTTGTTAGTAACTATGAGGATGGAGATAAGAAAGAGGAGTATCTCTATAGATGGAAATAKTTCTGAAGATAAGGAATGCCCATGTGTTCTGGGGAAAATAATAAGATTCCAGAAATAAAGTAAACCATAACAATCCTTATGATAATGGGAGAGGAGCACATTAAGAATTTTATTAGCAAGAACTACAAAAATTAGCTTTCTCCATTTTCATTTTAGAATTGGTGAAAATTTTGTTTCCATAATAAAAACAGCAATGAAAAGAAAATTGGACACAGGGCATTACACTCTTTCCTCTGCAGGCAAAGATGTGGTCTTTGCCCTTAGAGGACTAATATGGACAATCCAGCTTTTACCTCTGGAGGGCATAGTACATGTCAAAGTGTGCCATGTGAGCCACTGCTCCCTGCACTTCAGAGCTCAGCCTGCACTACCTGAGCACCATGTTAGGGAAAAAGTCTGGCCTTGTCAGCTAACCATGCTAGCTGAGGAATAGAAATAGTAATTATCAGTATAGAATCACAGAATCAGTAAGGTTGGCAGGGACCTCTGGAGATCATCTAGTCCAACCTCCCTGCTCAGCAGGGTCACCTACAGCACGCTAGACAGGGCTGCATCCAGRCAGGCCTGGAATATCTCCAGAGACGCAGACTCCACAACCTCTCTGGGCAACCTGCTCCAGTGCTCTGTCACTCTCACGCTGAAGAAGTTCCTCCTCGCGTTCAGGCAGAACTTCCTGTGGTTCAGTTTGTGYCCGTTGCTTCTTGTCCGGTCGTATGGGACAGCTGAGAAGAGGTTGTCCCYGTCCCCTCGACACCCTCCCTTCTGATACTTACRCACATTGATCAGRTCTCCTCTCAGTCTGCTCTTCTCCAGGCTAAAGGGGCCCAGCTCTCACAGCCGTTCCTCGYAGGGCAGATGCTCGTACTGGGGAGCCCACAATCGGACACAGTACTTGAGACGAGGCCTCCCCAGGGCTGAGGAGAGGGGCAGGATCACCTCCCTCGACCTGCTGGCAACACTCTTCCTAATGCAGCCCTGGATACCATTGGCTTTCCTGGCCAGGAGGGCACATTGCTGGCGCATAGTCAACTTGTTGTCCACCAGCACTCCCAGGTCCTTCTCTGCGGAGCTGCTCTCCAGTAGGTCAGCCCCCAGCCTGTACTGGTGCATGGAGTTATTCCTCCCTAAGTGCAGGACCCTGCACGTGTCCTTGTTGAAGCTCCCCAGGTTTCTCTSCACCCAACTCTCCAGCCTGTCCAGSTCTCTCTGAACGGCAGCACAGCCCTCAGGTGTATCAGCCACTCCTCCCAGCTTGGGATCATCGGCAAACTTGCTGAGGAGGCACTCTGTCCCTTCATCCATGTCATCATTGATGAATAAGTTGAAGAGGATGGGGCCCAGTACTGAGCCCTGGGGAACTCCACTAGCCAYGGGCCTCCAGCTAGACACTGCGCCACTGAGCACAACCCTCTGAGCTCTGCCTTTCAGCCACTTCTCAAGCCACCTCACAATCCACTCATCTGGCCCACACTTCCTGAGCTTGCCTCGAGGATATTATGGGAGACGGTGTCAAAAGCCTTGCTCAAGTCGAGGTACACAACATCCACTGCTCTCCTCTCACCTACCCAGCCACTCATGCCATCATGGAAGGCTATCAGATTGCTTAAGCAGGATTTGCCCTTGGTGAATCCATGCCGACTACTCCCCACTGCCTTCTTTTCCTCCAGATGCCTGGAGAGGACATCCAGAATGAGCTGTTCCATCACTCACCTTTCCAGGGATGGAGGTGAAGCTGACTAGCCTGTAGGTGCCTGGGTCCTCCTTCCTGCGCTTTCTGAAGACAGGACTGACACTGGCTTTCTTCCAGTCCTCAGGCACCTCTCCAGTTCTCCAGGACCTTTCAAAGATGATGGAGAGCAGCCTGGCGACAACATCCGCCAGCTCCCTCGGTACTTGTGGGTGCATCCCAGCAGGGCCCATGGATTTATGGCTGTCAACTTTGCCTCGAAGATCTCTAAGCCAATTCTCCTCCACCGCAGGAAAGTCTGCCTTTCTCCAGGCTTTCTCTCTCGTCTGCAGGCTCTGGGATTCCTGAGGGCTGCCCTTAGCAGTGAAGACTGAAGCACAGAAGGCATTCAGTAACTCCGCCTTCTCTGTAGCCTTCGTCACCAGGGCCCCCGCCCCATTCAGTAGCGGGCCCACATTTTCCCCCAGCTTCCTCTTGCTACTGACGTGCTTGAA